>NC_134413.1:45078872-45393872 GCF_038048845.1 Mixophyes fleayi | reverse complement strand
TTTTTGGGACTGATCATTTGGTATATTATTATACCAATAATCTATATATTGGTGGTTACGCTGTGGTTGTTAGCGCCTTATTATATCTATTTTGTGTTTCTATATATATATATATATATATATATATATATATTATAGATTACAGAATACAGTGTTAAGTGCATAACCTACCTAAGTCTGTTCCACTGCCTGACAGCCATTGTCATCTGTGAGTACCTTCACATTACCATTTGCTACAACTGTTAAATAAAACCAACACCTTGGTTAAGTTTAAACATGTATGGCTTAACATCCATATCCAACACTGCTGACACATTTTACATTTTATCCTCTCCCCCAGACTTTCTCCAGCCCCTCTCTCTATTTTTACTGTAGCTGCATCTGCCCCCCATTTTCTCCAGCTCTCTATCCCCACATTTTCTGTAGACCCCTCAGCCCACCATTCGTTCCATCCCCCTTTCCCTCCGTCTTAATATAATTACTTTTCTTCTTTTCTACTTGTCTGCATCTCCACTTCTTCTTTCTTGCTTCTTTTTTCCTGGAGCCTCTCAATTGTCAGCGTCCAGTGGCGGATCCAGGGGGGGGCGATCGGGGCGATCGCCCCCCCTAGCAGACACTTGCTGCCGACGGCTGCACAGTATGTGCAGGTCCGTCCAGCCGTGACAGGCAGGGACAGTGTGCTGCCTGGCTGCTCTGACTGTGTTTAAAACACAATCAGAACAGCCGGGCAGCACACTGTCCCTGCCTGTCACGGCTGGACGGACCTGCACATAGTGTGCAGCCGTCAGCAGCCTAAGATGTTAGAAAGGGGCGGGGCCTAAATCGCCCCGGGTACAGCATTTTTCTAGATCCGCCCCTGGCAGCGTCGTGATGTCACAATGCTGCCAGGAGCCTGGCGTCGTAGGGATGCGGAGTGGCCGCCTATCATTACACCTAGGGATAGCCGGGTGATTGGGAAAATAACGGATGGACGATCACAGCCATCGCACCACCCGCACAGCCTAACTAACAATGTCTCGTTCAGAGACATTGTTAGTGTGGGTATCCGGCCTCCGTGCCTCCCCCCAGAGCCCGGCGCTGTAGGCAGCTGCCTAATGGTGATGCCAGCCTTGGTCACATGGTAAATTATAGCAAATGCAGGCACCTGGAACAACTGAAAAAAATCGGAACAGTCTGCAAAAAGTGGAATGATTCCGCACTCCCTCTAGACATCTGGATCAGATCTTAATTTCTTCTATACCTCTGTACTGGATCGTGACTTCTTCTGAACAAAATCTGGTCTCTCTCTGAACCTAAGGTTTGAACCTGGACTCTCTCTGGACATCTGGATTGAACCTGGGCTGCCTCTGGACCTCTGAAATGGAACTGGTTTCCCTTTGGAGTCTGGCTTGAACTTGCCTCTCTCCGGGCCTCCGGCATCTTGCTTTCTCTTTAGGCAGATCATTTTCTGGCACTGGCAATCTCCCCACTGGAAATGGCAGTTCTCATTCTGTTACTAGCAGTTCCTTCTGTGAATATGGCAGCCTTCTCTAGTAGACTTACAGTTTTCCCAATTAAATTGACAGCTCTCTCTGCAAGACTGGCAGTGTTCTGCTTTAGATTGGCAGCTAAGGGATTGGTAGCCCCCCTCATCACATTCAGCTTCTCTGACTGTGTCATTCTCTGTAACTCCCTTCTCTACTGTACTCACTCTCCCAGTGCTTTCTGTGCTCATTGATAGACTGTGTACTTAACTGCATTGTAATGCCTTGTCCATCTGCTCCTCTTGGGTGGGCTGCAGTGTTAGCGATGCACGCTCCACCTTTTACTCTGGCATTGACTCCAGTGCTTCTACCTCTCCAAATGTCCGGATCTGATGTCTCATCTGAATGTGTAGTTTGCAGCGCCCAAGGAAGCTTTGAACTGCACCCAGCCTTTCCTCCCTCTTGTTTCTATACTCCTGGGGCCCAACCTCCTTGGACAGGTAAGCTCTGGGTCTGGGGTTTGCATAATTATTTAATTTGTCATGTGAAATTAGAAATGATGTCCTCAGAAAACCCCTGAGACAATGAAGGTTGCAGATAGCCTTAACAGCCCAATTCCCTGTGTACTTTGGACAACAGAAAATAGAAATGACAGAAGAGAATAGAATAAAAATAAGTTTAGAGAAAAAAAGAATAAAACTTACCCTAGGTGTTGGATCCTGCACTTGGGGTGACTTAATGCAGATACTATGAATTGAATATATGACTCTTTCATGATACTGCCTGTGAGGCTGAAAAACAAATAAAGAGGAGATAACATTATACTAGTGAGAGTAAACAGACATATATCAGATACAGGGTGTGTGGCCATTATAAACCATCAGAAAATCCTCACTGAGCCTCAACCTAGTTTCTACAAGTATCTGTAACTCTATCAGTAACTCTATTGAAAGATGCCGCAGTTTTCTTCTATGAAAAACTACATCAGTTGATGTGTTATTATTGGTGTTGTAAACACTGTGCGGATACTCAAATACACAAGCATATGTGCAATATAAAAAGTCACAACAAAAAAATATTTTAGCATAAATAAATGAACAACACACAATACTATGGTTATTAATATAAACTTGTTCTTTACAAAATATATATATATATATATATATATATATATATATATATTGTGGCAAGAGCCCGCTACTGCAGAAGCACACGCGTACAACTTCTTCCTTTTTATGGTTCTTTATTGTCAGGGTGGTAATAATGTTTTGACACCGTATACTTGCACAGCAATTATGGAGACCCTCAACGATTACTATGCATAGTCCAGCTCTCTGTCCAGAACAGCCAGCTAGCCCAGTGTTGATCTCCCTGAACAATGAAACAAGCAGGGTTTTATACCTGACACACCTCCCACAGGCCTAGCTTGATGGACAGGTGACACACCCACCTTCTCATTAAAAGGAAATGCCCATCCTTGGCTCTGTTTAGACTATCAGACCCACCCTGTCTGTTTGCTGAGAGGAAGCAGCTTTTAAATCATGTAAGTAAACCAATTTTAAACTACACATATGTTTTTACCTGGTTTAATCTCCACCTAGGTACATAACTGTGCCAATGTTTTACTCTACTTCCCTGCTTTCTCTGCATATTGCCAGCTAAATGCCTCCTTTTGTTACATATCCCTCCCCCTAGCGTCTCCAAGTAGGGGGACGCGGACTTCGCGAGGAGCGCATATTTTCGTGACAACGCATCTGCATTTTTGTGTAGAATCCCAGGCCTATGTTCTACTGAGAACTTGAAAGGTTGTAGTGCCAAGAACCAGCGGGTTACCTTGGCATTTACCTCCCGGTTGTTCTGCATCCATCTTAATGGTGCATGGTCTGTTATTAGGGTGAACTCTCTCTGCCTAGGAGATAATAGCGCAGAGCTTCTGTAGCCCATTTTATGGCGAGACATTCTTTCTCCACAGTGGCATATTTTTGTTCCCTTGGAAGCAACTTATGACTTAGGTACAGGACAGAATTTTCTACTCCATTCTTCTCCTGTGACAAGACTGCACCTAAGCCAACACCAGAAGCATCAGTTTGGAGGAAGAACCTCCGGGTAAAATCTGGTGCTTGTAGAACTGGAGAGGAACAAAGAGCTAACCGAAGATCAGACCAGGCGGTTTCTGCAGAGTCAGACCAGGTTAATCTATCTGGACAACTTTTTTTTAACATGTCCATAAGTGGAGCAGCTCTAGTGGCGAAGTGGCTTACAAACCGCCTGTAGTAATCTACTAAGCCTAAAAAGGTTCTTAACTGTGACTTTTTCTCTGGTCTTGTCCAATTTTTGACTGCCTCCACTTTGTCTAGCTGGGGCTTTACATGCCCTCGACCAACAATGTACCCCAAATATTTGGCTTCTCTCATGGCTATGGCACATTTCTCTGGGTTAGCTGTTAACCCTGCGGACTGTAATGAAGCTAAGACCGCCTCAACTTTGGCTAAATGTGATCCCCAGTCTGGGGTATAAATCACTATATCGTCCAAGTAAGCAGCTGCATAAGCTGTGTGAGGTCGTAGCAATTTATTCATAGCCCTTTGGAAGGTGGCAGGTGCCCCATGCAACCCAAAGGGTAGGACTTTATATTGATAGAGACCATGTCACTCACCGTACCGTGAGTGCCTCTTCCCGGACATTTAGGAACCGTGGCCGTCCTCCATCCTGAGGGTCTGCGCATGCGCAGCCCTTTCCTATACTTCAGTGTATGTCCCTTTAACTCAATTGGCAGATCAGGCAACCTCCCTATATTAAGCACCTGTGGTCAACACCACGTTGCCTGATCTTGGAGTCTCATTTCCTATGAGTCTCTGAAGGTGTTCCTATTCCTCGTGTTTTCAGCGCTGCTGATTCCTGTGGTTTCCAAACCACTTCTACCTCTGTGGTTTCCAAACCACTTCTACTACTGTGGTTCCCATACCACTTCTACCATCAACTGTATCATCGTGACTGTTAGCTGATTCCTATCCGCTGCCTCCGTGCACTACAGTCTTCCAAACCACTTCAACGCTATTACTTATCATTGTGACTGTTTGCTGATTCCTATCCGCTGCCTCCGTGCACTACAGTCCTCTAATCCACATCACGCTATTATATTTCACTGTGACTGTTTGCTGGCTTCTCCCCGCTGCCTCTGTGCACTCCAACCGTTACTTTACATCCACTCACCTGTTCCTCATTAAGTCCGTGAGCTGATTCCTATCCGCTGCCTCCGTGCACTACAAGCCTCCAGCCTGCAACTCGCCTGTGTTCATTACCGTGACGGTTAGCTGTTGTCTATCCGCTGCTTCCGTGCACTACAACCTCCAGCCTACAACTCGCCTGTGTTCATCATCGGGATTGTTAGCTGATGCCTATCCGCTGCTTCCGTGCACTACAGCCTCCAGCCTACAACTCGCCTGTGATCATCATCGTGACAAGTTAGCTGATTTCTATCCGCTGCTTCTGTGCACTGCAGTCTCTTCTCAGCTCTCCGGTGTTTCCTCGAGACTGCTGCTCTCATTGCCATTTGCTACTCTCCGTGATCAACAGCTCCTGGTCTACTCTGCTCTCCCGTGTTCCATCGCTACTGACAACTATTGGTTGCTACTGGTTACCTCCGTGTACCGCAGAGCCCTGCTGCTGCTGACCGCGCTATCACCCATCTACTGCTGATCCGCTCTCCACGCCTTCACGTGTCCCGCAGGTCTACCCTCCTGTCAGCATTGGATTTATATCTCATCACTACTCCTCTGCTGGATCATCTCCACTCTTCTGGGTCCTGCTTGAGTCCAGTTCCACGTGTTACTGATTCCTGTGGATTCGTGTCCCTGTTGGTCTACTTATCTGTGCGCTGCACCTACTGACCGCTGCCTCAGCTATCCTGGGACTTCTCATCCAGCCGGCCTCCTGCCGCTCAGGTATCCCTGCACTCCTCTCTGACTGCCTGCTTCTGAACCACGGTATGCATACTTCTCATTGACTGTGCTGGTGTATTGCATATCTTGCTGGACTGTGTTGGTTCTCCTCTGGAGTCTGCTATCCGCTGAGTCTATTGCCATCATTGACTGTGTTAACTTGTGCAGGACTACTTCAAGAGACTTTCTATATTTGCAGACCTGTTCAGTCATTTATATATATATATTGTGCATGTTACTGTGGATCGTATATAAGGTGCCTGTGTATATCCTGTGTTGCAGCCTCTCCCCGTGCACCTCCTCTCATATATATTCAGTGGTACAACTTGCTGCTAGCAGACCACTGATCCCTGTTTCCAGTATCACCTGTTCCAGTATCCTTTCACATAGCAGTGGTACAACTTGCTATCGCAGACCACTGACTCCCTGGATACCTCCACTTGGATTCCACTCCTTCACTCAGACAGCGGTACCACTTGCTATCCGCAGACCGCTGACTCTCATCACCTCCTCGTTTCTGTTGGACATTCCTCATCACTATAGCAGTGGTACAACTTGCTACCGCAGACCACTGACTACCTTCACGAGTCCTTGTCCTACAGTTCCTCGTGTACTATTGCCTCCATATTGCCAGTGCTGCTAGTCCTAGACTTTCCTGAGCATCTCATCATCTGCTGCTTCCTGGTCCGTGATCACCCAGCTACCAGAGTACCCTATTACCATCTACATTGCTCTGGTAAGCCTACCACCTGGTGATCCCTGGGTAAAGACTCCTAGTGCCCGTGACAGTAAGATCAGGCCATGACAGACCCAGATACGGAACCTACAGCCAAAGAGATGCTGCAGCATCTGGTCAGCCGTGTGGAGCAACAGGATGCCCGCCAACAGCTGTTACTTCAGTGTTATCAATCGTTAACCTCCCAAGGAACATCTGGACAGACTGTGACAGCTGCTACTGAGGCTCCTGTGCTTTCCTCCGTTTCCCCAGTGCCATCCCAGATGTCTACAGCTTCTACGCTTCACCTGCCTACTCCGTCAAAGTACGATGGGGACCCCAAAACTTGTAGGGGTTTCCTTAATCAATGTTCAGTCCATTTTGAGCTCCAACCTCAAAATTTTTCTACCCATCGTTCCAGAGTGGCCTATCTTATCTCTTTGTTTTCTGGACAAGCCCTGGCTTGGGCCTCCCCTCTGTGGGAAAGAAACGACCCAATATTGCAAGATAGTGCCAAATTCATTTCTACATTCCGAAGTGTGTTCGATGAACCAGGTCGTGTGACCTCCGCTGCTTCCAGCATCCTCCGTCTGCGACAAGGATCTCATAGAGTAGGACAGTACGTCATTCAATTTAGGATCTTAGCCTCTGAACTTCAGTGGAACACTGAAGCCCTAGTTGCCGCCTTCTGGCAGGGGCTCTCCGATAAAATTAAAGATGCACTGACTACCCAGGAGCTTCCTTCGTCACTTGAAGATCTGATCTCTCTTTGCCATCGTGTTGATATGAGATTTCGTGAAAGAGAGGCTGAGAAAACAACTTCTGCTAAAGCACCTCTTCGTTCTAACCCTCAATTTCGTCCAGTTTCACCCTCTGTGATTCCCATGGAGATAGGACGTTCCAAATTATCTTCAGAGGAGAGGAAACGAAGAGTAAAGAATAGACTCTGTATCTATTGTGCTGATTCCACTCATATGCTCAGCTCTTGCCCTAAGAGATCGGGAAATGCCAGGCCCTAACTAGTTCTGGAGAGGTGAAGTTAGGGTCCCTGGAGTCCTCTCCATCTTCCATGAAATCTAAAGTCTGCGCCTTTGATGTTACAATTTCCTGTGCTACCAAAACCTTTGAGTCACAGGCATTGATTGATTCCGGAGCAGCAGGAAATTTTATCTCCAAATCATTAGTAAATCAATGGTCCCTACCAGTGATTACCTTAAAAACACCCATTACTGTGACGGCTATAGATGGATCACGTCTCATCAACGGTCTCATCACCCAGAGTACGTCTCCAGTAACCCTTCTGATTGGTGCTCTGCATCAGGAAGAAATATCGTTTTTAATCCTCCCTGTTACGACTAGTCCAATTGTCTTAGGCCTTCCATGGCTTCAGTGTCACTCTCCCCAGATTGACTGGCGCACCCCTCAAGTCACGTCTTGGGGGTCTGAATGTCACCATCGTTGCCTTTCCCAAGTCATTCCTCTCAAAGTACAGCAATCTTCCATCTCATCTACCTCACCGGGACTTCCTCCTCAATATGCTTCATTTACGGATGTTTTTGATAAAGCTCAGTCTGAACGTCTTCCTCCTCATCGTTCTTGGGATTGTCCGATCGATCTTCTACCTGGCAAGACTCCCCCCAGGGGCCGGGTCTATCCACTCTCGTTACCTGAAACTCAAGCTACATCTGAGTATATACAGGAGAACCTCCAGCGTGGGTTTATTCGACCTTCCACCTCTCCCGCTGGAGCTGGGTTCTTCTTCGTTAAAAAGAAGGATGGATCTTTACGCCCTTGCATAGATTTTCGTGGACTCAATGCCATTACTATAAAGAATCGGTATCCCATTCCGCTGATCACTGAGCTATTCGATCGCATCAAGGGAGCCCGTATCTTTACTAAATTGGATCTTCGTGGTGCCTACAATTTAATCAGAATCCGTTCCGGTGACGAATGGAAGACAGCGTTTAACACCAGAGATGGGCATTACGAATATCTGGTAATGCCTTTCGGGCTGTGTAATGCCCCCGCTGTTTTTCAAGGTTTCATCAATGAGATCTTCCGGGACTTATTATATGTATGTGTCGTCGTCTATCTGGACGACATATTGATCTTTTCACAGGACCTGCCTTCTCACCACCAACATGTGGCAGAAGTCCTTTCCAGGCTACGGAAAAATTCATTGTTTTGTAAATTAGAAAAATGTTCATTTGAATTACCCCAGATTCCATTCTTGGGGTATATAGTTTCCGGAGTTGGCCTGAAGATGGATCCAGACAAGGTGAATGCTGTACTACATTGGCCCCAGCCAACTACTCTTCGTGCTATCCAGCGTTTTTTAGGTTTTGCCAATTACTATAGACGCTTTATTCAAGACTTTTCTTCCATTGCATCTCCTATTGTGGCCCTGACTAGGAAAGGGGCTAATCCTAAGCAATGGTCACCTGAGGCTCTTCAAGCCTTTCAAACACTAAAAGAGTCCTTCTCTTCGGCTCCAATCCTTCGACAGCCTGATGTGACACTCCCCTTCTTCCTGGAAGTAGATGCCTCTAATGTGGGCTTAGGAGCTATTCTCTCTCAACGCTCGGAACAGCAAAAATTCCACCCTTGTGCCTTCTATTCTCGGGGCCTCCTGCCCGCAGAGAAGAATTATACTATCGGGGACAAGGAGTTACTAGCTATCAAAGCTGCATTAGAGGAATGGAGATACTTATTGGAGGGAGCTCGCCATCCGGTGACGATCTTCACGGACCATAAGAACTTGTCATATCTCCAGTCTGCCCAATGCTTGAACCCTCGTCAAGCAAGATGGTCTCTTTTCTTTTCCCGTTTTGAATTAATAATAACCTTCAAACCAGCTGCCAAGAACAAAAAAGCTGACGCTTTATCTAGAGCCTTTGTGACGTCCTCTGATATAGAAGAGGTTTCCAACCATACCATTCTAGACCCCAAATGTATCTCACTGGCTGCTTCATCCACTAAAACGCTACCATTTGGGAAGACCCTCGTGCCTCCTACTCTAAGGAGGAAAATCCTTTCGTGGTTCCATGCCTCTCGTTTTTCTGGACACGCCGGTGAACACAAGACCTTTGAGATTCTCTCTCGAAGTTACTGGTGGCCCTCAATGAGGAGAGACGTCAAAGAGTTCATTGCTTCCTGCGAGCTATGTTCCCAGTTCAAATCCTCCCGCAGAACTCCAGCAGGGTTGCTGCGACCACTACCCATTCCGTCCAAACCGTGGACCCATATTAGTATGGATTTCGTTACTGACTTACCACCTAGTAAGAATCATAACACTATTTGGGTGGTGGTGGACAGATTTTCGAAGATGGCTCATTTCATTCCTCTAGCTGGTTTGCCTTCCTCGTCTACTCTGGCTGAACACTTCATTAAAGAGATCTTCCGTATCCATGGATGTCCTTCTGAGATTGTGTCGGATAGAGGAGTACAATTCGTTTCCAGATTCTGGCGAGCCCTTTGTAAAACCTTGGGCATACGATTAGCACTCTCATCTTCTTACCATCCGCAATCTAACGGACAAACTGAACGTGTCAATCAAGATCTTGAGACTTTTATAAGGATGTTCTCTTCAGCCAATCAAGACAACTGGGTAGAGTTGCTTCCTTGGGCTGAATTCGCCCATAACAACATGTTCCATGAGTCATCATCCAAAACTCCATTTTTTGTGGTCTACGGTCACCATCCGTCTTTTCCGGAATTTCCTGCCCTCCCGCCCACCCAAGTTCCTGCGGTGGAGATGGCTTGTCAGACCTTTAAAAACATCTGGTCTCAGGTCAAAACCTGTTTAAAGAAGACATCTATCAAATATAAATCTTTCGCAGATAAGAAGAGGCGGGCTATTCCACCACTAAAAATTGGAGATCGTGTCTGGTTATCTACTAAAAACATTCGTTTGAGGGTTCCATCTATGAAATTCGCCCCTCGTTTTATTGGTCCATATAGGATCATTCAAGTAATCAATCCAGTATGTGTGAAACTTCTTCTTCCTAAGAATCTTCGGATTTCTAATGCCTTTCATGTGTCTTTACTCAAACCTCTTATTATCAACCGTTTCTCAAATCCTCCCTCAGCTCCGCAGCCAGTTCAAGTTCATCAGGAGGAGGATTTTGAGATTACTGAGGTACTAGACGCAAAAATTTCGCGAGGAGTCCTCCGTTTCCTCGTTCATTGGAAGGGCTTTGGTCCTGAGGAGCGCTCTTGGATCAAAGCTGAAGATCTTAATGCTCCTGCCCTTTTGAAGAAGTTCTACTCCAAAAATCCGGACAAACCCAGTTCCAGGCGTTCTGTGCCCACCTTTAAAAGGGGGGGTACTGTCACTCACCGTACCGTGAGTGCCTCTTCCCGGACATTTAGGAACCGTGGCCGTCCTCCATCCTGAGGGTCTGCGCATGCGCAGCCCTTTCCTATACTTCAGTGTATGTCCCTTTAACTCAATTGGCAGATCAGGCAACCTCCCTATATTAAGCACCTGTGGTCAACACCACGTTGCCTGATCTTGGAGTCTCATTTCCTATGAGTCTCTGAAGGTGTTCCTATTCCTCGTGTTTTCAGCGCTGCTGATTCCTGTGGTTTCCAAACCACTTCTACCTCTGTGGTTTCCAAACCACTTCTACTACTGTGGTTCCCATACCACTTCTACCATCAACTGTATCATCGTGACTGTTAGCTGATTCCTATCCGCTGCCTCCGTGCACTACAGTCTTCCAAACCACTTCAACGCTATTACTTATCATTGTGACTGTTTGCTGATTCCTATCCGCTGCCTCCGTGCACTACAGTCCTCTAATCCACATCACGCTATTATATTTCACTGTGACTGTTTGCTGGCTTCTCCCCGCTGCCTCTGTGCACTCCAACCGTTACTTTACATCCACTCACCTGTTCCTCATTAAGTCCGTGAGCTGATTCCTATCCGCTGCCTCCGTGCACTACAAGCCTCCAGCCTGCAACTCGCCTGTGTTCATTACCGTGACGGTTAGCTGTTGCCTATCCGCTGCTTCCGTGCACTACAGCCTCCAGCCTACAACTCGCCTGTGATCATCATCGTGACAAGTTAGCTGATTTCTATCCGCTGCTTCTGTGCACTGCAGTCTCTTCTCAGCTCTCCGGTGTTTCCTCGAGACTGCTGCTCTCATTGCCATTTGCTACTCTCCGTGATCAACAGCTCCTGGTCTACTCTGCTCTCCCGTGTTCCATCGCTACTGACAACTATTGGTTGCTACTGGTTACCTCCGTGTACCGCAGAGCCCTGCTGCTGCTGACCGCGCTATCACCCATCTACTGCTGATCCGCTCTCCACGCCTTCACGTGTCCCGCAGGTCTACCCTCCTGTCAGCATTGGATTTATATCTCATCACTACTCCTCTGCTGGATCATCTCCACTCTTCTGGGTCCTGCTTGAGTCCAGTTCCACGTGTTACTGATTCCTGTGGATTCGTGTCCCTGTTGGTCTACTTATCTGTGCGCTGCACCTACTGACCGCTGCCTCAGCTATCCTGGGACTTCTCATCCAGCCGGCCTCCTGCCGCTCAGGTATCCCTGCACTCCTCTCTGACTGCCTGCTTCTGAACCACGGTATGCATACTTCTCATTGACTGTGCTGGTGTATTGCATATCTTGCTGGACTGTGTTGGTTCTCCTCTGGAGTCTGCTATCCGCTGAGTCTATTGCCATCATTGACTGTGTTAACTTGTGCTGGACTACTTCAAGAGACTTTCTATATTTGCAGACCTGTTCAGTCATTTATATATATATATTGTGCATGTTACTGTGGATCGTATATAAGGTGCCTGTGTATATCCTGTGTTGCAGCCTCTCCCCGTGCACCTCCTCTCATATATATTCAGTGGTACAACTTGCTGCTAGCAGACCACTGATCCCTGTTTCCAGTATCACCTGTTCCAGTATCCTTTCACATAGCAGTGGTACAACTTGCTATCGCAGACCACTGACTCCCTGGATACCTCCACTTGGATTCCACTCCTTCACTCAGACAGCGGTACCACTTGCTATCCGCAGACCGCTGACTCTCATCACCTCCTCGTTTCTGTTGGACATTCCTCATCACTATAGCAGTGGTACAACTTGCTACCGCAGACCACTGACTACCTTCACGAGTCCTTGTCCTACAGTTCCTCGTGTACTATTGCCTCCATATTGCCAGTGCTGCTAGTCCTAGACTTTCCTGAGCATCTCATCATCTGCTGCTTCCTGGTCCGTGATCACCCAGCTACCAGAGTACCCTATTACCATCTACATTGCTCTGGTAAGCCTACCACCTGGTGATCCCTGGGTAAAGACTCCTAGTGCCCGTGACAGACCATCAGGGGTGGAAAATGCAGTCTTTGGCTTGGCCTTGGAAGTCAGGGGAACTTGCCAATAACCCTTTGTTAGATCAAGGGTTGTTAAATGATTTCTACCAGCAAGATTTTCCACTAGTTCATCCACACGTGGCATCGGATAGGCATCAAACTGCGACATACTGTTTAGGCGCCTAAAGTCATTGCAGAACCTAATTGTCCCATTGGGTTTCGGGACAAGCACAATGGGACTATTCCATTCACTAGTGGACTCTTCAATTACATCTAACTGGAGCATCTTCTTGCCCTCTTTTCTTATGTCCACCCGTCTGGCTTCTGGAATACGATATGGCTTCTGCTTGACAATGACTCCTGGCGCAGTGACAATGTCGTGTTCGATTAGGATAGTGCGCCCAGGAATGGAAGAGAAGACATCCCTGTTCTGGCGAATCATTTCTTCAGTCTGTTGTCTCTGCTGAATGGACTAAGCTGGCTCTATGGGCACTTCAGACTTTTCAATGGCAGTAATCACTACCTGAGGAGAGGTTTCCTCATCATGCCAGGGTTTAAGGAGGTTCACATGATATATTTGCTCCTCCCTTCTCCTACCTAACTGGGGGACTCTGTAATTGACAGGACCGATAGCCTCTAAAACTTCATATGGACCCTGCCAATGGGCGAAAAGTTTGCTTTCCTGGGTGGGAACCAGGACTAGGACCTTGTCCCCAGGCTTGAAAGATCGAACAACAGCACTTTTGTCATAACTTTTTTTCTGTCGTTCCTGAGCCTCTTTTACATGTTGCTGCACAGTGTGCCCTATCTTTCCTAGCCTCTCATACATTTGTGACACATATTGTACCAGATTTGGCTCCCTGGGACCTTGCTGCTCCCACACTTCTTTTAACATATCCAAGATACCCCTGGGCTGTCTCCCAAACAATAACTCAAAGGGACTAAACCCTGTTGAAGCTTGAGGTACCTCACGGATGGCAAACATCAAATAGAGAATAAGAGTGTCCCAATCTTTTTTCTCTTGAGCCACTGCTTTCCTGAGCATGTGCTTTAATGTGCGTTTAAAGCATTCCACCAAACCATCTGTTTGTGGATGGTATACAGAGGTGTGAAGCGCTGTAACCCCTAGCAACTGGCATATGTCCTTCATCACTTTAGACATGAATGGAGTACCCTGGTCTGTGAGGATTTCTTTGGGTATTCCCAAGCGTGTAAACATCAATACAAGTTCTTTAGCTATGGTGCTGGACTTTATGTTTCGTAGGGGAATTGCCTCTGGATACCTGGTTGCATAGTCAAGCACCACTAGTATATATTGGTGCCCACGTGCAGATTTTTCCAGGGGCCCCACAAGGTCCATAGTTATCCGTTCAAAGGGAACTTGTACTATTGGTATTGGAATGAGAGGTGCCCTGTACATGGGTTTGGGACAGGTTCTCTGACAAATGGGACAGGACTGGCAATACTTTTTCACTGCCATGTGTACACCGGGCCAGTAAAACCTAAGCAGAACTCGTTCCCGTGTTTTATCCTCCCCTAGGTGTCCCCCACAGACATGTGTATGTGCTGCTTTTAACACTAGGGTTACATGCACCTGAGGAACCATTAATTGTTCTACTTTTTCCCCCTGTGCATTAGCAACTCTATACAGGAAATTATTTTTAACAATAAAATATGGTATACCTTCTGCAGGCTGGGCGGCTTTCACTACCCCATTTACCTCAGTCACACTTTTAAAGGCATGTTCCAAAGTGGCATCATTAAGTTGGTCTCGAGCAAAGTCCTGCAAAGGAAACAAAATTGGTATTGCGGACCAGTCCGTATCCTCACTGACAGGCGGGGTGGGCTCATCTGCGACATCACCGACCAATGCTAGTTTGGACTGTCCATGTTTCCCCACAGTTGGATGCTTTTGTGGAACTCCTGCTGTGACTCCCAGGATGGCATTCCGGTTTGGCGGTTCCCAAAGATCGATGTCCAGATGTTGTGGATTCTTAGGCGGTTCCTTTAAGACCGGGCTTCCGACCGTTGCATCAGTTGCCGGCATGTCTGGCCGGATCCACTCACCGAGGACATCATTAAACAGTGGGAAGTCTCGCCCCAAAATGAGTGGATATGGGAGTTTAGGTGCTATGTCAGCTACAACCATAACAGTTTTGTCTTTGAGTGTGACTGGTAGTATTGTTCTTTCATACTCCTCTGTTGTGCCATGTATGCAAAGAACTTTCACTTTGGGCAACCGAGAAGTTATAGTTTCGGGTAAAGCAGAGCTGGAAACCAATGAGAGTTCACTCCCCGAGTCAACCAAGGCCAGAACAAGGTTTTGGCTGATTAGCACAGTCACCTGGAACAAACAAGGAACTGATGTGGGACTCATGGTAAAACAGCTTGGAAATGCATGTCCAATATGTGCTACAGAACAGTCCATGGGTTCCTGTAGTTTAGGACACTCTGCCTTAAAGTGGCCTGGCTCACCACATTCAAAACACTTCAGATTAGACAGCTTTGCACCTGGCCCTCTGTTCGTAGCAGTTTTGCCATTGGGCCCTGTGGCAAGGATTGTCAAACTTGGCTTTTGGCGTGGTAGCGGCTTTGGCACAAATGCAGGTTCTTTAGTCATTTGCTGTAGCGCACAAAACCTTTCTACCACGGTGGCAAGCTCTTCATAAGTTTGTGGGTCTGATTGCAGAACCCACCTTTGCAAATCGCGGTTCAGCCCCCGGATGCAGTGATCTATCGCCAGAACTTCAATAATCCGAGAAGGCGAATTCTCCTCGGGCTGCAGCCACTTCTTTAAAAGTTTAGAAAGCTCAGCCACTTGCGCTCTGACCGGTTTTTCTTTATCATAGCGCCATTGGTGATAGCGCTGGGCTCTGCCTGGCCCGGAAACTCCAATGCGAGCCAATATCTCAGACTGTAGACACAGATAATCAGAGGCATGTTCCTCATCTAGATCCATATAAGCTCGCTGAGCTTCACCAGTAAGATATGGCGCCAGTCTCTCAGCCCAATCTTTAGGAGGCCATTTTGCCCTTTTTGCAACTCTCTCGAAAGACACCAGATATGCTTCTACGTCATCAGCTGGTGACATTTTCTGGAGAACAGGACCAGGTGGTTCATTTCTGTCATGCCTCACCTGGCTTAACTCTTCTCTTAAGAGCCTTGTTTTTTCCACCTGTGCCTCGGCGACTTGTAGCATCTGAGCTTGCTGTTGTTGCTGCGCAGCGGCCACATTCACGAGGGTTCTCAGTACTTCCTCCATGTTGACGTCTGCGCGGGTTGGGTAGTGGAAACTTGCTTCCCAGAGCATCCCACTCCTGACACCACTTGTGGCAAGAGCCCGCTACTGCAGAAGCACACACGTACAACTTCTTCCTTTTTATGGTTCTTTATTGTCAGGATAGTAATAATGTTTTGACACCGTATACTTGCACAGCAATTATGGAGACCCTCAACGCTTACTATACATAGTCCAGCTCTCTGTCCAGATCAGCCAGCTAGCCCAGCGTTGATCTCCCTGAACAATGAAACAAGCAGGGTTTTATAACTGACACTCCTCCCACAGGCCTAGCTTGATGGACAGGTGACACACCCACCTTCTCTTTAAAAGGAAACACCCATCCCTGGCTCTGTTTAGACTATCAGACCCACCCTGCCTGTTTGCTGAGAGGAAGCAGCTTTTAATGCATGTAAGTAAACCAATTTTAAACTACACATATGTTTTTACCTGGTTTAATCTCCACCTAGATACATAACTGTGCCAATGTTTTACTCTACTTCCCTGCTTTCTCTGCATATTGCCAGCTAAATGCCTCCTTTTGTTACAATATATATATATATATATATATATATATATATATATATATATAGAAATAAGGTTGTTCTTAATGTATACGGTAAACAGCTGCGTCCAATTCAAGCTTTGCAAGTGCTGATTACTAGTGATGTTGGATGTGTGTTTCTTTTTTTTAATCAAATATTTTTATTCAAGTTTTTTCATTACTTAAAATATGACGTTGCATATAAAGGAAATATATTACTATCTCAATATACATAATGTATATAACATTCATTGTAAATAATATATCTTTTATATGTTTTCAAGCTGATAATATAATAACAATATATGTGAATTTGACATTGAGGATTTAATTCTGTTTGTTTCCAGCTTCTTATAGAAAAGAATAGATATTAAAATATTATCATAGTATAAATAATAGTATACATAGTACATAATAACTCCTATTTAGTTAATTTAATTAAAGATGAAATATATAAACAGTAAGGGCTAGATTTACTAAGCTGCGGGTTTGAAAAAGCGGGGATGTTGCCTATAGCAACCAATCAGATTCTATCTGTCATTTTGTAGCAGGTACTAAATAAATGAAAGCTAGAATCTGATTGGTTGCTATAGGCAACATCCCCACTTTTTCAAACCCGCAACTTAGTAAATCTAGCCCTAAGTGTTAAATGATATAAATAGAATGAGTAATTTAGTGTTAGCTCAAGGGGAAGGGGGAAAGGAAGAAGGGATAAAAGGGTTTCTAGTCAGGATCAAAGTCAGATGTTAGGGATCTTTGTGCATATTTTGATTTAGCTCATCTTGACCAAATTTTTAAGTATTTCGGCATAGTATTTTTTGATGATAGATGTATATTCACGCTAGAACACAGAAGCTACTGTAAAAATGCATTTTATGTACAGTAGACATTAATACCATCCTGATAAATCTATTTTATGGGGGAAAAATTATAACAAAAACTTAATGACATCTCTAATATTTTGTCATTAATTACTATATTATTAACAGGTGACATTAATTGAATATTTTTTTTTTCTTTGCGTTCTCTTGGGACTTGATATATCACATATGTATTGGACTTATCCTGCAGTATATTGTTCGTTAGAGCAGAGTGGACCTAGACCTGTATTCAGCAACAGATATTTATTCAGATCTGCTCCTTGTTCAAATTGAATAGGGGCGTATGTATGTCCGATGGATGTATGTTTTTTGAAAAATGCAAATTATGTTAATTTTGCATTTGTTAATGAATCAGGCCCACAATACGTTTTTATAGTCTCTCTTACTTGCATACACTTCTTTTAGTGGCATGCATACATGTAGTTTTAAATAAAATATATGATGCAGTGACAGTCTTCACTATCAGTCAGCACTTACACCTGCCCTGTAGCTCGTGCAAATTATACGACTAAAACACCATACTTAGAGGATGCCGAGGACTTGAATCAGCTGCATCTGTGTGGAAATGCCCTTGGCACACACTTACTGTATATTGCCTACATTCATCCACCCTTTCCCACCCCGTTGCACCCCTCAAGTCCTCCACTGCTGTAAGTGTCATTTGTGTTCGGACATGACTTGCATGCAATTGTGTCCATTGTTGTAAGTCCCATTTTGACGCATTCGTAGAGCAGATTCATGCAAGATTGTTCACATAAATGAACTCATAATCATACAAGAATCAGGCCCCTTATATCTGCTGTGTTATAGATGGGTTTTTATTAAAATCAAACCTAAATATTGAATGTTTGCTATCAAAATAAACTTTTATTGTAATGACCAGGTTGTGTGTATAAGTATATGTGGGTTTATGTAAGCCTGACATAAACCTGACCACATCATACTGGTGCAGAACTGGATGCACCCTGTGATTCGTGCACTTCAGCATAGGGGCTTAAATACGCTATTCTATGTGATGCTTTTAGAGCATTAATTTTTGTGATACGCATATATGTCCAACTCAACATCATGGGACATATTTCTCAAAGTGCCACTGACACTGATAATGAAAGGGAAAGGGCTTGTTTTTTTCTTCACCCTATATCTAATAATGAGGTTACTGACAATAAAGTGCAAAGCATTGGGCTGATAATCTCCCCTTATGCTTTTTCTTGAAATAAATCACTTTCTAACAATGCTTTTTATTAATAAGATATAAAAAAAGATTAAATATGAAGACAAAAAAATAGATATAATTTATGCACCCAGTGTCCAGTTCATTAGGTTACCTGTTTAGTACTGGCTAGGACCCCTCTTTCCCCCAGAATAACCTGAATTCTTCTTGGCATGGACCACATTCCATTGTGGTCCATGTTGTCATCATGACAGCATGGGCTGAGGCATTTAAACTATGTTCAATTGGTATGCACGGTGGCTTAGTGGTTAGCACTTCTGCCTCACATCCTTATCTGTGTGGAGTTTGTATGTTCTCCCTGTGTTTGCGTAGGTATCCTCCGACACTCCAAAAACATACTGATAGGTTAATTGGCTGCTATTAAATTGCCCTTAGTCTATCTCGGTCTGTGTGTGTGTGTGTATGTTATGGGATTTAGATTGTAAGCTCCAATGGGGCAGGGACTGATGTGAATTAGTTCTCTGTAGAGAGCTGCAGAATTAGTGGCGCTATATAAATAGATGATGATGATGGGGCCTAATGTGTGCCAAGAAAACATTTCCCACACCACTACATCACCGGCAGGCACCGTTGACATGTTGCAGGATGGATCCATGGATTTATGTTGTTTACACCAATAAACTCCCCTGTCTTAAAGCCATTGAGAATATGACTGTTTGGGTCTACCCTACAATTTTTAAGATGAGACATGATAGGATTTTAATTTCTTATATAATTCAAGAACCACACCGATGTTGATGAAACTGCTTTGAATACACTTCCTTTATATTAAAGTTGAATAAATTGTGTATTTAATATTGTTTGATAGCATCATTTGTGCTATTTGCTTTTAAACAGAAATATATCAATACTGTATATATTCTAATTTATCATCCACAACGAAAAAGTTTATTTCATGTAACTGATAAAATGTTACCTTATCTTCTTGATAGTGTGTAGAATTGGCACCAGGCTCTCCCAGCCCTCCCTCCAAATATGACAGTTCTGTAGATCAAGTGCTTCTGTCTGTCTGCAGGATTTGAGTACAAAAGCCAACGCTGTGCAGTCCATAGGTGTTAGAGTGACGCTGCTCAATGTAAAACTTCTATTTGACCCCAAACATTCCTCTACTAGAGTCCTATTCTGGGACTCAAAGAGGCATTCAAATATATTCAGACATTTCCCTATATTAATATTTCCGTCCTTCTGGATATCAACAAGAGATTTCTGTAGCCAACTGGTTACATCTTTCAAAGCTTTAATAGAAAAGTCACCTAAACATTTCAAAAGGGATCTGGCAGAACTGGCCAAAAAACCACAGAGAAAACGGAGAAACATATCAGCTCGTCCATCTGTGTATGATTTAGTTTTATCAAGTGAACTCTGCAACTTCTCAGGAGAATAGTCAAGATAATGAACCAATGCAGCCAGAAACTCCTGGATGGTGCAATGTAAGAAGGAAAAGGTCAGATCAGAATATTGATCAGATTCTATTAGAAAACTTGACGTGATATGTGAGGAAGTGTTCACATTGAATGATCTCAGATCTCGCTTATCGAATACCATGAGGTGATTCATTACTCCATTTTCTGCCATCCACCCAATAGATGTCATCAGTTTCCAAAAACTCTGTTTATCCTGGCTGTGATTGGACAGAATGTTGCTGACAAAAATCGCAAAGAGTTGTGTCACTGTTTTGGGCAATGATGACATCAGCTGATCAATGATTGTTGGTTTGGCTTTAAAGCACATTGATAATACTGTACAAATGATCCAGCAGTATGATGGGATATAACAGAAAGTGTATAGTGTGCCATTCTCCCTCACATAATTAAATGCCTTATCTGACAATTCTTTATTTTGGAAAAACATTTCAAAGTACATCTGTATTTCTTTGGGAGAGAATCCCATGATCTCAGATACTCGTTGAAAAATAGTTGTATCAACTGATGCCAGTTTGGTTGGGCGGCTTGTCATTAACACAGAACAACCCTTGAGAAGAGACTGTCTCAACAAATTAATGACAATCACTCCAAGAGTTTCTATTTGTTTTATATTTTGACACTTCTGTTGTGATGTAAAATCCATTTGGTGATTACTTTCATCTAAACCATCAAATATAAAGAGCAGTTTTTCTGCATCCTGTAAGATGTTTCCAAGCTGACTCTGAAGGTATGGATATTTCTGAAGTATCATTGTCTCCAAGCTTACCTTATTCAGTCTGTTGAGTTCCTGGAATTTGAAGAAGAAGACAAAAGCAAATCTCTGATAGAGTTTTTTATTCACCCAGTCATAGACAAACTTCTGCATCAGTGTGGTCTTCCCTACTCCTGGAACTCCACTCACCATCACTACACTTGGCATACATTGTTTTTGGCAGGACCAGCGAAACAGCTTGTTAAGAGCTATATGTTCTAACATAAGCCGTTCTTTTTTCATTATATCCTCATGCTTTCTCCCAGTCTCTATGAGCTCATGCTGAGAACGCTGTCTGAAATGATCGGTGGAGACAACAATCATGTTGACAAAACGCTCAGAAATATAGAAACTTTTCTGTTCTTGTTTAGATCTCGGGGGTCTGTGCTCCACTAGAATTTGAGTTTTATTCAGAAAATGTTGCTTGTGATTGTCCTGTATATCTAAAACCGATACAAAGTCAAATATAAGTCTGAAGATAGAGCTCATGATTAATAATATATATTTTTTTCTTAATACAAAATTCTCTCTCACTTTAAAGCTATTCAACAATAAGGGGTATATTTACTAAACTGCGGGTTTGCAAAAGTGGAGATGTTGCCTATAGCAACCAATCATATTATAGCTGTCATTAAATTAGTGCATTCTACAAAATGAAAGCTAGAACCTGTTTGGTTGCCGTAGGCAACATCTCCACTTTTTCAAAACCGCAGTTTCGTAAATATACCCCTAAATGTTGTTATTGTTTAATTGAGGAGAAAGATGAGGTTTTCCTTGCTTCGATGTGTGGTTTGTAAACCGAGCCATTTACTAAAGGCTAAAGCGAGCATCAAAGTGCATGATTTTAAAGAGCAAAGTCTAAAATCACAAATTTTTATACATGGAAGGTATAACATTCTGTGCTTTAAGTGGTGGTTTGCCAAACAGCAGCTGCTTTTTAGATAAAACAAAAAGATGTGGTTAACAGAAGTGGTCTAGCACAAACAGGAACTTAAATAAATAATTAAAACTCCCTGGTCCTCTAGAGGGGAGCGCCCAAATGAATGATAGGGCCATGCACCTCGAGATGACCTGCTTAGTGCTGAATAGAACTGGGCCCCTCCTGATACCTATGGCCAGTGAGAAGCATGTAAAACAAAATTAAAATGTAGTGCAAGCAATGTGGCACTACAAGTACCAGAATGCACTGACAAATCACGGTTGTTTTTATATGCTGGCTCTTGTAAAACTACAAACACCAGCATGCTCATGGACAACAGTGCATATTTGCATTTGTACTGCCACAAGCGTGCATTGAAAGTGTTGTCCCCATCCTGCAAATAAACTGATGTTCCTTCGTAATAAAAGTGTTACTAAATAAAACAGTAGTGCACCTTATGTTAGTGCCTAAATTTGTACTTCACCAGTTACAAATAAATTAAAAAGCAGTACCACCAGTATTGAAAAAGAAATAATGGTGCTCTCGTTATTAACTAAATAAAGAATGGTGCATCTTGCAGTTTCCAAGTAAAGAACGGTGCCTGTAAGTACAACTCTGTACTGACCTCCAGTTCTACAAGCGCCAGCATTGAAGATCAGTCATAGGCTAACAGTGCATGATGGCACTTGAAGAATCCCAATTGCTTGCTCTGTATTTTTACTTTTTTACCTGGTACCCAAAGCAATGCTTTAGTAAATGATGCTGGAGAATGTTATATATATATATATATATATATATATATATATATATATATATTTATATATCTATCTATATATACATATATATATATATATATAAATATATATATATATATATATATATATATATATATATATATATATTAGAGATACTCACTGGCCCCCGTGTTTTGGTTTTGGTTTTGGATCTGGATTACCGTCGTGTTTTGGTTTCGGTTTTGGTTTTGTTTGGTTTTGTTTTGCTATTTTGTTTAAAAATCAATGTTTTTGGGCCTAAAATAACCAAATTTTGTGCTCCACCTGTTAATTGGATAAGTAATCTAATTGTAAAGCTAATAAATTATCCAAAAAACAGTTTAATTCCTGGTAGGCCTTCATTAATTCGACACACAAACCAGATTGTCTTCCTCTCCATCTATGAATATTGGCAATGCAGCCATCGTCTTTGGATGTATATTACACCCTACACTTATACGTAAATATGTAAAGAAATGGACAAAGGCAGTTTGGTTTCTGTCTCTCTAGGCCCCCCTCCACTTGTATAAAATACCAAAAAATTCAGCCGTTATAGACTGTACAATATTAATTGAAATGGAGAAAGCCAGTTTGGTTTATGTCTCTCTAGGCCCCCCTCCACTTGTATAAAATACCAAAAAATTCAGCCGTTATAGACTGTACAATATAAATAGAAATTGAGAAAGCCAGTTTGGTTTCTGTCTCTCTAGGCCCCCCTCCACTTGTATAAAACACCCAAAAATTCAGCCGTTATAGACTGTACAATATTAAGAGAAATGGACAAAGACAGTTTTCACTCTGTGTATGACACCCTACCCTTAAGGAGAAATTGCTCAAACAGCAGCCTTTCAAGACGGTACGTGATATGGAAATGCCCCAAGTCCCTTTCCTCTTTGGGGGTAGATTGCACCCTACACTTACATAGAAAGTTTCAAAAAGATGTTATCATCATCATCTGGAGTTTAATCCTCACCCTCATCAGTTTGTACGTCATCATCACAGACTATCAATTCATCGCCGCTTGAATCCGCCATTAGAGAACAGTCAGTGCTTGGATGTCTTGGATGGTGAAGGCCTTCCTCGAAGAAGATGTAGTTCATTTTTATAAACATAATTTTCTCCACATTTTTGGGAAGTAATGTTCTACGGCGATCACTGACTAAGTTCCCTTCTGTGCTGAACACTCGTTCAGAGTACACACTGTAGGGTGGGCAGCTTAAGTATTGCAAAGCAAGTTTGTACATGGGTTTCCAAATTGCCTGCTTTTCTTCCAAATAAGGAAAGGGACTGTCTGACATTTCCATATCAATTACCTCTTGAAAAGAATCCTCCACCATCCTTTGTATGTTAATACTCATATTGGATGGAGTTATGGGCAAGGTCACACATTTTTTAGAAAAATCCTTCAAACCAGCCCAGATGTTAAACTGTTCTGGTCTGCCCTCTGCGTCTTCCCTGCTTCTTTTTTGAAAATTCAATTTTTTACGAGCAGCAGCAGCTTGAGAAACTGAAGGAGGACACATCGGCAAGCCAAAGCCCAGTTCAGCGGACAACTTGCTGAGCAATAGCTCCTTGCAAAAGTTCACATCTCGTTCATTTTGAAGCAAAGACTCAATGTAGGGGGCAGCACGGTGGTGAAGTGGTTAGCACTTCTGCCCCACAGCGCTGGGGTCATGAGTTCAATTCCCAACCATGGCCTTATCTGTGAGGAGTTTGTATGTTCTCCCCGTGTTTGCGTGGGTTTCCTCCGGGGGCTCAGGTTTCCTCCCACACTCCAAAAACATACTAGTAGGTTAATTGGCTGCTATAAAAAATAAAATTGACCCTAGTCTCTGTGTGTGTGTGTGTGTGTGTGTGTTAAGGAATTTAGACTGTAAGCTCCAATGGTGCAGGGACTGATGTGAATGAGTTCTTTGTACAGCGCTGCGGAATCAGTGGCGCTATATAAATAAATGGTGATGATGATGATGAATGTAGGTCTTAAACCTTGTTCAAGATCTTAATAACTCGAGGATCATTGTGAAGAGAATGAAGTACTTGATCGACAAGGCCAACATACTTTGCTGAATTGCTTGCTTTCATCTCCTCCTTCAGTTTCTCAAACTGCTTTTCCAATAGTCTAATTAAAGGAATGACTTGGCTCAAACTAGCACAATCTGTTCTCACTTCACACATCATAACTTCAAATGGTTTCAGCACCTTGCACAGCACTGAAAGGATTCTCCACTGTGCAAGAGTGAAATACATGCCTCCTCCTTTCCCAATGTCATGGCTTGTACAATACGCTTGGATGGCGTTGCGCTGTTCCTCCACTCTCTGCAGCATGTACAGGGTGGAATTCCACCTAGTCACCACCTCATGCTTAAGTTGGTGGCAGGACAAGTTAAACTGCTCTTGGAGCTGCTGCAATCTCCTACACGCTGTGGCAGAATGCCTGAAATGGCCTGAAATCTTACGGGCCACCGAAAGCATCTCCTGCACCTCATGGTTATCTCTTAGGAAGCTCTGCACCACCAAGTTGATGGTGTGAGCAAAACCGGGTATGTGCTGGAAATCACCCAGCTGTAATGCTCGCACTATATTGTTGGCGTTATCAGAAATTACATATTCTGGGGAGAGTCCAAGTGGTATAAGCCATGTATCAATCACATCTCTTAATGTGCGTAACAAATTGTCAGCTGTATACCTGTTAGTGAAGCCGGTGATACAAAGAGTGGCCTGCCTGTGACAAATGTTACGTAGTGGTGTACATGCTGCTGCTGTTCCTGCTGGTGAAGGTGAATGACCAACCCAGTGGCTGTCACAGTCATATAGTCTTTGGTTTGACCACTTCCACTTGTCCACATATCTGTGGTTAAGTGGACAGTGGGCAGAATGGCATTTTTCAGCGCAGTCTCTACATTTGTACACACTTTTTGGTAGAGTTGTGGAATAGCTTTACGGGAAAAATGGTGTCGCGATGGAATTCTGTAACGCGGACACAAAACCTCAATTAACTGTGAAAAAGCAGCTGCGTTTTTTGTGGATATTGGACACAGATCTAACACTAACATGGCAGCCATGGCATCTGTGATTCGCTTGGCTACTGGGTGACTGCTGTCAAATTTACTTCCCCTAGCAAATTATTGTTTCACAGGTAATTGTTGAAATGTAGGACTGCTCTTTTTCTTGGCCTTCCTATGGGCTGACGATTCACCCCCAGCAGCAGCAACAGCAGCAGCAGTGGGACTAACGCTTTCTTCAGAGGAATCAATAATAGTGCAGGAGTCATCCAGCCTTAATAAGTGGGATGCCGGGCTAACTCTGAGCGCTACTGAGGATATTGATGAGGATGGTGTGGTGGGTGATTTTTGTAGCCGTCGGGATGTCGGTGGGCGGAGGGTCCTAGCTGATGATGGAGTGCTTGTAGTTTTTTGGGAAGAACTTTCAGCTTTTCCCAACACTTTGCCATGAACTCTCATAAAATGGCGTAACATAGATGAGGTTCCAAGATGGTTAAGGTCCCTCTCTCAACTGACTGTGGCTTGACATACACTACAAATGGCTATACAGTTGTTGTCTGGATTGGGGTAGAAATAATTCCACACATAAGAAGTGAATTTTTTTGTTTTATGGCCTGGCATGACAATGGCCTTTTTCTTGTAACGTGCCAGAACTGCTGCCACTGGTACAGGACTTACACAAACAACCTCATCCTCATCAACATCCTCATTAGCGCCCTCGTCACCTCCAGAAATCTCCACCTCATCCTCTTCTATTTCCAAAGTGGCATCCTCAATTTGTGTATCAGCGGCTACACTCGGGCTGGTCAGGTACACATCAGCAGGACTGCTGAAAGGGCCCTTCTTTATGGGTACACTACACAGAATGCTCACGATTAGACATACCACTATTGGATGGACTCCCCACAGGTATTGGTGTCATTTGTGAATCAGAGCAAACATTATCCTCTAATGCCTTACTGTTATCTTGCAGCACGGCTTTGACGCGTAACAGTAGTTGTGCACCAATTGTAGGCTCTGTAACTTTTTGGGATCTGCCAAAGGTGAAGGCCTCATTCTCTCTTTGCCACTGCGTGTGTAGAATGGCATGTTGGCAATTTTTTTTTATCGGCACTTAACTTTTGCTCAGCAACACTTCTTTTTCGCTTCAACACAGTAAAAAAAATAATTTGTTTTTGTTTTTTGGACTGATTTCAAAACACTCTGTAGTTTGACATCGCCTTGCCCACATGACATACTGGGAACAATAACATCAGGACTGGTGACAGAACCTGATTGCTCATTCTGCTCATATGTGGACTGCTTTGAATCCATTCTCAGCCCAAAGCACTTGTAGTGCTAAAAATTATTTGGTAAGATACTGCTGACAGATAGTAATTTTGACAGCCAGAAATATTTATGCACAATTATGGGGGACACCCCAAAAGCACTGGGGAGTGCTAAATATTACAAAAATAAAATAAACCTCTATCCTCCTCTCTTCTGTAGCGATTTTTGTTACAGCAATTGTAATAAGAATATTGTATTCTCTTTCCCTGCTCTCTACACACTGTGACTACACCCTGCTCTCTCCCTCTGTCAAATGGCGATGGATTGCTGTGGAGGCAGGTATTTATAATCTTGAAGTATTGCGAGAACCGAGCTACGAGATCCGACGACGTCACGATGACGTTCGGCCTCGATTTGGATTCGGAGCTGGCGGGAGAGTACCGAGCTACTCAGCTCGGTACTCGGATACCCAAAGTTCAGGTGGGTTCGGTTCTCGGGGAACCGGACCCGCCCATCTCTAGTTCACACACACCACACTGACAAGACAATATAAGTCTCATACCTATTTCTTTAAACTTTACAGGTATACTTGAATTACAGGATGGGAGACCAGTTAATATAGAATATAGTGTTATTACACCTCCATATCTCAAATTACTCCACCATGATCTGACAACATCAGTGATATGCATAAACTTCACAGGCACTCAAGATCCGGAGTACTGGGAGGTAATTTGGCTCATTTGGATAGTGGCCTATTCAGTAAGGGCAGATGGGCATTCGATAGACACTAAAACAGTTGAAACAATATGTGAAGTACAGCATGTTAAGTATGTAGTAAATCTCAAAGTAAGTTATAAAATTATAACTTCAATATTTAATCAGAGCAAACATTTATGAATCAGTGCACTGATACATCCAAATGAAAAATAATAGATAATAGAGTGCATACCAGAAGTTGAAGAACATGATTTAAAAGTATAGCAATAAAAATAATAACTCACAGCGCTGAAAGGTTCACATACATAAAAATGCCAGCATCTAACATGGATAGCTGTAACATAAGAAGAAAATATACATAGAGCAGTACAGTCTCAACATAATATGGGGATATATAGGATGTCTTTAAAGGTGGTCCCTCTTCCACAATGTGTTCTAGGTGGCCGATTATTGGATAACCACGTGTGGGGATCCCCGAAGGGTATGTGCTTACAAGATGATTTCTTTAAAATCTGCACATCAAACAAATAACTGGTGAAGAACATGAGATCCTTTTCTACTATAGTCTCCAGCAAAAAACATGTGTGCAAAAGATAAAATCATAGCATAATACCGTTTATTGAAAATGATTCAATACATATAAAAACGCAGAAATTGGTCTGCTTCTAGGAGATACTCACAGCAGAATAAAAACAGCAGATAGATATTTAGAGATGGGGTCAATTACCCACACGGCAGTAAGTTCTCAAAGCTGCAGCATTTTCAGTAGTGCAATTACTAGTCCTGTAGTCCTAAACGATTATCTTCCCTGTTGAATCAACGCGTTTCAAATCCAATGGATTCTTTATCAAGATAACAGGTAGACGAAATTAGGATCCTTTTAAACTGACAAAGTCCGGTCACATGTGTAAATTTGACCAATCACGCTTCTTGTGTACTCTCATCGCGGTCACATGGTTAACATCCGAAAGCTTAGATTAATTGTGTCCCACAGCGAGGCTTGGATTTCTGCAGTTCAGTCATGCGCAGATCAATTATATCCTCTATGTGGCCGCTCTTACACATACGATGATGATAAACTTGCGTGAATGGATATTTCCTTTGTACACCCACTCTAGCTTATCATGTATTCAGATGGGATAAGAAGCAATGATACTCTTATATGCTCCCCATAAATAGATATAAAAACAATAAAAAAACAACATTAGCTCGTTGAACAGTGTATAAAGCGCACATTACAATCAAGATAAACACCTACTATTATAGCCCTACATAAACAGGCAACTATACATAATAAAAAGATGTTGTATCAATATTATTAAGCAGAAAAAAGCACCCCTTCCATTCATCAATATGTCTATAAAAACCATTTGAGCTCAAAATCTATATTGATTCCCCTAGTGGTCATAGTTTTCAATAGAAAGATCCATCTCATCTCAGCCTTTGCTAGTCTCTGGAGTGTGTTTTTGTATCTCCAATGTGGTGTAATATGTTCTATTCCCCAAAATTTAGAGATATACTTGGGATTGCACTGATGGACTTTTTTGAAGTGGTCTGAAAGAGCATGGGTTTCTAAACCCTTCTTTATATTATTCACATGCTCCCTTAGACACACTTTCAAAGGTCTTGTGGTGCGGCCAATATATAGAAGATTACACATACACTCAATAGCGTAGACAACATTACTCATGTTGCATGTTATGGACTGATTAATATGGTAAGTATGATTATCTCTAGCAAAAGTATCTAATTTCATGCAATTAGAAGGTGTGTTTTTACACATACTGCATAGCCCACATCTATAGAAGCCCACACTTTTTACATTGGATTGATCTACATCAAAGGTAACACTTCTAATGATCTTATCCTTAATGTTGGGGGCCTTTCTATAAATAAAGGACGGTGCCTCTGGAAGATTTCCTCCTATAACAGGATCTTTATTCAAAATGGACCAATATTTGTGAAATATACTCTCCACCTGTCTATGGGCAACATTATATTGCGAGATGAAAGACCACTCCAATTTCTGTCTATTGGACTTCCCTTTGTTTTGGACCTTTGTATCCCATTCACGAACTATATTTTCAGATTTAGTGAGTAGCTTTTCTTCATAACCTCTACTTCTAAAGATCTTTTTAAGCACGTGGAGTTGGTTACTTAAAACCTCATCCTCGGTACAATTCCTTTTGAGGCGTTTCATCTGTCCTAACGGAATATTTGAAAGCCAATTTCTGTGGTGATGGCTATCATAATGGACATAGCTGGGTCTGTCCATAGGTTTATTGTAAGTTTTGGTATGTATAACATTTTCTTTCATGTAGATCGTGAAAAAATTAACGGTCTGGTTGCTGACATTAAATGTAAGTTGGACATTAGATGTATTGGAATTAAGATACTCCAAGAACTCTGTCAATTGGCATTGCGGCCCATCCTATATGAAGATGATATCATCTATAAAGCGAGTCCATATCACCAGATTCGCCCCAAAGCCACAGGTGTCATTAACCCACTCTTCCTCCCATAATGCCATGAAGAGATTGGCGTAGCTAGGGGCGAATCTGGTGCCCATCGCTGTGCCAATACATTGTAGGTAATAACTATCCCCAAATCGAAAATAATTGTTGTTCAAAATGAACCTAATTGATTCAATAATAAATTCCTTCAATGGTTCGGCCATATTTGTTCTATTTAAAAAATGCGACACTGCTTGGACGCCCAAATCATGTAGAATGATTGTGTATAAAGCACGGACATCTGCCGTAACTAAAATGTAGCTTTCTTTCCATTCTATTGCGGACAATTTCTCTAGAAAATCTTTAGTATCCCTCAAATAGGAGGGAATTTTTTGGACCAAGGGTTGTAAAAATCCATCAATCACCTCCGATAGATTTGAAGTGATTGAACCTGTGCCAGCGATAATGGGTCGTCCAGGAGGATTTATACTATCCTTATGGACCTTAGGCAATACATATATGACTGGGATAGTAATCTCCTCTATTTTAATATAGTCATATGTATCCCTTTTCCAATACACCTTTTTCATAATATTGGTCAACTAACATAGAGAATTTTTCAATTATATTCTTTGTTGGATCACCCCTAAGTTTTTTATACGTATCACTTTCAGTGAGCTGTCTAAAAATCTCTGCGTGATATTTGGTTTTGTCCATCACGACAATACCCCCCCCCCTTGTCAGTGGGCTTGATCACAATAGCCTTATTGTTTTTAAGGTTCTTAAGAGCTTGTCTTTCTTTTACATTGAGATTCCAATGTTTTCTATATTTCTGTTGTCCCATAGTGGACCCAATGTCATCGAGAACCATCTTATTAAATGTCTCAATGAATCCTCCCTTCACATGTTGAGGGTAAAACTTTGACGTTTTCTTATATTTCCTAACAGGCTCACTTTCCTCATTTATGGGAGTAATATCCACATCCTTTGATTTCTTCATGCAATTTTTTTTTTTCACAGTCAATTTCTTAATAAATTTCTGGACATCAACAAAGATGTCAAAGGGGTTCGGTAAATGAGTAGGGGCAAATTTAAGTCCTTTATCCAATAAAGTTATCTCTTCCCTTGATAGTTCAATAGAGCTAAGGTTATAGACCATACAGTTGTCTTCAACTGTCTCTCCTCCCTTAGTGGGCTTAGAACTAGGTAGACAGGCATTGTAATCTCCTACAGAGCAGGATCTGTTTTTTATAATGTCTATTTTTCCCCCCTTTAGTTCCTCTGATTGTTTTTTTCTTTTTGGTGAGATTCACACATGGTGGGGAAAGGTCTAATTTCCCTTTCTTTTGTGTGACTTCCATTGGTCTAAAAAAGGGGCCGTAGAAGAAGTAGGTCTAGGTGAAGTATGATCTGGATCCCCCATTTTAGAGATTCAAATCTATTCCTCATGGGTATCCTAAAGGAATCCATAGTCCTATCATCATTGTAGGAATCTTGCCCATATCTAAAGTTTGTGTTGGGTCTTCTCTTAAACGGAACCTGTTGCCAGGAATCACGGAGATCTAGGGTTCCTTCTATACTTATATTTCGAAAAACGTTGTCTCTGAGGTTTGGGTACTGTATGGGAATCTAGTCAAGTCCGTTTGGGGCCTGTGTTAAACCTCCTTCTTTGAGGTTTTTGGGTGGTATCCCACCCTAATATCCTTCTATTGGTGGTTAGATCAACTACGGACTCCTTATTGTCCTCCTGTTCCAAAATCTCATTTCTATCTCTATAGAGTTTCTTTCTTTTTCTCATAATGGTCTCTTTTAAATCCAAATCAATTTTCCTTTCAATATTCGATTCTAAACTCCTATATTCCTCCATATCACTTAATGGGGCAATGATCATCTGCAAAGTGGAAATCTCCTCCTCCAAAACGCAGAGCACCTTTCTCCTTTCCCTTAGGATTAAATCCATAAGAGAAAAGGAGCAGGAATTTAGGATAGATTCCCATTCCTCATGAAATCCTGAGGATTTGGACATAAATGAGGGCTTTTTTTATCATTTTAAGCCCTTTGGGTATAAGATGTTCCGCTACATATTTTTCCAATGTAACTATTTCCCACCAAATACGATTTTCTTTCATGAGGATTTTTTCCAAATTTGACATAACTGTCACTCACCGGACTGTGAGTGCTTCTTCCCGGACTATTAGGAACCGTGGACGTCCTCTATCCTGAGGGACTGCGCATGCGCAGCCCTTTCCAAACCTTCAGTGTATGTTCCTTTAACTTAATTGGCAGATCAGGCAACCTCCCTATATTAAGCACCTGTGGTCAACACCACGTTGCCTGATCTTGGAGTCTCATTCCCCATGAGTCTCTGAAGGTGTTCCTGTGTTTCCTGGTTTATTCAGCCCTGCTGATTCCTGTGGTTTCCAAACCACTTCTACCTCTGTGGTTTCCAAACCACTTCTACTACTGTGGTTCCCATACCACTTCTACCATCTACTGTATCATCGTGACTGTGAGCTGATTCCTATCCGCTGCCTCCGTGCACTACAGTCTTCTAACCACTTCAACTCTACCATGTATTATGGGGACTGTTAGCTGATGCCTATCCGCTGCCTCCGTGCACTACAGTCTTTCATCCACATCCACTCACCTGTTCATGATTGTGACTGTTAGCTGATTCCTATCCGTTGCCTCTGTGCACTACAGTCTTCAACCTGCAACTCGTCTGTATTTCATCATCGTGACTGCTAGCTGATTCCTATCCGCTGCCTCCGTGCACTACAGTCTTCTACCTGCAACTCGTCTGTGTTTCATCATCGTGACTGTTAGCTGATTCCTATCCGCTGCCTCCGTGCACTACAGTCTTCAACCTGCAACCCGTCTGTGTTTCATCGTGACTGTTTAACTGATTCCTATCCGCTGCCTCTGTGCGCTTCAGTCTTCAGTCCTTGTCTACTCTACCGTGTTTCCTTGAGTCTGCTGCCACTATTGCTACCCGCTACTCTCCGTGATCACCTGTTCCAGTTCAACTCTGCTCCGGTGTCCCATCGTTACTGCACCTGCTGGTTGCTATTGGTTACCTCCGTGTTCCCGCAGAGACCCGCTGCTGTTACTTCTCAGCGCTACTCATCCATCTACTGCTGATCCGCTCTCCACGCCTTCCTGTGTTCCCTGCTGGTCTACCTACCTGTGCGCTGCACCTGCTAGACCCCTGCTTCACCCATCCAGGGACTTGTATCCTGCTGGCCTCCGGCCCTTCAGGTATCTCTGCACTCCTGTCTGACTGCCTTCTCCTGAACCACGGTATGCATACTTCCCATTGACTGTGCTGTGTATTGCATACCTTGCTGGACTGTGTTGGTTCTCCTCTGGAGTGTACTATCCGCTGAGTCTATTGCCATCATTGACTGTGTTATCTTATGCCGGATTACTTCAAGAGACTTTCTATATTGGCAGTGTTGTTCAGTCATTTATACATTTATATTGTGCATATTACTGTGGATCAAAGTCAAGGTGCCCGTGTATATATTGTGTTGCAGTCTCTCCCCGTGCACCTCCTCACATATATATTCAGTAGTACCACTTGCTAGTGGCAGACCACTGACTCCTGTTTACAGTTTCACCTGTTCCAGTATCCTCTCACATAGCAGTGGTACAACTTGCTAACGCAGACCACTGACTCCCCGGATACCTCCACTTGGATTCCATTCCTTCACTCAGACAGCGGTACAACTTGCTATCCGCAGACCGCTGACTCTCATCACCTCCTCGTTTCTGTTGGACATTCCTCCTCACTATAGCAGTGGTACAACTTGCTACCGCAGACCACTGACTACCTTCACGTGTCCTTTGTCCATACAGTTCCTCGTGTATTACTACCTCCATATTGCCAGTGCTGCTAGTCATAGACTTTCCTGAGCATCTCATCATCTGCTATTTCCTGTTCCGTGATCACCCTGCTACCAGAGTACCATATTACCACCTATACTGCTCTGGTAAGCCTATCACCTGGTGATCCCTGGGTAAAGACTCCTAGTGCCCGTGACAGTAAGATCAGGCCATGACAGACCCAGATACGGAACCTACTGCTAAAGAGATGCTGCAGCATCCGGTCAGCCGTGTGGAGCAACAGGATGCTCGCCAACAGCTGTTACTTCAATGTTACCAATCGTTAACCTCCCAAGGAACATCTGGACAGACTGTTACAGCTAGTATTGAAGCTCCTGTGCTTTCCTCCGTTTCCCCAGTGCCATCCCAGGTGTCTACAGCTCCTACGCTTCACCTGCCTACTCCGTCAAAATATGACGGGGACCCCAAAACTTGTAGAGGTTTCCTTAACCAATGTTCAGTCCATTTTGAACTCCAACCTCAAAATTTTTCTACCCATCGTTCCAGAGTGGCCTATCTTATCTCATTGTTTTCTGGACAAGCCCTGGCTTGGGCCTCCCCTCTGTGGGAGAGAAACGATCCAATTCTACAAGATAGTGCCAAATTCATTTCCACGTTCCGAAGTGTGTTCGATGAACCAGGTCGTGTGACCTCCGCTGCTTCCAGCATTCTTCGTTTGCGACAAGGCTCCCATACAGTAGGACAGTATGTCATTCAATTTAGGATCTTAGCCTCTGAACTTCAGTGGAACACTGAAGCATTAGTTGCCGCCTTCTGGCAGGGGCTCTCCGATAAAATTAAAGATGCACTGACTACCCAAGAGCTTCCTTCGTCACTAGAAGATTTGATCTCTCTTTGCCATCGTGTAGACATGAGATTTCGTGAAAGAGAATCCGAGAAAACAACTTCTGCTAAAGCACCTCTTCGTTTAAACCCTCAATTTCGTCCAGTTTCACCTTCTGTGATTCCCATGGAGATAGGACGTTCCAAATTATCTTTAGAAGAGAGGAAACGAAGAGTAAAGAATAGACTCTGTATCTATTGTGCTGATTCCACACATATGCTCAGTTCTTGCCCTAAGAAATCGGGAAATGCCAGGCCCTAACTAGTTCTGGAGAGGTGAAGTTAGGGTCCCTGGAGTCCTCTCCATTGTCTATGAAATCTAAAGTCTGCGCTTTCGATGTTACGATTTCCTTTGCTACCAAATCCTTTGAGTCACAGGCATTGATTGATTCCGGAGCAGCAGGAAATTTCATTTCTAAATCACTAGTGAATCAATGGTCCCTACCAGTGATCACTTTAAAAACACCCATTACTGTGACGGCTATAGATGGATCACGTCTCATCAATGGTCTCATCACCCAGAGTACGTCTCCAGTAACCCTTCAGATTGGTGTACTACACCATGAAGAAATTTCGTTTTTAATTCTTCCTGTTACGACAAGTCCGATTGTCTTAGGCCTTCCATGGCTTCAATGTCACTCTCCCCAGATTGACTGGCGCACCCCTCAAGTTACGTCTTGGGGGCCTGAATGTCACCATCGTTGTCTCTCTCAAGTTATTCCTCTTAAAGTACAGCAATCTTCCATCTCATCTTCCTCCCCGGGACTCCCTCCTCAGTATGCTTCATTTGCCGATGTGTTTGATAAAGCTCAGTCTGAACGTCTTCCTCCTCATCGTTCTTGGGATTGTCCGATCGACCTTCTACCTGGCAAGACTCCTCCCAGGGGTCGGGTCTATCCTCTCTCGTTACCTGAAACTCAAGCCACATCTGAGTACATACAGGAGAATCTCCAGCGTGGGTTCATTCGACCTTCCACCTCTCCCGCTGGAGCTGGGTTCTTCTTCGTCAAAAAGAAGGATGGATCATTACGCCCTTGTATAGATTTTCGTGGACTCAACGCCATTACTATCAAGAATCGGTATCCCATTCCGCTGATCACTGAGCTATTTGATCGCATCAAGGGAGCTCGGATATTTACTAAGTTGGATCTTCGTGGTGCCTACAATTTAATTAGAATCCGTTCCGGTGACGAATGGAAGACCGCGTTTAACACCAGAGATGGGCATTACGAATATTTAGTAATGCCCTTCGGGCTGTGTAATGCCCCCGCGGTTTTCCAGGGTTTCATCAATGAGATCTTTCGGGACTTATTATATGTATGTGTCGTTGTCTACCTGGACGACATATTGATCTTCTCACAGGACCTGCCTTCTCATCACCAACATGTGGCAGAGGTCCTCTCCAGACTACGGAAAAACTCGTTGTTCTGTAAATTGGAAAAATGTTCATTCGAGTTACCCCAGATTCCATTCTTGGGGTATATAGTTTCCGGAGTTGGCCTGAAGATGGATCCAGACAAAGTAAATGCTGTACTACATTGGCCTCAGCCAACTACTCTTCGTGCCATCCAGCGTTTTTTAGGTTTTGCCAATTACTATAGACGCTTCATTCAAGACTTCTCATCCATTGCATCTCCCATTGTGGCCTTAACTCGGAAAGGGGCTAATACTAAGCAATGGTCATCTGAGGCTCTCCAAGCCTTTCAAATCCTCAAAGAGTCCTTCTCGTCTGCTCCCATTCTGCGACAACCTGATGTGACACTCCCCTTCTTCCTAGAAGTAGATGCCTCTAATGTGGGCTTAGGAGCTATTCTCTCCCAACGCTCGGAGCAACAAAAATTACATCCTTGTGCCTTCTACTCTCGGGGTCTTCTGCCCGCAGAGAAAAACTATACTATCGGGGACAAGGAGTTGCTGGCCATCAAAGCTGCATTAGAGGAATGGAGATACTTGTTGGAAGGAGCTCGCCATCCGGTGACGATCTTCACGGATCATAAGAACTTGTCATATTTGCAATCTGCTCAATGCTTGAACCCTCGTCAAGCAAGATGGTCTCTTTTCTTTTCCCGTTTTGAATTAATTATAACCTTCAAACCAGCTGCTAAGAACAAGAAAGCTGACGCTCTATCTCGAGCTTTTGTGACGTCCTCTGATGTAGAAGAGGTTCCCAACCATGCTATTCTAGACCCCAAATGTATTTCTCTGGCTGCTTCATCCACCAAAATGCTACCATTTGGGAAGACCCTCGTGCCTCCTACTCTGAGGAGGAAAATCCTTTCGTGGTTCCATGCCTCTCGTTTTTCTGGACACGCCGGTGAACATAAGACCTTTGAGATTCTCTCTCGTAGTTACTGGTGGCCTTCAATGAGGAGAGACGTCAAAGAGTTTATTGCTTCCTGTGATTTATGTTCTCAGTTCAAATCCTCCCGCAGAACTCCAGCAGGGTTGCTGCGACCACTACCCATTCCGTCCAAGCCTTGGACCCATATTAGTATGGATTTCGTTACTGATTTGCCACCAAGTAAGAATCACAATACTATTTGGGTAGTGGTAGACAGATTTTCGAAGATGGCTCATTTCGTCCCTCTGTCCGGTTTACCCTCCTCGTCTACTCTGGCTGAACATTTCATTAAAGAAATCTTCCGCATCCATGGATGTCCGTCTGAGATTGTGTCAGATAGAGGAGTACAATTCGTTTCCAGATTCTGGCGGGCCCTTTGTAAAACCTTGGGCATACGATTAGCACTCTCATCATCGTACCATCCGCAATCTAACGGACAAACGGAACGAGTCAATCAAGATCTTGAGACTTTTATTAGGATGTTCTCTTCAGCCAACCAAGACAACTGGGTAGAATTGCTCCCTTGGGCTGAATTCGCCCATAACAACATGTACCATGAGTCATCATCCAAAACTCCATTCTTTGTGGTTTACGGTCACCATCCGTCTTTTCCGGAATTTCCTGCCCTCCCACCCACCCAAGTTCCTGCTGTGGAGACTGCTTGTCAGACCTTCAAAAATATCTGGTCTCAGGTCAAAACCTGTTTAAAGAAGACATCTAACAAATATAAGTCTTTCGCAGATAAGAAGAGGCGGGCTATTCCACCACTAAAAATTGGAGATCGGGTTTGGTTATCTACCAAAAATATTCGTTTGAAGGTTCCATCTATGAAATTCGCCCCTTGTTTTATTGGTCCATATAGGATCATTCAAGTTATCAATCCAGTATGTGTTAAACTTCTTCTTCCTAAGAATCTTCGGATTTCCAATGCCTTCCATGTGTCCTTACTCAAACCTCTTATTATCAATCGTTTCTCGACTCCTCCCTCAGCACCGCAGCCAGTTCAAGTTCATCAGGAGGAGGATTTCGAGATTACTGAGGTATTGGATGCAAAAATTTCGCGAGGAGTCCTCCGTTTCCTCGTTCATTGGAAGGGCTTTGGTCCTGAAGAGCGTTCATGGATCAAAGCTGAAGATCTTAATGCTCCTGCCCTTCTGAAGAAGTTTTATTCCAAAAATCCGGACAAGCCCGGTTCCAGGCGTTCTGTGCCCACCTTTAAAAGGGGGGGTACTGTCACTCACCGGACTGTGAGTGCTTCTTCCCGGACTATTAGGAACCGTGGACGTCCTCTATCCTGAGGGACTGCGCATGCGCAGCCCTTTCCAAACCTTCAGTGTATGTTCCTTTAACTTAATTGGCAGATCAGGCAACCTCCCTATATTAAGCACCTGTGGTCAACACCACGTTGCCTGATCTTGGAGTCTCATTCCCCATGAGTCTCTGAAGGTGTTCCTGTGTTTCCTGGTTTATTCAGCCCTGCTGATTCCTGTGGTTTCCAAACCACTTCTACCTCTGTGGTTTCCAAACCACTTCTACTACTGTGGTTCCCATACCACTTCTACCATCTACTGTATCATCGTGACTGTGAGCTGATTCCTATCCGCTGCCTCCGTGCACTACAGTCTTCTAACCACTTCAACTCTACCATGTATTATGGGGACTGTTAGCTGATGCCTATCCGCTGCCTCCGTGCACTACAGTCTTTCATCCACATCCACTCACCTGTTCATGATTGTGACTGTTAGCTGATTCCTATCCGTTGCCTCTGTGCACTACAGTCTTCAACCTGCAACTCGTCTGTATTTCATCATCGTGACTGCTAGCTGATTCCTATCCGCTGCCTCCGTGCACTACAGTCTTCTACCTGCAACTCGTCTGTGTTTCATCATCGTGACTGTTAGCTGATTCCTATCCGCTGCCTCCGTGCACTACAGTCTTCAACCTGCAACCCGTCTGTGTTTCATCGTGACTGTTTAACTGATTCCTATCCGCTGCCTCTGTGCGCTTCAGTCTTCAGTCCTTGTCTACTCTACCGTGTTTCCTTGAGTCTGCTGCCACTATTGCTACCCGCTACTCTCCGTGATCACCTGTTCCAGTTCAACTCTGCTCCGGTGTCCCATCGTTACTGCACCTGCTGGTTGCTATTGGTTACCTCCGTGTTCCCGCAGAGACCCGCTGCTGTTACTTCTCAGCGCTACTCATCCATCTACTGCTGATCCGCTCTCCACGCCTTCCTGTGTTCCCTGCTGGTCTACCTACCTGTGCGCTGCACCTGCTAGACCCCTGCTTCACCCATCCAGGGACTTGTATCCTGCTGGCCTCCGGCCCTTCAGGTATCTCTGCACTCCTGTCTGACTGCCTTCTCCTGAACCACGGTATGCATACTTCCCATTGACTGTGCTGTGTATTGCATACCTTGCTGGACTGTGTTGGTTCTCCTCTGGAGTGTACTATCCGCTGAGTCTATTGCCATCATTGACTGTGTTATCTTATGCCGGATTACTTCAAGAGACTTTCTATATTGGCAGTGTTGTTCAGTCATTTATACATTTATATTGTGCATATTACTGTGGATCAAAGTCAAGGTGCCCGTGTATATATTGTGTTGCAGTCTCTCCCCGTGCACCTCCTCACATATATATTCAGTAGTACCACTTGCTAGTGGCAGACCACTGACTCCTGTTTACAGTTTCACCTGTTCCAGTATCCTCTCACATAGCAGTGGTACAACTTGCTAACGCAGACCACTGACTCCCCGGATACCTCCACTTGGATTCCATTCCTTCACTCAGACAGCGGTACAACTTGCTATCCGCAGACCGCTGACTCTCATCACCTCCTCGTTTCTGTTGGACATTCCTCCTCACTATAGCAGTGGTACAACTTGCTACCGCAGACCACTGACTACCTTCACGTGTCCTTTGTCCATACAGTTCCTCGTGTATTACTACCTCCATATTGCCAGTGCTGCTAGTCATAGACTTTCCTGAGCATCTCATCATCTGCTATTTCCTGTTCCGTGATCACCCTGCTACCAGAGTACCATATTACCACCTATACTGCTCTGGTAAGCCTATCACCTGGTGATCCCTGGGTAAAGACTCCTAGTGCCCGTGACAATAACATTTTCCAAATCCTCATCACTAGTATTACTAATCACTGGTCCTATAGTGAAAATATCCTCAGCTAAGGCCAGTCTTTTGGATCTATGTGAAAACATCCTGCTGCCCACTTGATCTATAGGTGGCAAATGGTATGGTCTACAAAAGTTGGAATCAAGAATGGGCGCTGATGTATCACCAAAAAGCAGCCCAAGTTAACATATAGGGAGCCACCTGCTCCCCAACAACATGTATAGCAAGAAAAATGATAACTCACAGCGCTAAAAGGTTCACATACATAAAAATGCCAGCATCTAACATGGATAGCTGTAACATAAGAAGAAAATATACATAGAGCAGTACAGTCTCAACATAATATGGGGATATATAGGATGTCTTTAAAGGTGGTCCCTCTTCCACAATGTGTTACCTTTGATGTAGATCAATCCACTGTAAAAAGTGTGGGCTTCTATAGATGTGGGCTATGCAGTATGTGTAAAAACACACCTTCTAATTGCATGAAATTAGATACTTTTGCTAGAGATAATCATACTTACCGTATTAATCAGTCCATAACATGCAACATGAGTAATGTTAAACCTATGGACAGACCCAGCTATGTCCATTATGATAGCCATCATGTCCATTATGATAGCCATCACCACAGAAATTGGCTTTCAAATATTCCGTTAGGACAGATGAAACGCCTCAAAAGGAATTGTACCGAGGATGAGGTTTTAAGTAACCAACTCCACGTGCTTAAAAAGATCTTTAGAAGTAGAGGTTATGAAGAAAAGCTACTCACTAAATCTGAAAATATAGTTCGTGAATGGGATACAAAGGTCCAAAACAAAGGGAAGTCCAATAGACAGAAATTGGAGTGGTCTTTCATCTCGCAATATAATGTTGCCCATAGACAGGTGGAGAGTATATTTCACAAATATTGGTCCATTTTGAATAAAGATCCTGTTATAGGAGGAAATCTTCCAGAGGCACCGTCCTTTATTTATAGAAAGGCCCCCAACATTAAGGATAAGATCATTAGAAGTGTTACCTTTGATGTAGATCAATCCAATGTAAAAAGTGTGGGCTTCTATAGATGTGGGCTATGCAGTATGTGTAAAAACACACCTTCTAATTGCATGAAATTAGATACTTTTGCTAGAGATAATCATACTTACCGTATTAATCAGTCCATAACATGCAACATGAGTAATGTTGTCTACGCTATTGAGTGTATGTGTAATCTTCTATATATTGGCCGCACCACAAGACCTTTGAAAGTGTGTCTAAGGGAGCATGTGAATAATATAAAGAAGGGTTTAGAAACCCATGCTCTTTCAGACCACTTCAAAAAAGTCCATCAGTGCAATCCCAAGTATATCTCTAAATTTTGGGGAATAGAACATATTACACCACATTGGAGATACAAAAACACACTCCAGAGACTAGCAAAGGCTGAGATGAGATGGATCTTTCTATTGAAAACTATGACCCCTAGGGGAATCAATATAGATTTTGAGCTCAAATGGTTTTTATAGACATATTGATGAATGGAAGGGGTGCTTTTTTCTGCTTAATAATATTGATACAACATCTTTTTATTATGTATAGTTGCCTGTTTATGTAGGGCTATAATAGTAGGTGTTTATCTTGATTGTAATGTGCGCTTTATACACTGTTCAACGAGCTAATGTTGTTTTTTTATTGTTTTTATATCTATTTATGGGGAGCATATAAGAGTATCATTGCTTCTTATCCCATCTGAATACATGATAAGCTAGAGTGGGTGTACAAAGGAAATATCCATTCACGCAAGTTTATCATCATCGTATGTGTAAGAGCGGCCACATAGAGGATATAATTGATCTGCGCATGACTGAACTGCAGAAATCCAAGCCTCGCTGTGGGACACAATTAATCTAAGCTTCCGGATGTTAACCATGTGACTGCGATGAGAGTACACAAGAAGCGTGATTGGTCAAATTTACACATGTGACCGGACTTTGTCAGTTTAAAAGGATCCTAATTTCGTCTACCTGTTATCTTGATAAAGAATCCATTGGATTTGAAACGCGTTGATTCAACAGGGAAGATAATCGTTTAGGACTACCGGAGGAATGCTGCAGCTTTGAAAACTTACTGCCGTGTGGGTAATTGACCTAATCTCTAAATATCTATCTGCTGTTTTTATTCTGCTGTGAGGTACGCTCCTAGAAGCAGACCAATTTCTGCATTTTTTATATGTATTGAATCATTTGCAATAAACTGTATTAAGCTATGATTTTATCTTTTGCACACATGTTTTTTGCTGGAGACTACAGTAGAAAAGGATCTCGTGTTCTTCACCAGTAATTTGTTTGATGTGCAGATTTTAAAGAAATCATCTTGTAAGCACATACCCTTCGGGGATCCCCACACGTGGTTATCCAATAATCGGCCACCTAGAACACATTGTGGAAGAGGGACCACCTTTAAAGACATCCTATATATCCCCATATTATGTTGAGACTGTACTGCTCTATGTATATTTTCTTCTTATGTTACCGCTATCCATGTTAGATGCTGGCATTTTTATGTATGTGAACCTTTCAGCGCTGTGAGTTATCATTTTTCTTGCTATACATGTTGTTGGGGAGCAGGTGACTCCCTATATGTTAACTTGGGCTGCTTTTTGGTGATACATCAGCGCCCATTCTTGATTCCAACTTTTGTAGACCATGATTTAAAAGTATGTCTGAAAAATTACAATTCCTTGTTTGAACAATTGATTTATGATCCATCCCTCAAAACAAGTGAATGATATTTTCCACAATCAGAGGGTGGATTGTTAAAGTAAAAAGGATTTTATATAGATTTAATTGATAATCAATCGGATCCTCAGGGATGATAGTTGTTAAAATAAATAGTGTGTTATAGATATAGTCAAGTTAGTTGGTTATAGTAGCATTGTAATAAGCTACCAATCTGTACATTTGTTTAAATAATACTAATGCAAGCTTCTCCAGAGTTTCAACACTTGAGATGGCTAATAGAGACTATTATATGACCATATAAGGACAAGATCTTACTTACAGAAGTGACACATAGTCCCAAAAACATATGCAAACTGTTTGACTGGGAGAAGCCTAAACAATTCGACACCAACTAAATGGATTCCTGTGTAGATGACCATTTGAACGCACCTATAAAACGCTGTATATCGTTGTTGTTTTGATGTTAAATGTTTGCATAATTTGTGTGTGACTTGTTACCTTTCTTTTATGTTTTGTGTATAAATGTACAGTCTGCCTATTGGATTGAAGGCAGGCCCAGCGCTTCCATTAGGGAACCTTAGACAGCTGCCTAGAGCGCCCAGACCTGAAGGGCGCCGCTGTCTACATTTTTTAATCTAGTCACTGATTTGCGGCTGTTGTATAGCGGTGGGTTCTTCGAAGTGTCCTGCGGCTGCCGGCTCTTCAGATGCACCCACAGTTGTCACTGACTGACAGACTGTCAATGATCATGTGATATCTTCGGCGGTGCCTCCACCCACCAATGTACCGGCCGGTTAGTAACAGACAGTGTGTATAAAGTTATTTTCCGTCGCCCCCTCCCCTTCCAGCATGCACTCCACCCCCACTCCGCTCTGTGAAGAACCCGAGGAGCATTTGGCCAGCCATTTAAGAGAAGGGAAGTTTGAAGAACCCCCTGCATCTGCTGACCAGTCTTGAGGGGATCAAATAGTGAGTTAATACAATATAATTATTAAAATGTTTTGTTTTTTTTCAAATAAAAAAGGGTGACCAAAGTCCAATCCAGGAAATGGGGAGGTAAAAAAACTATGGTGGTAGGGGGGGGGGGGCAATGATTATTATTTGGCACCTCATGCTCTATATTTGATTTCCAAACAATGGGGGAGAAAAATGACTTATTTGTAGAGATGCTCACTGAACCCCGTGAAGTGGTTTTCGTTATGGATCTGGATTAGCTTCATGTTTTGATTTTAATTTTGAAAAAATTGCTAAAATATGCTAAAATCACATAATTTTGCTCTTTTTTTGATCCTACATGATTATTAACCTCAGTAACACTAATTTCAAGTCATTTGCCGTCAATTTTAACCACCTCACAGGTCACATTATTATTTTCATACACTTTCGGACAAATAATGCAGCGACCTGGCTGGATGCTAAGTGACAAAGCAATGACTCAAACACACTGCAGTTCCTACCATATCTAGGACACATTGGCACACAGCAGTGGCAGAAAAGAAAAGTTGTGCAAGATGGAATTGTCCTTGGGCCCTCCCACCCACCCTTATGTTGGATCTTAAAAAGGACATACACACTTTAGAAAACCAAGCACTTCAGCAACAAAAGTGCCATTCCTTGTGGCTGAAGTGATTGGTTTGCTTGGGACCCCACAAAACAAGGTAACAATGGCCTTAAGGCACCTAAGGTAACAGTGCTGTTAATTAACTCTACTGTGGCAAGATGTTGTTGTCATCATCCTCAGCCTCATCCTCACCCTCATCAGTGTGTACATCATCCTCACACATTATTAATTCATCACCGCTGGAATCCACCGTTAAAGAAGTCTCAGTATTTTGATGTAATTGGCGGGAAAGGCCTTCCTCGTGGAAATTGAAGTTCGTTTTGATGAATATCATCTTTTCCACATTTTGAGGAAGTTGCCTCCTATGCCGATCGCTGACAAGGTTCTCGGCTGTGCTGAAAACTCTTTCTGAGTACACACTGGAGGGTGGGCAGCTTAGGCAGTGCAAAGCGAGTTGGTACATGGGTCTTCAAATTCCCTTATTTTCCTCCTAGTATTTAAAGTGACTGTCTGATGTGTCTATTTCTTTGCTGTTGTGAAAATAATCCTCCACCTTTGTATGCAGATAGTCGGATCAGGTGGAGTTACAGCAGTGGTGTCACTTTATTTGGTCAATTCTTTTAGACCAGACCAGATGTCAAAATTTGCTGTTGAGTCATCTGCATAATCCCTGGGTCTCTTGGTAAAGCTAAGAATTTTCCTAGCAGGAGTTGAGTGAGAAATAGAAGGAAGAGACGCTGTTCTGGAATGCAACACTTGAGCTGTCCTCTTCCTCACCAGGAGCTCCTTGCATCTCTTCAGATCTGGGTCAGTTGGAAACAAAGAGAAGACATAGCCCTTAAACCGAGGATCAAGCACAGTCGCCAAATTGTAGTGATCCGATTTCAAGATTTTGATAACTCTTGGATCCTGGCGAAGCGAATAAAGTACTTGATCTACAAGTCCGACATACTTAGCGTAAATGCTTTGTTTCATCTCCTCCTTCAGTTTCTCAAGCTGCTTTTCCAAAAGTCTAATTAAGGGAATCACTTGACTCAAGCTAGCAATGTCTGAACTCACTTCATAGGTGACTACTTCAAATGGTTTCCACACCTTGCAGAACACGGAAAGTATTCTCCACTGCATTGACTAAAATACATCCCCCCTCCTTTCCCATTGTCACGGCTTGTGGAGTTAGTGTGGATGGCTTTTCGCTGTTCCTCCATCCGCAGAAGCATATACAGGAATTCCACCTTGTCACCACCTCTTGCTTCAGTTGGTGGAAGGGCAAATTAAATTGCTCTTGCAGCTGCTGCAATCTCCTACACGCTGTTGCCGAATGCCGGAAATGTCCAGATATTTTATGGGCCAAAGACAGCATCTCCTGCACGTCCCTGTAAGTTTTTAAAAAGCTCTGCACCACCAAGTTTATTGTGTGAGCAAAGCAGGAATTGAGATGGAATTTGCCCAACTGTAATGCTCTCACAATATTGGTGGTGTTATCAGAAATTACATATCCTGAGGACAGTCTAAGCGGGATAAGCCATCTTGCATTGACATCCCTTAGTTTTTGTAACAGATTGTCAGCTGTATGCCTGTTAGTGAAGCCGGTGATACACAGAGTAGCCTGCCTCTGACAAATGTGACGTACTTGGGTAGATGCTGCTGCTGTTCCTGCTGGTGAAGGTGAATCACCAACCCAGTGGGCTGTCACAGTCATATATTCATTAGTTTGCCCAATTCCGCTTGTCCACATATCTGTGGTGTGGTTAAGTGTACAGTGGGTAGAATGGCATTTTGCAGCCCAATAATAACATTTTTACGAACCTTCTGGTAGAGGTAAGGAATAATTTTTCTACTGAAATGGTGTCGTGATGGAATTTGGTAACGGGGACACAAGACCTCAAGTAGCTGTCTAAAACCAGTTGCATTAATAGTGGATATTGGACTCAGATCTAATACTAGCATAGTCGCTATGGCGTATGTGATCTGCTTTGCAACTGGGTGACAGCTTTCATACTTGCTTCCTCTTGCAAAGGATTGTTTAACAGTCAATTGTTGTAAACTACTAGTAGTCTTCTTCTTGGTCTGCTTCTGGGATGAAGATTCACCCCTAGCAACAGCAGCAGTGGGACTAAAGCTCAAGAATTCTTCTAAGGAATCCAGGATAGTGGAGGAGTCATCTAGCCTTAGCAACTTGGATGCAAGACTAACTCCGATCGCTACTGAGGATATTGACGAGGACGGTGTTGAGGGTGTAGATTGCAGGCGTCGGGCTGTAGGTGAGAGAAGGGTCCTAGCTGAAGATGGACTGCTTGTTTTTGTTTTATTAGCATAATTTTCAGATTTTCCCAACACCTTGTCATGAACTCGCTTCAAATGGTGTAATGGATGAGGGTCCTAGATGGTTAAGGTCCCTACCTCTACTGACTGTGGCTTTACATACGCTACAAATGGCTAGTCAACTGTTGTCAGGTGTGGATAAAAATAATTCCACACATAAGAGGTGGATTTTTTGGTTTTATGTCCAGGCATGACAATGGCCTTCTTCTTATCATGTGCAAGAACTGCTTCCACCGGTGCAGGACTTACACAAACAACATCATCCTCAACAACATTCTCATTAGCGCCCTCGTCGGCTACACAAATATCCCGCACATCCTGTTGCAATTTGAAAGTGACATCCTCAATTGGTGTATCACCGGCCACACTCGGGCTGTTCAGGCACACATCTGCAGAAAGGCTGAACGGGGCCTACTTTATGGGTACACTATCAGAATGGTCATTATTACATATAACACTCGTGGATGGACTCTCCTCAGGGATTTGTGTCATTTCTGAATCTTAACATACATTTTCCTCTAATGCCTTACTGTTTTCTTCCAGCTCGGCTTTTACACGTAGAAGTATTTGTGCACCACTTTTGGAGTCCGAATAACAAGGTCTTACTTGGTCACGACTGACCTTACAAGAAGATGCCTCAGTAACAGTTGCACAACTCACACTCATAGAGAAAGGCGAAGGCTTCATTCTTTCTTTGCCACTGTGTGTGTAGAATGGCATGTTGGCAATTCTATTTTTTTTTGCAGATAATTTTGCCTGGATTAGAGCTCTTTTTTTCTTGACCAAGTACTTTTTTGTTTCCCCGACTTAAAAACACTATGTACTTTTACATAGGCTTTACCAGATGACGTAAAGAGATTACTATCATCGTGACTGGTGGCAGCAGCTGCTTGGTGCTCCTGCTCTTCTGTGTACTGCTGTGAACCCATTTTGATAACACCGTACACTTTGACTGCAAATTCAGAAGAAAACCCTGCAAGGCCTAGTATTTGTATTTCAGCAATGACAATTAGCAATGGAGCAATGAAGCTCTTCTCTTAGTGTGTTACCTATATAGCACAGTAGAATTTGAATGCAGAATTACACCAACCCTGAGAGCACTAGTATTTGTATTTTTCTTTAATGAGAATTAGCTATGGAGCACTCCTCTTTGTGTGTTACCTATATAACACAATAGAATTTGACTGCAGAATTACACCAACCCTGACAGCACTAGTATTTGTATTTTTCTGCAATGAGAATTAGCAATGGAGCTCTCCTCTTTGTGTGTTACCTATATAACACAGTAGAATTTGACTGCAGAATTACACCAACCCTGACAGCACTAGTATTTGTATTTTTCTGCAATGAGAATTAGCTATGGAGCTCTCCTGACTGTCACTGTAGACTTTGATGAACACTGCTACCCCTCCTCTTTCAATTCTATCTATTTGGCTGACCAACTGCTCTACACAGTTGTGCTACCCCTTCTGTGTCTCTCTTTCAAATGGCGCTAGATCGCCATGGAAGGCGATATTTATAGATTTTAAAACTCGCAAGATCTGAGATCCGTTGATGTAACAATGACATTTTGCCTCGTTTTCGATTCCGAAAAAGTGCTAAAGGGCTCAGTAGTCTTATCCCCTAATTTCGGGTGTGTTTGGTTCTCGAGGAACCGAGCCTGAGCATCCCTAATTATTTGGCACCTCATGCTCTATATTTACTTTGCAAATATTATGTCAACAAGCAATATTATATAAATTATTGCTGTTACTACAGTAACTTGCCAAATGGTAGAAGTGGAACTTGGAAAGTGTTGAAAGCATCAGCGCATCTGGACTGCATCCTTGCCAGCCTGGAGAAGGTAAGGGTTGTTCTTTTCATTTTACACTCCATCTTGAGCCAAAGTTTGGTTCAAGATGGATTGGCTGTGGGTTACTGAGACACCTTGAGTGTGTGACAGCCTCTGAGTACAAAGTAAACAACACCGATCCATTCCTGTCAACAAAAGGCTGACACATACTTATTTATATATTCTTTTGTTTTGGATCACAATAGTTTATTTATTTATTTATTTTGTTTCTTTGCATACACAGTGGTTTTAATTGTCCTGGAAGCTCAAATGATTGTTGTAATTATTTTACACACATATAGCATCAATGTAAAGGAGCGCACTGAGTTATTACCAATCTATAATTTCAATAGGCATTCAACAGAGATGGTAGAGGTTAATATAATAGAGCAACTTAAACACACCTGTTTATTATGGATTAAAAATAATAGTGGAAAGTAAATGAGCCAAGTGGTTCTTATCTGCCGTCAAATTTTTGTGTTCACGTTTCTGAATTTGATTTCAGAAACATTTTAACTTTAAAAAAAGCAATGAAATTCCATAGACAAAAAACCTTATGGTTTAACATGTCCGATTAAAGTTTCTTACGCTTACACACCATCTAAAATGTAAGAAAACGATTGAAACTCTTCCACTCAAACTGCAAAAAGCATTGAAATTACGACGATTGAGGCAGAAACCTTAATGGACGTGTTCCTTGTGTAATACATTCATGGTATGCCATCACATCCTGTGGTTAGCTGCAGATTCAGCACTATGATAGAGTAAGATTGCTGTCACTCACAAAATGGTGGAGCTGCTAATTCACAGATTTGTGTGTTCACTGGAATACACAGATGATGGTCCACACAGCCACCCCCCTCAGTCCTCATTTATGGATGGTAATTATGTAAGTGTGTATGCAAGTTTGGAGCTATATACTAGAGCCTGGTTTGTGAATGTACCGAGATTTGGCTGAACAGAACCTCATATTGAGGATTTGGTATTTACTATTGCTTAACCCAAGTTTGAGCATCAGTACTCTCCCTTGTTAACTGAGGATTTAGTGAACTTGGTTACTTCTGCAATAAGACCTTATCCTATGGAGGACCTTTCATTTCTACGAGAGCTGTACTAATTTTAGTTCCTTAATTTTCTCTGAGCATTTGTAACATCTGTGTCTACCTGTATATGCGGATTTGAGCACTCACTACACATTTAACATACTTTGTAATATTGTTGGCAATCCATTTGCATGAAATTTTTACTTTATTAATAAATACATCTAATATGCTTTATTAGTATATTAAAATAAACTAGCTTTTATTTTACTTTTAATGTGGGTACATATTATAATTTTATGTATACCCTTTGCAGCTTTGTTCTAGTGCTCTCTGTGCATTTCGATTTACACTACTGAGCAGTTTACCGGGAACTATTTTATAAATAAATCTTGCTGGCTTTACGTATCCTTGAATTGTGGTTAAAAGTTAACTTAGACCTTATAAGGGAATGTAATGACAAACATTGCTCACTGAAAACCAAAGTAAGCAGAGGCTTCAACACAAATTAAATGTATTTTAAAGATATTGTTATTTTGTAGTTCTACTGTTTAATAATGTTGCTCTACTGTCTCTTTCTAAAACACTGCAGCCCTAAACTATGATAAAAGCAAACTAAGAAAATGTAATAGTACTGCATGTGTATATCCATTGAACAGAAAAATCTGTGAATTAGCAGCTCCACCATTTTGTGAGTGGCAGCAATCTTACTCAATGATAGTGCTGAATCTGCAGCTAACCACAGGATATGATGGCAAACCATGTCTGTATTACACAAGGAACACGTCCATTAAAGCTTCTGCCTTAATCGTCGTAATTGCATTGCTTTTTGCAGTTTGAGTGGAAGAGTTTCAATCGTTTTCTTACATTTTAGATGGTGTGTAAGTGTAAGAAACCTTAATCGGACATGTTAAACCATAAGGTTTTTTGTCCATGGAATTTCATAGCTTTTTTAAAGTTAAAATGTTTCTGAAATCAAATTCAGAAATGTGAACACAAAAATTTGATGGCAGATAAGAACCACTTGGCTCATCTACTTTCCACTATTATTTTTAATCCATAATAAACAAGTGTGTTTAAGTTGTTCTATTATATTAACCTCTACCACCTCTGTTGGATGCCTATTCCACCTATCCACTACTGTTTTGGCAAAGTAATTTCTCCTCAGACTTCCTCTAAACCTAGTACCCTCCATTTCCAGTGCATGTCTTTTTCTCACACATACCCCACTGCCCATCAACTATGTGTTCACATGCACACATGCAACTGCCAAGTGCAGCAGTTTTTTTCCCGTCACTTCCTATGTACCAGCCTGTCTCACATGACACCCCATTATCACTGTTATTCTTTTACATGTAACCTCCCTGTGCACCAGCTTTACTTTCAATTGTCACCACCTTTGCACCAAAGTTTCTTTCAAATATCACACCATTCGCACCAGATTTTGTCACACGTCAACCTTTATGCCCCCCAACAAGGTTTCTATCATGTCCCCCTACCATGCACCATTTTAGTTGCTCTTCTTTGTACAGTCTCTAACGTAATTATATCCTTCTGGCTATATGGCCTCCAGAACTAAACACAGTATTCTAGATGAGGCCGTACCAATGACCTATACAGTGGAATTATTACTTCTTTCTTTCTGCTACCGATTCCACTCCCTATGCAACCAAGCAATTGACTTGCCTTTCTCATTGCTTTGTTATATTGCTTACCTGCCTTTAAGTCACCTGAAATAGGGACTCCTAAAATAAGCTTCTGAAATAAGATATTTTCCATTTATTCCAGTGGTAAGAGTCCTTCACAAGATTTACTGAATTGTTCACTAGCTTTACTGAAACATTAGCCCACTTTGATGCAATACTTTGTTCATCCAGTATTGGTCTTCACTATATTCTTTTTGCAGCAAAAGCTGCCATTGCGCCAGCCTTGAGCATGCATGATACCCCTTTTCCTGAAAGCATCATTGCTACATACAGGACTATGATCTCTTATCCTTGCTGACTAAGCTACTTTGTACTTCCTCAGTTCTAATCCATGTGGCCTACTCAGATGTATCCTTAGGTATACATTGCAACCAAAAAATGATTTTTTCTTTTAGTTGGATCTTCATCATGGCAGAGAAAAAAAAGAAAGCGACTGGATCATACTATCGTAAACGGAAGGCTGAAAAGGAAAAGGAACAAGCCAAGGAAGAAGGTTCCTTTCTGAAGTATCATCCAAAAACAGGATGATGAAGGTTGTTCAGCCTCGAAGGTTCAATCAGGGACTGAATCAGAGTCAACATCTTTACCTACAGTCTCACAAGTAAAAGCAGAATTAGAAAAATCTAATCCAGATTTAGAAGAGGAACAGAATGAAGACCACCAGGATCAACATTTGAGCAAAAGTGAAAGTAGCACCAGTTTCAGCTACATTGACCCTGCTACGTGGGTAAACTGTGCTGATAGTATGTGACAAATTTTGGTGGAACACAGGCCAGAACTGGTCCAGCAGTTTACATTCCCTAAAGGTGCCAATTGAAGAAGATTTGTAACAAATCATTACAAACGGGAAATTGCCAATGAAGAAGTAATGCACCGTCGCTAGCTACAGTATTCCATATCAACAGACTCTTTGTTTTTCATTTGTTGCAAGCTGTTTGGTTGGAACTCAATCACAACGTCATCTCTCTCTAATAAAGGTATAACAGGATGGAAAAACATCACTGCACTTCTATCAAGTCAAGTGAGAAGTAATGCTCAACTGGCCAATTTTCAATCTTGGAGGGAGCTTGAAATATGATTAAAAGAAAAAAAACAATTGATGAAGAAAATGCGCACCTCATTAAAAATAAGGAAAAGTATTGGCAGTAAATCTTAGAATCAGTGCTTCAATGAGAGTTCTTGGTATTTAAAATCTGGCCTTACGAGGAACACATGAAAAACTGCACACTGCTGGCAATGGGAATTTCCTGCAATTTATAGAATATCTTCCGCTGTTTGACCCAGTAATGGATGAACATATTCGCAAAATAAGAGATAATGACCTATGTACACTACCTTGGGAAAGATATACAGAATGAGCTGATTCAGCTTTTATCCAACACTATAAAAGAAAACATTCTGAAATCTGCTCAGGTTGCCAAGTACTTTTCAATGATTATTGAATGTACTCCTGATGTAAGCCATGTTGAACAAATGAGCAAATCATCATTATCATCATCAACATTTATTTATATAGTGCCAGCAAATTTCGTAGCGCTTTGCAATTGGGAACAAACATTAATTAAACAATACTGGGTAATACATACAGACAGAGAGGTAAGAAGAGAACCCTGCTCGCAAGCTTACAATCTATGATCATTCACTTTGTGGATAGAGGTTCAGGAACTGATGATTGTGAGCCTGTACACATCAGGGAACATTTCTTAGGATTTCTGTCTCTAAAGGAAACAAGTGGTGCTGGTATGACGAACATTATCCTTCACCAGTTAGAAGATATGTCATTGCCTATTGAAAACCTACGTGGTCATGGCTATGATAATGGAAGTAATATGAAAGGTAAACAAAGTGGTGTGCAACAAAGAATTTTGGATGTTAACCCATGAGCCTTGTTTGTTCCTTGCAGTGCACATTCTTTGTATTTGGTTGTAAATGATGCTGCCAAGTGTTGTTTGGAAGCCACATCTTTCTTTAACCTAGTACAACATGTGTATGTGTACTTCTCAGCATCAACACGTCGTTGGGAAGTTCTAATGCGCAATGTGTCTACTCTTGCCGTGAAACCACTGAGTGACACAAGATGGGAAAGTCGAATTGATGCCTTGAAACCTCTTTGTTTTTACCTAGGTGATATCTATATTGCTCTAAATAAGATCTCTGAGGACACTACCCTAACAGGAGTGTCTGGCAATACCTCAAGATTAGAGGCACAAGGTCTTGCAAAAGGCATTTCTACTTTCAAATTTGTGGTTTCTATTGTCCTGTTGTATACCATGTTTTATGAGGTCAATATGAGTAGCAAACGTGTACACAGTGCCATTACACAACTGAATGGGACAAAGAAATTTCTAGAAAACTGCAGGAGTGACAAAGGGTTTACAAAAACACTGGTAGATGCCCGTCAACTTGCTGAGAATTTGGGGATACCAGCACTGTTTGAACCAGAGCCAGTTCGTATTAGTAGAAATAAGAAGCAGTTCACCTATGAAGTGGAGGATGAGCCTATTCTGAGCACAGAGGAAAAATTCAAAATCAACTTTTATTTTGCTGTACACAGCCATACAATCAGTAGAAGAAAGATTCACACAGATGAATGAAATTAGTTCTGTGTTTGGCTTCCTCTATGATGTTCATAGTTTGCAGAATAGAACATCAAAGGAAATTATGGAAGATTGCTGCAAGTTAGAGCAAGCTTTACAATGTGGGGACTCCAAAGATATTGATAGTATAGATTTGTGCAGTGAATTGCAATGTATTACAAGATGAGTTCCACAGTGTAGATGTATTAAACTTTGTGTATAACAATGACCTGACAGATATTGTCCCCAATACATGTATTGCTCTTCGTATCTTCTTGACCCTCCCTGTATCTGTGGCCAGTGGTGAGCCAAGCTTTTCAAAGTTAAAGTTGATAAAAACATATATGCAATCTACAATGATGCAAGAAAGACTTGTTGGACTCTTTATGTTGTCAATAGAACATGAGATTGCACAAAACATTGATTTGAAAGTACTTGCTGTTATGGTTCTGTTCAAAACCCATTCCTTGATTACAGCCATGGAGCCAGGCACATGATATAAATGTTTAAACTGTTTATTGCAGTAAAGGTATAGTCCAGGGAAGGCAAATAAACAGTAAATAGTTCAAGTTGACTGAAACAATGGATTTCCAGATCTTGGCAGACAACAGTAAATGATAAAGAAATGCAGCCAATAACTTAACTGAAACCAGGAACAGAGATACATGCAGGTAATTCAGGAACAGAGCCACATGAGCAGGCCAGGAACTTCAATGACCAGCAAAGGATTCTGGTAATGGCAGGCATATATAGGCCACAGACAGGTGTGGATAATTAACTAGCAGTGCTAGTTAACCCCTGATAGTAGGAACGGCTGAACAGCAGCTCCTCTGGAGAATCACAGGTACTGCAGGGTAATATGCACACAGAGAAATAAGGCAAATCATAACACAGGGTAAAATGCACACAAAGAAACAAGGCAGATCGTAACATTATCCCCCCCTTACAGGAGCGGATTCCCGACGCTCCATAAAAAGTCTCTTTTAGGCTTTTCTCTTCCTCTGCTTACCCCTCTTGCGGGATTTTCTAGGCGACATAATTGAGTCCTTCTGCAATGGAGTGCAGGCCAAGCCCAATTCTTCGAATACACAGAAAGAATTGTCAAGTTTGTCCACTAACTCTCTAGTATCCTCCAAAAATTTGCTTTCAGAGTCTGAGTCCCAGACTAGAGTCGGAACAGGACTGTTAATTTTATGAGAAGATGGTGAAATGCCCATGAAGCCGGTAACCAAGGTTTGTTGTTTGTGATTGTTCTTTTTATTTTTTGAAGATATAGGTTGACCAATGGAAGCAATGGACATTGATGATTTGTGAATAAGCTTAGGTGCAGAAACACAGGCTGGAATGGAAACAGAAGGACTATGACCAGGAAACTCAACTGTTGATGGAGAGTACTTCTTGCACACATCGTTAACAAAGTCCATGGTATTATGGATAATGGGGTTATCAGAATTTAAAAGGGAGAAGGCCCAGGTCTGTGGCTCCCCTCTAAAACTCATGATCATAGAACCCACTTTGTTAAATTGGTTGGCAAAATAATCTGGAGAGTCTTGAAACAGTTTCATGGAAAGCTGAAGAACCGAAATAAACTGTTTGATGTCTCCATCAAAGAAGACTGGAGGAGGATCTGATGACTTGGAAGAGGCATCTGGGCATTCTGGCTCACTGGGAAACTCTGGGGAGATCTCAACTTGAGCAGCAGTCTCTGGAGAATCCCTCACTCGGATGGCAGAGCATAAGTCCCCGACTGGGATGGCAGAGCATAAGTCCCCGACTGGGATGGCAGAGCAGGAGTCCCCCACTGGGACAGCAGAGCAGGAGTCCCCCACTGGGACGGCAGAGCATGAGTCCCCCACTGGGACGGCAGAGCAGGAGTCCCCCACTGGGACGGCAGAGCAGGAGTCCCCCACTGGGACGGCAGAGCATGAGTCCCCGACTGGGATGGCAAGCTGGGCACATTGGATGGATTGCCCAAACTGAGCACACCACTCGGACTGGACAGCACTATGGGGAGCCGCAGAGCAGACAGCACTGTGGGGAGCCGCAGAGCGGACAGCACTGTGTGGAGCAGCAGAGCGGACAGCACTGTGATGAGCCGCAGGGCGGACAGCACTGTGAGGAGCTGCAGAGCAGACAGCACTGTGAGGAGCCGCAGAGCGGACAGCACTGTGAGGAGCCGCAGAGCAGATGGATTGCCCAAACTGAGCACACCACTCGGACTGGACAGCACTATGGGGACCCGCAGAGCGGACAGCACTGTGACGAGCCGCAGAGCGCACAGCACTGTGACGAGCCGCAGAGCGCACAGCACTGTGAGGAACCGCAGAGCGGACAGCACTGTGTGGAGCAGCAGAGCGGACAGCACTGTGACGAGCCGCAGAGCGCACAGCACTGTGACGAGCCGCAGAGCGCACAGCACTGTGACGAGCCGCAGAGCGGACAGCACTGTGAGGAGCCGCAGAGCGGACAGCACTGTGAGGAGCCGCAGAGCAGACAGCACTGTGAGGAGCCGCAGAGCAGACAGCACTGTGAGGAGCCGCAGAGCGGACAGCACTGTGAGGAGCCGCAGAGCAGACAGCACTGTGAGGAGCCGCAGAGTAGACAGCACCAAGGGGTAACTCGGGCTGAACCGCAAAGAGTGGCAACTCGGGCTGAACCGCAAAGAGTGGCAACGCGGGCTGAACCGCAAAGAGTGGCAACACGGGCTGAACCGCATGGACTGGCAACTCGGGCTGAACCGCATGGACTGGCAACTCGGGCTGAACCGCATGGACTGGCAACTCGGGCTGAACTGCATAGGACCGGGCCCTCTCTGGAGCAGACTGGAGGGACAGGGCCCCCTCTGGAGCAGACTGGAGGGACAGGGCCCCCTCTGGAGCAGACTGGAAGGGCAGCGCCCCCTCTGGAGCAGACTGGAGCTCAGGAACAACGACAGCAGCTTGTGACTCGGAACTGGAGGCAGCAGCTGGAGACTCAGAACCGGGCACAGTGGCAGCAGGCTCGGGACCGGACACAGTGGCAGCAGGCTCGGGACCGGACACAGTGGCAGCAGGCTCAGGACCGGACACAGTGGCAGCAGGCTCAGGACCGGACACAGTGGCAGCAGGCTCAGGACCGGACACAGTGGCAGCAGGCTCAGGACCGGACACAGTGGCAGCAGGCTCCAAGCTGGAGGCAGATGATGTGACCACAGAGCTGGAGACAGAGGCTGGCACCTCGGGACAGGAGACAGAGGCTGGCACCTCGGAACAGGAGACAGAGGCTGGCACCTCGGAACAGGAGACAGAGGCTGGCACCTCAGAACAGGAGACAGAGGCTGGCATCTCGGAACAGGAGACAGAGGCTGGCACCTCGGAGAAGGAGACAGAGGCTGACACCTCGGAACAGGAGACAGAGGCTGGGGCCTCGGGACAGGAGACAGAGGCTGGCGCCTCAGGACAGGCGGCTGGAACCTTAGGACTGGTAACTGGGGTTGGCAGATTGGGTCTCATCCCAGGGAGCAGAACAGGTGAAGTGTAAACAAATCCAGGGTGCGGAGAAGTATCAACAGAAAATGGTCTGGAAGGCTGTCGTGGTCTGCGGAGAGGACAGGTTTGTAAGAAGTGTATATTACTTGCACAGTAGAGACACAGTTTGTTGGTTATTCTGCGCCGTCGCTCCGCTTCGGTCAGGTGGGGGCGTGGACCACCTGTGAACAGGGCATTTGTTACACTGCAGTTGTTAGTTAAATGCAAATTTGTCATAGTACTATTAAGAGGTGCTGGCAGCACAGTTTCAGCAGCAGACAGAGTTGGCTGAAGCAAATCAACAGTATTGGATTTCAGAGAAACAGATTCTGATAGTCTCCTGAGTGGGTCCAAAAGTATAGCAGAAAATTGAGCCAGCTGAGAGCGTGACAGAATTATGTCCGTTTGTAGACACTGAAGCAGAGGCTGTTCAGCCATTTGTAGAGCAGATATATTGCAGGGAGAAAACAAATGAAATCAATTGCAATGAATGCTCCAGGAGAAATCTGAAGCAGGGTTTTTCCACATGACTCCAAGGCTTTCTTTTTGGCTGGTCATTCTGTTATGGTTCTGTTCAAAACCCATTTCTTGATTACAGCCATGGAGCCAGGCACATGATATAAATGTTTAAACTGTTTATTGCAGTAAAGGTATAGTTCAGGGAAGGCAAATAAACAGTAAATAGTTCAAGTTGACTGAAACAATGGATTTCCAGATCTTGGCAGACAACAGTAAATGATAAAGAAATGCAGTCAATAACTTAACTGAAACCAGGAACAGAGATACATGCAGGTAATTCAGGAACAGAGCCACATGAGCAGACCAGGAACTTCAATGACCAGCAAAGGATTCTGGTAATAGCAGGCATATATAGGCCACAGACAGGTGTGGATAATTAACTAGCAGTGCTAGTTAACCCCTGATAGTAGGAACGGCTGAACAGCAGCTCCTCTGGAGAATCACAGGTACTGCAGGGTAATATGCACACAGAGTAACAAGGCAAATCATAACACAGGGTAAAATGCACACAAAGAAACACTTGCCTCTAAATTTGCTAAAGTAAATGCACGAAGAGTAAAAATGTAACTTTCCTCATGCATTTCTGCTACAACATGCGAGTGGTGGTTGTCTAGTCCGTCAGCTGCGAGAGACAAAGACTGGTTTGATCAAGAATGAAGATGCCGTTAAAAAGTCCTCAGGCGACCCTTTTCCTGGCCCACACCTGTGCTCTTTCGTGTACACTTGGAGTAGAAGCTAGGCTTTTCAGATGATTTTCCCCTTATATGATCCAGGAGTCAGGCCCCCATTAAAGGTAGGCTTTTGGCCAAAGTCCCAAAAGGGATGACATTCTCAAAGTTTTTGAACTCATTAAGTGGTCTTTGTATAGGCATTTGGGGTTCAGATGATTAATGGCTCTGGTTGAATAACTCCTCTAGTCCCTCATACATGGCCTGATGTAATGTCTTATTCTTTTTAGCTCGACATGCATGATGCAGCCTTCCCCATTTCTCCCCCTATTCCTCCACCTCCTCCCCTTTTGCCAATATCCAATATCCAATGCAAAATGTAAAATTTCAAATACATTTTTCGATTTACAAAATATAACATAAGCAATGTAGAGAGACAAGCGTTGGATGCCAGATGCTTTGATTTTTATTCTGATTTAGAGTCTGCTTATGCTAAGTTACGTCTGTTAATAATAAGATTATCCCTCTGTGGGGCTAACTAAGTAGCAATTTGAATCTTTAATTTTTTTACTTTTCTTATTGATATGCAATCTGATGCATATACTTTTATTTATGCTGCATATTGATATTTAAGAACCATATGCCTTTTGCTGAATATCTACTATGTTTGAAAATGCAAATAAAACGTTTAGAAAAAAAAAAAGAAAGGTAGGATTTTGGTATCTGTTACTGTACCCGTTTGTCTGTGTTCTGTGTATTGGTCTCCTGGAACATGGGGATTGTAGTTAGGGCAGTATACTACACCTAGTGCTAGGAGTTAAAGTTATGCAGCATACCATTCAAATAGAATGTTGTTAGGACCAGGGCGCTGCTATTGTATTGTTATAACTAGAACTAGAGTGGGTGTTACACGTTAGCCTGTAGATTGCTCTGTTGGTGGGCTGTTGTGTGTCCCCCTTTGCTAGGCGCCAATCCTGTGAGTCACAGACAACCAACAAGAGGAGACAGAGACTATGCGGTGTGTGTCATTGTGTGGTTTAAATTTTCTCTTGGTGGGGCCCTCACCGGTACATCGTTGAGTAAGATATTCGGGCGGGATACTTCCCTGCCTCGAATATCTGTAGCCCTTTGCCCAGGCCCAGAGAAAATCGAGATGTTTGCAGGAGTAGAGTGCTGGGTCTCTACTTCTGCCCATCACCTCAGGCACCCCCCAATGATACCATGGCCACAGGTGCCTTAAATAGGGAGAGGTGATTGATCCACCAATTAGGTTAAAAGCAAGGTCATAAGAGTTCATGGATGCTGCGCATGCGCAGTCCATCAAGATGGCGGACGTCCGCGGCTCAGGACAGGCGCTGGCAGGAAGGATAGAGAACCACGCACCAGCGCAGAGGCAGAGTCTCCCAAATCATGATTTTATGTTTGCAATGGTAGCTGCCTCTTAGATGACATATGTGTTAGATGTGTGTGTTCTATGCTTTACTTTTTTCAAAGGTTGCAGGTGAGGAAGAACTGGCAGCCATAGAACTTACTGAGACCCTGTGATTTATTACTGTATTTTCATTGGCTCTTTGCTTTTTCCAAAGTGAGCTACAAAATGTTTCTGGACCCATTTCACCATTGAATATACAATGTAGTTACCTTTCACTTCTGGAGTCAGGTTGTGTCCATATTCATCCAATAGTATCTTCTGCACCAGCGTGTCACCTAAGTGCAAGAAAAAACCTAATTTTACAATATTTTTAAAACAGCTGAAATGATAATCCATTAATTCTATTATATCTGTAAGCCCAAAAAGAAAATTTGTTATGATGTATTTGTCTAGGGTCTGATAAATATATTTAACTCCATATTCTGCTCTTTAATTTTATACCCAGTTTAGTAGCCAATCAGATCATCAGAATGTTCACAGGGGTTGGGTACGTTTCCACAATGCTGAGAAATCCGACAGCCTTGAGTCCTACAAAAGAAAAGCGATTTGTGAAAAATATGACTGCAGTTTAAACAGACTTACCTGAACACCGAATGTGCAGCTTTCCGTAGGAACCGCCATGCTGACAGCCAGGGCATCCTCACACACAGGACTCCGGCACTTCAGTTTAACGTCAGTGCGGCTGACATCAATGTTCATTTAAAGTGGCAACATGTGGACCCCGCAGGCTAAGTAACACTTAGGCTGTGGGGTCCACACATTGCACATAGCTTGCTAAGTGTTTACACACTTAGCCTGCAGGGTCCACACGTTGCCACTTTAAATGAACATTTATTTCAGTCGCACCGACGTTAAACTGAAGTGCAGGAGTCCTGTGTGTTCGGAATTCCTGGCTATCAGCATGGCGGTTCCTTTGGAAAGCTGCACATTCGGTGTTCAGATAAATCTGTTTAAATTGCAATCATATTTTTCACAAATCGCTTCTCTTTTGTAGGACTCAAGGCTGTCGGATTTCTCAGCATTGTGGAAACGATTACCACCGGTTCACAAAAGTACATAGCATTTCCGGAGATGAGAGTGCTGATTTTGTGGGAGACAGTATCCTGTTCACTCCTGTAAGTATTTGTCACGGGCACTAGGAGTTCTGCCCAGGATTCACCAGTTGATAATGCTTACCAGAGGAGCGGGGTTTACACAGCGGTCCTCTGGCAGTAGGGTGAATAGTAGGAACGTATATAACAGCAGATGGAGAGAGAATGCCAATGGAATAGATGAGAGTCAGTGACTTGCAGCTATACTGGTAGGAAAGTCAGCGACTTGCAGCTGTACTGGTAGGAGAGTAGAGTGGACGTGAACAGGTGAAGGAAGGTAACGGGAGAGTCAGTGGTCTGCGGATAGCAAGTTGTACCACTGCTGTGAAGGGAAGACTTGTCCAGGTGCAGGTAGGTAGCGGGAGAGTCAGTGGTCTGCGTATAGCAAGTTGTACCACTGCTGTGATGAGAAGACTTGTCCAGGTGCAGGTAGGTAGCGGGAGAGTCAGTGGTCGGCGTATAGCAAGTTGTACCACTGCTGTGAAGGGAAGACTTGTCCAGGTGTAGGTAGGTAACGGGAGAGTCAGTGGTCTGCGTATAGCAAGTTGTACCACTGCTGTGATGAGGTGAGGACTTGTCCAGGTGTGGATAAGTGGAGGAGTGATAAGAGTCTGTGACTGTATAAATACAATTGGAGAGCAGAGGAGCTATTCCCAAACAGATATGGAGCGTCACAGCTAATAGTCTAAAGCGGGTATGTATACCGCTGCTTAGTAGAGAGGCTTGTCCAAAGCAGATATGCAGGATAACAACTGATAGTCAATAACAAGTATGCATATCGCTGCTGAGTAGAGAAGCTTGTTCAAACAGATATGCAGCGTAACGGCTAATAGTCTATAGTGGGTATGTATACCGCTGCTGAGTAGAGAGGCTTGTCCAAAGCGGATATGCAGGATAACAACTGATAGTCAATAACAAGTATGCATACCGCTGCTGAGTAGAGAAGCTTGTCCAACGAGGATATGCAGGCACAGCAGGAGAGCTGAGACTGTAGCGGGTATGGGAACCGCAGGTGAGCAGAGCAGGTAATCCAGCAGACAGCTGAAGACACGAGCAGGACACAGGAGTCAGTAGCGGGTATGGGAACCGCCGATGAGCAGAGCAGGTAATCCAGCAGACAGCTGAAGACACGATAAGGACACAGGAGTCAGTAGCGGGTATGGGAGCCGCCAATGAGCAGAGCAGGTAATACAGCAGAAAACTGAAGATACGAGCAGGACACAGGAGACACCTTCAGAGACTCACAGGGAATGAGACTCAAGATCAGGCAACGATACCATGGCCACAGGTGCCGTAAATAGGGAGAGGTGATTGATCCACCAATTAGGTTAAAAGCAAGGTCATAAGAGTTCATGGATGCTGCGCATGCCCAGTCCATCAAGATGACGGACGGCCGTGGCTCAGGACAGGCGCCGGCAGGAAGGATAGAGAACCACGCACCAGCACGGAGGCACTCACGGTCCGGTGAGTGACAGTATTTTAGTGAAGACAAGGCTACATGTTGATGGGACAGTGCCATAATGTATATTTTGAATCAAAAGAACAAGAGCTCTGATGAAACCGTCCACTTTGGAGGCGGAGAAACGCGTCAGGATCACGTGGTATAGCTGTTGGACATACCCGCGGGTTGGACTCTCCGTGCATGCACGTTCTATTTTGGTCACTGCAGTGATTTCATTATTAGAGGAACCCTTTTTCTATGCCGGCGATTTCTACAGTCTGGAGCGCTATAGGATGATTTCCTCTACATGAGAGCTAAATAGTGGACTTCGGTTCCAGTAAGGTATCGTGCTTTTCTAAATGTGGACAAATGAGATTGGAATTTGCACTTTATGTGCTAGGAGTACATCAGCTCCACTGGATATAGGTCTTTTTCCACTGTTGAATTTTACATGTATATCTCACTCTATTTGGGAGACATATAGCGCTTACAAGAGGACAAACTAAGTGGAGAGCCTCCAGATCGCTTGTTAAGTAATTTATCTCTGATGATTGCTTGATTGGAACTATTGATGAACCATATGCTCTGAAAGTGCTCAGACTATTACAATTAGTGCTTATGCATTACATTTAAATGCTCCATTGTCCCAGCTTGATCCAAGGGTATTTTTTGCATTTTTAAATTAACACATATGTCGGTGTGTGTATGTTTTAATAAAACTTGATACAATTTACACATTAGCGCTGCCACTTGTTCTTTTGATTCAATTTATGTCAATTTGATGAGATCAGTACTCATCTTTTGTGGATAGCTGCAGATGTGTGTATCAATTATTTTATTTGTTTATCCTGCTTTAATACTTAATTAGTATTGCATTTATATGTACCTAACCAGCGCTGGATATTTTGTCCTTTTTTGCCTACACTCCATAATGTATATTTGCCTATTCCCCCTGAACTCCAGAGAGAGCAGGCAATTCTCTTCTGCAAGGTGGGTGGAAACTTGACGCCAATGAGGTTATCAAGCACAACAAAGGGAAGGTTTAAATTGGGACACCCTGAATATATATGTGTTTCACTGGCTAGGCACTCACCTGCAGGAGATGCCTTGACGCTGGCAGGTGGGCTTAAATCCCAATATAGCTATATTGTGCACCAAATTCTCCTTGATGTATTTGGTGACACATAGTGATTTATATATTGTTTGTTTCTGACCGCCAGAAACATTTTTCTTTTGTTTGCACGTGCACTTTTGTCTCAATTGTCCTTGGCTGCCGTCTCAAATGATTTTATTCACTTGTACGCATTTCATTAATTTAAAGAAGCGCATCATCTTCTCTTTTAATATATATATGCATTAATGTTGCATAATCAGCACTATGCACTGTGTGTGGCATTTGCTTGAGTATGGGATATTGCAATTTGGAGCAGAGAAGCTGACTGAGGTTTCTGTCTGAATATATTGAATTGATTGTGATAACACACTATATAAATATGACAGTCCGTGATCCTGAGAATTAAATATGGCATGCTAAAATCTATATAAGTGACAACATAATTAAAAGAGTAATCTCTCCAAGTAGAATGCATGCTGCGTGTTGATTATGCTGGCAACTTGTTATATATTTATACTTTTTATATGTAATTGTTTGTATATGCTGTTTATTAAGTACTGTTAGGCAAATATTATTTGTGAGATGCTATATAAAGTCTCTTCTTTGGCCTTACGATTTGGAACACATATTCAGTCGCTACATGACTATATTTAGAGATATTTCATACATAGAGATTTGTCTCTACAGTATTAATTATTTACAATTAATAATTAATATGCAGTTATGTACATAATCTTTCTGTATTATTTATTTATCTTTTTTTTTGAGACAAGTGTATTTTTTAAGTGGTTATGTATATGTCCACCCTACCCATTCAGCTGCAGAATAATTAAGCAGTCTTTCTAATTGGTTACTGGAGGTTTACAATTCACCTTTGTATGGTGGGCATACCTCTAATAAAATTGAAAGCCACAAAGAAAATACAGCTTAACGTTGTGTTGCACTATTTAAGTGCAGTGATATCTTTGTAATGGTTCATATGTCATGGTGATATATTCTATTAATTTGATGTTAAGAATTTTTACAGAGTTATATATTTTAATAACATTTTATAACAAATACTGCAGCACTTGACTGACTGCTTCTGCTTATGTGTTTTTGTTGTTTCTAGAATTGAGGAGGTCAGAGTTTCTCTATATAATCAGCTGCTTTTCCACTCATCTCATAGCCACTTACACTGGTTATATGGTGCCTTAGGCAAGCCTTTCCTATTTTCCTGTAGATAGTATATGTATAAATGGTGAGTTCTGATGCCATTGCTTATAATTAGTTTGTTCTGATGTCATCGCTTCAGTAATCATTCCGAATATTTCTATATTATAAGGAATAATGCACCACTAACAATAAATCATTATGTATGCCTCCTAAGGGTTTTGATTTTAGCGATACAGTAACAATGTGAGGGCACTCTCCTACTGTCTTATGGCCGGCACTTTGCCCTGACTCATGCACAAAAATGTACTTGTACAGAATTATATATAATGGTCAACAAGACCTTCTGTTACCTGTGTGACTCATTTCTTCCAGCACTGCGAGTAAGCTAGGATGTGGGTGAACAGTCTTTACACCATAGAGACACTTCCAGAATCCTATCACAGCTTCTCTTCCTGCATCCAAAATATCTTGTACCAACATCTTAGCAAATACAGAGTCATCAAGGTCATTTTTTATTGTTGAATAGTGCTAGAAGGAAAATAAGATCAGAAGTAATTATATAGACACTTTATAAGTATTTTCCACTTAATGCATATTTGAGACAACCACCACCACATTATAGGAAAACATTGTTTGTTTAATGTAAAATACCCGAAAGTTGCACTGCACATGCCCACAAAACATAGCGCACAGAGATTTGGTAGCATTTCACCTTCTTGTGACTGAAGAGGTGGGAAGGGGCGGGAAAGGACAAACTAGCATAGGTCAAGCACAATAGAGAGGTGTCCACGTATTTGCAGATGAGGCAGACCTGCATGGGTACGCATATACGTCTGTCAGGAGGCTCTGTTGCGGGTGCCCGAGGGCTGATGCAAATACACGCACTGATGATGACAGTGACAATCAGCAACACTGGCTAATCTCTTCTGATCGGATGATTGCGGATTGACCTCTCTGGCATTTCCTTTACTGCTCGCTCCTATAATATATGCTTTAGTGGGCGCACGTAACCATGTCTATTTTGCAAAATATAGCTACGCAAAATAAAATTCTACCTCTGTATGATACTTTATTTTATTTACAAAGCAAACCTTATAGTGGTTGTGTATATTGCTATAAAAACTAATGAAAACAAACTTACTTCATGCTTATGACATATTCTACAATGCAACATGTATTATACGGTCATTTTCGTTATCACAAAAACCACTGTAAAACACCACTCTGTCTATGATTTTGTACAACAGTTCAAATTTGAACATACATTTCCCATGATTAATTAATGTAAATATATATTTTTTTATTCTTAGTATAATTATAATGTCAGCAATTTTTGGAAGGTTTTGAAATTGTACCATTTCCCCTCTAGCATAATTTTATTTTAATTTAAAAAAAACAATAATGTTTCAAGATTGTATATTGTTTTTTATAAATACTCTTCTTTTCTTACATTTAGAACCATCTCAGGGAAAGAGTTGTGATGCTAGAACTGAGATACAGTATTACCACGGCACTGCCTGCAACAGCAGCAAAGGCTACAGGTCACATGTAAGGGAAGGGACACTGAGGTGAGACACTGCTTGAGGCCAACCCCAGGTCATTCCGAAAACCCTGTCCATTGTGCCACATGACCTTGATCCCATGATCAGCCTCAGCACAATAATGTCACCGCTGAATAAATTGTTAGCTGTGTCATTCCAAACCAGGTGGTGGCAGGAATGTCCCAGATTACTTTTTGTGTGCAATTTTTCATAATATTACCCTCACTCATGGGGTGAAAATTGAGGTGGAGGTTAACATTGTGTCGGAGGAACAATAAGCTCAAGTTCTGGAGCCCTTGCCTCTCTCTGAAAGACAGATGTTTTGATATGAGGTTATCGAAGTATGTTTCAGTTGTAAGTGCCACCTAAAAATACATATTACCAAAGGCAATTTCTGCATTTTGTTTCTTGTTTCAGTTGTGTCTAGAACATCTAATAGCTGTTAAGAAGGTTAGCAAGGTTTTGTGACTTGCATATAGTACTTTATATAAACTATGAATAGACATGTTTGTGGGAATATTTTTCTGAGGTTTCATGCTGTTATTTATGAATGCACATGATTTATTCCTCTATATTATTATATGAATGTTGGCTAAGTGCTCATTTAGTTCACGTAAACTTTTGTGTCTGAGTACGTCAACGTGATTACATTGGCACTCCTCGTGACACCACACAGCCAATGAGCATTGCAAATATTAAAAAGCTTCATTCACTGTCAAGTACCAGCAGTATTTGCTAAACAGGAGCTGCTGCTCCCGACCCAAAAAATGGACAGGAATCTTGGCAGAGAGTTACTGGTCATTACTGTCCTACAAGGCAGAGCCTACAAAGTCACAAAACAGCATTTGCACCATCAGCTGGAAAAAAGTCGCTCCATGGCAGTGGCGCACGCAGGGGGGGTTTCTGGTTCTCCAGAAACCCCTCCCCTCCGCAAACCAACGGAACTGTACAGCAGCCGCGGCGCTGTCAAAGAAGCGTCCGCGGCAGTGCTGTATTGTAGTATAATACAGCACTGCCGCGGATGCTGCTTGACAGCGCCGTGGCTGCTGTAGAATTCAGACTCGCCGAAATGGAGCTGCTGCGCTCCCTCTCGCAATATTTTTAATTTTTTTTTCCGGGGGGGGCGGAAACCCCCCCTTCTAAATCCTGCGTTCGCCCCTGCATGGTGAAGCAACTTGAATAGGAGGCAGCCCAAGCTCCTTGCTAGCCTGTTGAGGAAGATTAGGAGGCTTAAATTAGCAGTCACTTTTCAAATACATAGTAAAATGATTCACTCTGAATGTAGCTGAAGGCTACATCTACACAATATATATATTTTGTGACAGAAGCACTGGTAAAGGGGCAGATGGCAGGTATATGTGTCCCAGGCTGTCTATCTCATGTGCTCTAAAGACCCATGAAGATTATTTGTGTGTGGAAAGGAGCTTCCCAAAGTTGTCATCAGCTATAGGAAAAGATGGAAGGGTCCCTGGGTTTATGTAACGAGAAAGAAGGTTGGGCTGCAAACATAAGGCCCATTTCTGGGTCTTCTAAATTACCTGTGCAAGTGTTGGTAATCAGGTTGCATCTGCAAAGTGCTGATAAAAGGCTGCTAAGCAGTTCCCTCCCCTTGGTGCCGGAGAGGAGTTGCTTTTATTTATGTTTTGATTATGTATGTGTGTATGTAAATATTAGAGATGGTCACTGACCCCCGTGTTTTGGTTTTGGATTCGGTTTTGCATCTGGATTACCGTCGTGTTTTGGTTTTTGTTTTTGTTTTGCAAAACTGCCATTGTGTGTTTTGGTTTTGGTTTTGTTTGGTTTTGTTTTGCTATTTTGTTGGAAAATCAATGTTTTTGGGCCTAAAATAACCCAATTTAGTACTCCAACTGTTTCATAGATAAGTAATCTAATTGTAGAGGTAATAAATAATCCAGAAAACAGTTTAATTCCTGGTAGGTAGGCCTTCATTTATTCTACACACAAAACAGATTGTCTTCCTCTCCATCTATGCATATTGGCAATGCAGCCATCGTCTTTGGATGTATATTACACCCTACACTTATAGTTAAATATGTAAAGAAATGGAAAAAGGCAGTTTGCTTTCTGTCTCTATAGGCCCCCCTCCACTTGTTTAAAAAAACAAAAAATGCAGCCGTTATAGACTGTACAATATTAATTGAAATGGACAAAGCCAGTTTGGTTTCTGGCTCTCTAGGCCCCCCTCCACTTGTCGAAAAATACAAAAAAATTCAGCCGTTATAGACTGTATAATATTAATTGAAATGGACAAAGCCAGTTTGGATTCTGTCTCTCTAGGCCCCCCTCCACTTGTCAAAAATACAAAAAAAATCAGCAGTTATAGACTGTACAATATTAATTGAAATGGACAAAGCCAGTTTGGCTTCTGGCTCTCTAGGCCCCCCTCCACTTGTCGAAAAATACAAAAAAATTCAGCCGTTATAGATGTGCAATATTAATTGAAATGGACAAAGCCAGTTTGGGGTCACTCTGTCTATGACACCCTACCCTAAAGGAGAAATTGCCCAAACAGCAGCCTTTCAAGACAGTACGTGATATAGAAATGCCATAAGCCCCTTTCCTCTTTGGGGTTAGATTGCACCCTACACTTACATAAAAAGTTTTAAAAAGATGTTATCATCATCATCTTCAGCTTCATCCTCACCCTCATCAGTGTGTACGTCTTCATCACAGACTATCAATTCATCGCCGCTTGAATCCACCATTAGAGAACAGTCAGTGCTTGGAAGTCTTGGATGGTGAAGGCCTTCCTCGTGGAAGATGTAGTTAATTTTTATAAACATCATTTTCTCCACATTTTTGGGAAGTAATTTTCTATGGCGATCACTGACTAAGTTCCCTGCTGTGCTGAACACTCGTTCAGAGTACACAATGGAGGGTGGGCAGCTTAAGTATTACAAAGCAAGTTTGTACATGGGTTTCCAAATGGCCTGCTTTTCTTCCCAGTAAGGAAAGGGACTGTCTGACATTTCCATATCAACTACCTCTTGAAAGTAATCCTCCACCATCCTTTGCATGTTTATACTCGTATTGGATGGAGTTATGGGCAAAGTGACACATTTTTTCGCAAAAAAATCCTTCAAACAAGCCCAGATGTTAAATTGTTCTGGTCTGCCCCCTGCGTCTTCCCTGCTTCTTTTTGGGAAATTTAATTTTTTACGAGCAGCAGCAGCTTGAGAAAGTTAAGGAGGAAACGTCGTCAAGGCGAGGCCCAGTTCAGCGGCCAACTTGCTGAGCAATAGCTCCTTGCAAAAGTTCACATCTCGCTCATTTACACGTAAAGACTCAATGTAGGTCTTAAACCTTGGATCAAGCACAATGGCCAAAACGTACTGATCCGAGTTCAAGATCTTAATAACTCGAGGATCATTGTGAAGAGAATAAAGTACTTGATCAACAAGGCCAACATACTTTGCTGAATTGCTTGCTTTCAGCTACTCCTTCATTTTCTCAAGCTGCTTTTCCAATAGTCTAATTAAAGGAATGACTTGGCTCAAACTAGCACAATCTGCACTCACTTCACACGTCACAACTTCAAATGGTTTCAGCACCTTGCACAGCACTGAAAGGATTCCCCACTGTGCAAGAGTGAAATGCATCCCCCCTCCTTTCCCAATGTCATGGCTGTGCAATATGTTTGGATGGCTTTGCGCTGTTCCTCTATCCTCTGAAGCATGTACAGGGTGGAATTCCACCTAGTTACCACCTCTTGCTTAAGTTGATGGAAGGGCAAGTTAAACTGCTCTTGGAGCTGCTGTAATCTCCTATATGCTATGGCTGAATGCCTGAAATTGCCTGAAATTTTACGGGCCACCGAAAGCTTCTCCTGCACCTCACGGTTATTTCGTACGAAGCTCTGCACCACCAAGTTGATGGTGTGAGCAAAGTAGGGAATGTGTTGGAAATCACCCAGCTGTAATGCTGGCAGTATATTGTTGGCGTTATCAGAAATGACATACCCTGGGGAGAGTCCAAGTGGTATAAGCCATGTATCAATCACATCTCAATCACATCTCTCAGTTTGCGTAACAAATTGTCAGCTGTATGCCTGTTAGTGAAGCAAAGAGTGGCCTGCCTGTGACAAATGTTACGTAGTGGTGTACATGCTGCTGCTGTTCCTGCTGGTGAAGGTGAATGACCAACCCAGTGGGCTGTCACAGTCATATACGTTCAATTTATAAGCAGTTCCAGATAATAGGTACTGCAATCTATATTACATTTACTACGTTCATTCTTTAAGCAGTTCCAGAGAATAGGTACTGCAATCTATATTACATTTAATACGTTAAATTTTTAAGCAGTTCCAGAGAATAGGTACTGCAATCTATATTACATTTACTACGTTCAATTTTTAAGCAGTTCCAGATAATAGGTACTGCAATCTATATTACATTTACTACGTTCATTCTTTAAGCAGTTCCAGAGAATAGGTACTGCAATCTATATTACATTTAATACGTTCAATTTTTAAGCAGTGCAAGAGAATAGGTACTGCAATCTATATTACATTTACTACGTTCATTCTTTAAGCAGTTCCAGAGAATAGGTAATGCAATCTATATTACATTTAATACGTTCAATTTTCAAGCAGTGCAAGAGAATAGGTACTGCAATCTATATTACATTTAGTACGTTCATTCTTTAAGCAGTTCCAGAGAATAGGTACTGCAATCTATATTACATTTAATACGTTCAATTTTTAAACAGTGCAAGAGAATAGGTACTGTAATCTGTATTACATTTACTACGTTCATTCTTTAAGCAGTTCCAGAGAATAGGTACTGCAATCTATATTACATTTAATACGTTAAATTTTTAAGCAGTTCCAGAGAATAGGTACTGCAATCTATATTACATTTACTACGTTGATTTTTTAAGCAGTTCCAGAGAATAGGTACTGCAATCTATATTACATTTAATACGTTCAATTTTTAAGCAGTTCCAGATAATAGGTACTGCAATCTATATTACATTTACTACGTTCATTCTTTAAGCAGTTCCAGAGAATAGGTACTGCAAACTATATTACATTTAATACGTTCAATTTTTAAGCAGTGCAAGAGAATAGATACTGCAATCTATATTACATTTACTACGTTCATTCTTTAAGCAGTTCCAGAGAATAGGTACTGCAATCTATATTACATTTAATACGTTCAATTTTTAAACAGTGCAAGAGAATAGGTACTGTAATCTATATTACATTTACTACGTTCATTCTTTAAGCAGTTCCAGAGAATAGGTACTGCAATCTATATTACATTTAATACGTTAAATTTTTAAGCAGTTCCAGAGAATAGGTACTGCAATCTATATTACATTTACTACGTTGATTTTTTAAGCAGTTCCAGAGAATAGGTACTGCAATCTATATTACATTTAATACGTTCAATTTTTAAGCAGTTCCAGATAATAGGTACTGCAATCTATATTACATTTACTACGTTCATTCTTTAAGCAGTTCCAGAGAATAGGTACTGCAAACTATATTACATTTAATACGTTCAATTTTTAAGCAGTGCAAGAGAATAGATACTGCAATCTATATTACATTTACTACGTTCATTCTTTAAGCAGTTCCAGAGAATAGGTACTGCAATCTATATTACATTTAATACGTTCAATTTTTAAGCAGTGCAAGAGAATAGGTACTGCAATCTATATTAAATTTACTACGTTCATTCTTTAAGCAGTTCCAGAGAATAGGTACTGCAATCTATATTACATTTACTACGTTGATTTATTAAGCAGTTCCAGAGAATAGGTACTGCAATCTATATTACAAGAGAAAGTGAGGGAGGAGCTGGTAAACCATTGCGATTCCACCAAGCATGTAGCTCTTGTGGATAAAGCCCTTCGTACGCTTTGCCAGGATCCGAGGATGGTCACTCTTTTAAAGTCAGAGGAATACATTCTGGCCATCGTGCTCGATCCTCGGTTTAAAGCGTATGTTGTGTCTCTGTTTCCGGCAGACACAAGTCTACAGAGGTGCAAAGACCTGCTGGTCAGGAAATTGTCCTCTGAAGAGGACCGTGACATGCCAACAGCTCCACCTTCATTTTCTTCCACACCTAAGGCTGCGAGGAAAAAGCTCAGTTTTCCTAAAAGACCCACTAGCGGGGATGCAGACAACATCTGGTCCGGACTGAAGGACCTGCCAACCATTGCAGACATGTCTACTGTTGCTGCATTGGATGCTGTCACAATAGAAAAAATGGTGGAGGATTATTTTTCTGACACCATCCAAATAGACATGTCAGACAGTCCATATTGTTACTGGCAGGAAAAAAAGGCAGTTTGGAAGCCCCTGTACAAACTGGCTCTATTTTACCTGAGTTGTCCCCCCTCCAGTGTGTACTCGGAAAGAGCTTTTAGTGCAGCGGGGAACCTGTTCAGTGAGCGGCGAAGGAGGTTGCTTCCGCAGAACGTTGAAAAAATGATGTTCATAAAAATGAATTATCAATTCCTCAATCAAATACAGCACTGGCCTCCAGATCCTACAGAGGGACCTGTGGTTGTGGAGTCCAGCAGGGACGAATTGATAATGTGTGAGGATGAGGAAGTACACACTGAAGGGGGAGAGGAATCAGAGGATGAGGATGAGGACGACATCTTGCCTCAGTAGAGCCTGTTTAGTTTGTACAGGGAGAGATGAATAGCTTTTTTTGTATTGGGCCCAAACAAACCAATCATTTCAGCCACAGTTGTTTGGTAGGCCCTGTCGCTGAAATGATTGGTTTGTTAAAGTGTGCATGTCCTATTTCAACAACATAAGAATAGGACAAGGACAATTCCATCTTGCAAATCTTTTTTTGGCGTTATGTGACCGTCCAACAGTTGTTTGCCATGAGCACAAAGTACGACAGTAGTCATCCTATGGCAAAGCGGATAACTGCGGCCTTAACAGCTATGTTGGTGTTAGATGTGCGTCCGGTGTCCACCATCAGTGGAGTGGGATTTAGACGGTTTATGGCTTACCCCACTTAGACTCTCCTGGGGATTTGTGGTGTCAGACAACGCCAGTAACATTGTGCGGGCATTACATATGGGCAATTTCCTTTGTGGCTCCATTATCCCAATTAAAAGGATTTTTACCTGTTGGTGTAATGATGTTATAAACACTACACTTGAAAGTTTGAGCCTTTAAATGAAAAAGTCACTCTCCATTGCACGAAGATTTGCAACAGGGACAGTTTTTTTGTTCCCAAAGTCAACAAATAACACTTCGATGCTGTCTGTCTTTGACATACTTGATGGGATCTCAATGATGAATGCTCTGTACCATGGTCATTGAAAACAAGAGGTAGTGAAGCGCTCGAACTACACCCTCAGTCTATATGCTGCAGAGGATGAAGAAGCAGCCATATGTGCAGTGGAATTTAGACCAGTTGGAGGAGGTATTGTGGCCCCGGTACCAAATTGGGTACCGTGGCCACTCCACTACGCAGTCCAGATAGCAGCGTATTAACTACATTCAGTGTTGGGGGCAAATCCAAAGTTAATGAAAATGACCTGTCATCGCCGAAAACAAGAGGTATTGACGTGCTCGAACTACACCCTGTATATGCTGCATAGGATGTAGGAGCAGACAGCTGTGCAGTGGAATTGAGACCATTTGAAGGCGGAGGTATTGTGGCCCCGGTACCAAATTGGGTACCGGGCCCACTCCACTACGCAGTCCAGAAAGCTACCTTGGTGCAACGTTTTGGACTAAAAACAATATTGTGAGGTGTGATGTGTTCAGAATAGACTGGAAATTAGTGGAAATGATTGTTATTGAATGTTATTGAGGTTAATAATAGCGTAGCAGTGGAAAAAAACCAAAAAACTGGATTTTAGTGCTTTTTATGCTTTTTTAAATATAAATCAGAACCCAAAACCCAAAATCTGAACCAAAACCTTTCATCAGATGTTTTGGCAAAACAAATCAGAACCCAAAACCTCAAGCTAATCAGAACCCAAAACCCAAAACACTAAAAGTGCCCGGTGCACACCCTTAATAAAAACACCACTGTTTTGTGTTAAAAGTTGTTCTTCTGATTTCATCTGACCTTAGCACTGGTACCTCCAATCAATGTGACTGAAAATAAACATCACTTGCTTGAAAGACCTGCTTGAAAATATCTTCCATGCTGAAAATCCTGTGGCCTACAGATTAGACCCAAAATCTAATCCGTTCCCGGCTGTTCCTGAAGTTTGGACCCAGCTTTTCCAGTACCACCGCTCTGCCTGCTACCCTGCAGCTCTGTCAGTGTGATAGGCCAGGGGTGATCCATCCACGGCACCCTGATCCATAGTAAGAGGTCAGGAGTACCAGCCCAGGTAAACCAGTAATGGGGTATATTCGCAGCATCAGTTACCCAGAAGAAACCCGGTACTAGATGCTGGTAAGGAGTCCAGTGGTGGCAGCATTTGTAAGCCCCTTCTACTACAGCAACATAGTGCAATTGGGATAACAAAAGGGAACGGTGGAAAAGTAAGCCCAGTCGGTTACCAGCAGCAACAGACAGGGTGGCAAAGGTGGTCCATATAATCAGTAAACAAGGGTCAATAAGGCAGAATCTCCCCTTGTGCAAGAAAACACACAACACAAGATAACTATGAACACACTCCCAGAACATCAGAGAAAGCATAATGCAAACCATAGCAATGCTAGCGCTCCGCTGCTGAACGAACACATCCTGCACAAGGACAATAGACCCCATCCCCATCTACTTAAGAACTTAAATGTGGAGCTTTGGGCATCCCAGTAACCTTCAGATTACAACTACATCTGAGAAGTTAACTTAATAGAAAGGAATCACCCCTCACCATAAACATACAGTGGGATCATCGCAGGCATGCCCGAACTTTAAATCCAGAAGTTTTCAAAACAAAGTTAACTGAATGCTCCATAAGCAGAATCAATCCCAAAAACATAAAGGGTTACACCTCTAAAGAGAACAGACAGCCCCATTGCTACACAAGACAAGCAAAATAACATTAGAAGCACTGATAAAATTAGGAGAATTTTCCCCTTCAAGAACAGTAGATATACACTTCTTATACTATGATAAGAATAACCACACCACAAATCCATTCCAATTTTAAAAACTGTATTCCTTCCCAACTGTCAGCAGCTTACCACATGTACATAACATGAATGCCAGAAGAGCACAAAGATTGAAGAGGCAAAAATCTTTTTTTTTCTTCAAACCCAAGGAAAATAACAGAACATATAGATGACAAAGTCTGCTCATTGTTTCTCATGAAGGAAACACAGCTCTAAACAAATACATAGAAAACAAAAGGATTCCAAGCGGCTTAACAATAACCAAGCAACCCACTTTCTCTCCAAGTAACCACAACTTCGAGAAGGAATTAAATGACATCATGGACAATTGCTTAATTCAACTAATGCAACTAATTATTAAACACAGAAAATAGTCTGAATTGATAAAGAAAGCATTTAAATACAAGAAATAATAAAACCAATGGAAAGACTTAAAAGGCTACAACAACATCAACATCAACAACAACAACTGAACAAGATGAAAGATGAAATCATATATAAGAGGGACTCAAGATACATGAAAGCAACCCGAGAATAAGAAGAAGAAGGAAAACTCGAAGTAAACAGGCTGAAAAGCTCAACCACTCAAAAGAAAGGAACACAACACTCTTATTACTCCAAACCACAGCATCACCACAACACCCTTGTTACATGGAAACAAGGAGTACAACTTATAAACATGAATGCTCCATTAAAAAAAAAAAACTCCTAAACACGCAAACAGGGTCAAATATTACAAAACTTCAATATCCAGAACCCAGGGAGCAGATACTACAGAAGACCAGCTCAAATAAAAAAACTTCTACAAAACCTCGTGACAACCATAACAGTACGCAGCACCTCACCACAAGGAGACCTTGAAGAAAACCTAAAACATTTTTTGGAACTGCTACACCATCACACCCAACCTCCAGACCTTCATCAAGGCTCTCTGGCCAAAAGCAGTCCATATAACCTAAAGAGAAAGAAAAACATATCAAGCTCAAGTGAGGAACAAGAAGGGGAAAAAACTAAGACAACAAATAAAGAAATAAAGCCAAAAGGGATCATCAACCTCAGCAGTCTCAATCTTCATTCTCCAACCACCTCATTCATTAATAAAGTTTTACATTTTCTCCACACATCAAATTGAACAAATTCAACCTATATATAGTTCCCCATAAATTTATGAGAAAATTGTGCCTCAAAAAATTCTTCATGAGAGAGAGAAGAAATTCTTAATGTGTTAAGATTTATGGTATGTTGTACTGGCACAAAGCTGACCAGGAGTTAAAGTTGAGGAAATAGTGAAGATGTCTATTGCACAACACACACGTGAAAACAAGATGACTGACCCTTTAAGGCTAGACAGTGAACACAGCAATGACGGTTTACAGTGTAAACATAGATAGGATAACAAAAGCATGAAAACAATGTATGACACAGTCTTATGCTCCAGAATGGAGGTGAGCACACACTTATAGCATTAAGTACAAACAATAAGGTAACTGGTATACAGACAGGGGCAGCTGAAAACTAGACAAATGTCCAGGCAGCAGGGTATCAGGAAATTCATATATTCCCGAAGGGAAAAGCTGGGAAAATGGGGAAAGGGAAAAACCGCTCCGCACTAGACAACAACCAACCTCACTGCTTGGATAACTCAACTTAGTGAGGGGGTGCTAAGGTCATATATATAGCATATGAATTAGAAGAGAAAGAGAGTTTTGACCTAAGAAGCACTCCAGGTGTGAAGTAAATAAACATTTAATACTAATATTTTAATGGTATGCGTTAAAAAGGTGTATGTCAGTATACAACTGATTAAAAAAGCGAAGTATTTAAAAGTGATAGTGTTGAAAAAAATAGAATTAAAAATAATGTAACCCTGTGGTGGAGCCAATCTTAAGAGTACTGATGATGGGGGAAGATCTGCCAAATAGAAGTTCCTTCCACATGTATATACACAATAGATAAGGTGAGAAATAGCCAAGGAGAATGATTATAAGGTCCTATAGTATGGTAACTATGTTACATTCACCAAAACCCTATTCCTGTTGTGTTCATGTAGACTCTAGATGGCAGTAGAACGTGAACTTCCTCCCTATGATCTTGACTCACTGGAGAATGTCCCTCTGTTATTAATAAATCAGAATCCTAACCATAGTCAGAAGCTGAATCGCTGGATATTCCCAGATAGACAAAACATATATAACGTGGCTTTACTTATTCCCTAATGGCATAACTTCAGGGAGACCACTCTTATATGCGGTTTATATAGTTACCTTACCAATAAACTGTACAGTATAGTGACAAAGCGCCTTATTTTATGTTGTAATAGTGCGCTTATAACCAAAAGAATTTATAACCAAAGGGATTCACCCTAGTAGGAGACAGTGTAATACAGTGAAACCACTCATTCATACATCCTATATTACTGCCATGCCACAAGGCTGCACAGTGCAGCGACAAGGTACATTATTCAGTGTTGTTATTGTGGGTTTATAGGCAAAGGGATTCCCCTGGTAATAGGTTATAAAGTATAGTGATAGGTCGCTGTACTTAAATTTGGTATACACTTGTAGAGAGAAAGATATCTACTCTAAAGGTCAGTTATTCCTTACAACGATAAAGCGCCGTAATTGTAGTTGCTATGCGCCTGTGAGCAAAATGATTTACTTTAAAGGTAAGTAATTCGGTTCAGCGGCGAAACACCGCACTGAGAATTATATTATTTATTTTATTTCATAGACAGAGAGATTCCCCCTAGTAGTGAGTAGTTAGATAGAGAGGCACAGCGCCGCGATTGGCTCCGCCCACTTCCGGGTTTGACGTCACCTATTGTGACGCCGGCCCGACGTACGTTTCGCTTGAGAGCTTAGTCATGGAATTACTGGGTTACTGCTAAGGGGTTGGTTTTATACCCCTCCTGACCAATCATTATTTTGAGACTGCATGACGTTTATGTCCAGATTGCATGGATACTACTGGGGAATTGCGTGGCATAGAATACAAAGGCAGATACCATCGTTTACATATTTAAGCAGGGATTCTAAGGATTACAGGTATTGGTATATCCTCATTGTTATCTACAGATGAGCTGGAACATGTTACAGATTGTATTCTAAATATCCATGGAGAAGTGTATTTATATATATGTAAAGTACATTGCTGGTAACTTCAAGGGGGCTGTGATCTTATGTATTATAGAGACTATTAAAAAAGAGAGTATCTGATGGCCTTAGTGCACAATGGGCTTCAAATTATTTGCAAGTTTTATAGAAAGTGTAAATACATATTTAGGTTGTTTGTGTTATAATGTACATAGTATATTCTCATATGTACATAGTATATTATTGTTACATTTCTATATTTTTGATATTGTAGTTTTTATTTAATATTATTTATTTATTGTTTATTTTGTTTTGTTTAATATTTATTATTTTATTTTTTGTTGTTTTTCATTATTTTTTATTATTTTTTATTATTTTTTATTTTATATTTTGATATTATTTTTACTGTTTTATGTTGTTTTTAATTTATTATTGTTCTTATTTTTTGTTTTTTATTATTTATTTTTTATATTTTATATTGTTGGTATTTATTCATTCACGTGTACATATTTCAAAAAGTAAAAATAAAAATAATGAATAAAGATATATGGTATCCACTGGTGTCTTTTTAATTTGTTATTGAATTTCTTCTTAGTGAATTATGTGAGTACAAAAAAAGGGAGAGAGAAAACATTTTTTTCTGTGTAATAATACATAAATTTTCTAAGTGATCAGTTGTGGGTCTCCTTAATTCGGGAGAGAAAATAGAGAGATAAAAGAATCTCTCTTATTGCCTATTCTATTATGTGAAGTGAGACATAGTACGGATAAATATCCGTGATTAATTAATAAACATAAGTGAATGTGAAAAAAAGAAAAAACTGTTTGTTAAATTAAGGACCTTGTGTTGGTCTAGAATCGTGAATGAGTAGGGAATAGACAATTAAAACATGTTTTAAAAAAGGTGGCTAGGATATCTTTACCTATGTAAACATATATATACATTATCCATCCAGATTAAACAAAAATAAAGTAAAATTAGGTTAAAATCTCTAAGTAAGGTCATATTTAAATTAAATTGAAGAATTGTTAATTTGAAAATTTGAAATGCCCTATGGATCCTTATCTATCAAAAATGATGATATCATTGATACTCACAAATAAATTGTTGAATTGAATGAAAATTTAATTTTACTCTTAAGTATTCTCTATAGCATGTTAAAGGTCTTAATAAATATAGGTAGTAATATTGGTCACAGCACTCTTGCGCTTCTCTGATAATCTAAGTCTCTATTGTATTGTGGAGCATTGGAATATGCGATAGTTGTCCAAACAATAGATTGATGTTCAAATTGATATTTTAATAAGCCATCTTACAAGAAGCTAGCATAGCTAGTATTCTCGTTGAGACCAAATGGTATTATAGAATTTAAGAGAAATATCCACCTGCTCTCTCTTTGTAGGAGCTGTTTAGTGACATCACCCCCTCTAATGCCCATCTTAACCTGTTCTATACCAAAGGCTTTCATATTTTGTGGATTTCCTCCATGTTCATATAAAAAGTGTCGTGCTACTGATGTCAATTGTTTGAACTTATTTTTGTCTGTGGCTGCATTTCTAATTGATCCAATGTGTTCCAAAAGTCTGTTTTTTAACATTCTGCTGGTCATGCCAACATAGATCTTATCACATGGACATGTCAGAGCATAAATCACACATTTAGTAGTACAGTTGATAAATTGTTCAATCTGGTATTTATTGCCATATTTATCGAGAAAATCCGTGGTCTTAGTCATGTGTGGACACGCCTTGCAAAGACCACATTTATAGGATCCTTTCACAGATAAGTTTGTGCCTTTCATAGAGAAATGGCTCCTCACCAATTTGTCACCTAAATTAGGTGACCTACGCCAACTAAAGTCTGGTCTGTTCCTCAGACTTTTTGCTAGATCAGTATCTGATAGTAAAATGGGCCAATGTTGTTGTATGATATTTTGTATTTCTTTCCATTCGTAACAGAAATCTCCCACCATTCTAATTTTGTTTTCATTAGTTGGTCTGGCCTTACTATATATTAGTTGGTTTCTATCTTTCATATATGCCTGATTTTGGGCTCTTTTAATGAGTCTCTTACTATATCCTCGTTGTACAAGTCTCATACTTAGTTCTTCGGATCTTTTTTTATAGTCAGATATACTGGAACAATTTCGTCTCAATCTTAAAAATTCACCTTTCGGGATATTGTTGATTACAGGCGGAAAGTGGGAGCTTTCACTATGAAGTATATTGTTAGTAGCTGTTTTTTTACGAAATAAATCAGTAACTACTCTGCCATCCTGTGTCTTATTGATGGTTAGATCTAAAAAATTGACATGTTCCTGATTCATTTCATACGTCAAGTGTAAATTGTTTTGATTGTCATTTAGAATCTCCACAAACTCTACAAAGTTCTCTTGGCTATCATTCCACATTATGAGAATGTCATCAATGTAACGCATCCAAATAATAATATTATCTGTGTACTTGGTTAATTTTTCACAGAAGACAGTTTCCCTCTCCCATCTGCCCAGGTAGAGGTTGGCAAAAGTGGGGGCACAAGCCACCCCCATCGCTGTACCTCGTACCTGCAAGTAGAATTTGTTGTCAAAGACAAAAAAATTCCTTTTTAGTATAAACTCCAAAAGTTCTATCAGAAAGAGATTGAGATCAGGGTTATCATTGGCTTGTAGAAAGAAGGCAACAGCCTCTATCCCCACTTCATGTTGGATGCTGGTGTAGAGTGATTCCACATCCATGGTTATCAACCAAACATGTTGTTCTAAAGTAAGGTCATCCAAAAGTTTGAGAATATCTGAGGTGTCTTTAACATAGGATGGTAATGAGGTTACATAACCGCGTAGATGTTGATCCACAAAGATGCTTGCTTGTTCGGTCAGACCTCCAATTCCCGAAAGAATAGGTCTTCCAGGTGGTTTAGTAGCATTCTTGTGGATTTTAGGTAGTAAGTATATAGTTGATACCTTAGGATTTTCAATATGTAGAAATTCCAATTCTGATTTTGAGATCACCCCATTATCAAAGGCTCGTTTAATCATTAGATTATATAATGATTTATAGTCATTTAGGGGGTTGGAAAAAAGCAAGCGGTAACACTTTTTATCCCCTAATTGTCTATGCATTTCTTCCTTATACATACAGGTGGGCCATATTACTACATTCCCACCCTTATCGGATGGTTTAATAACCACATCCTGCCATGATTGTATCTCTTGGATTGCTTGTCTTTCATTTCTTGTCAGATTGTCGAATTGCCTGTATTTTCTATTCTTCATGGATTTTAGTTTAAGGATATCCAAGTCATGTGATACCATATTCTCAAAGACTGATATTTGCGGGCTAATATTTTCATTAGGGCAGAAGGTAGATCTTCTCTTACACATAGGTCTAGTTGTTTGTATTTCTCTACCAGTTTGTTCCTCCAATAGATGCTCTAAGGCAGATAGGGCCTGATTATCCTCTTCCTCCAGATCTATATCTATCGATGAATTTACCAAATTGGTATACATTTCATTGGTAGCAGGTTCTATTGAAATGCGTGGAGGTGTGTCACTATCTCCCCTAATGTTCGTTTTTTGTTGTAGTGGAGTATCCAAAGTGGTTCTGTACAGACTAGTAGATTCGAGTTTACTAAAGAATTTATTTAGGCGAAGTTTTCTCGTAAATAGATGGAGATCTTTTTCCCATCTAAATCGATCGAAATTATTTGTAGGTGAAAAAGTTAAGCCATAACCAAGTAGTCTCAGATGGGATTCATCCAAAATTCTATCTGATAAGTTAATTACTTGTAAGGATTCATTCACTTGCCCCGATATTGCTTGTTGTGTTGGTAATTCCCCCTCCAAGGAATTCGAGAACGATCTCGCAGATTTCTTCTTCCCCCTCCTAATGCGCTTGTTCCACTGATATCTTCTCCCAGAGATCTCTGGGTTTCCCCTAAAAAATTATTATTTCTGTTTGCATTCTTCCTACTTTTTGATTGTGCTCTGCCTCTAATAAATGGATCATCGATATCATTGTCTGATGATTCTAGTTCTGATGATTCAGGACTAATAGATGTATTACGTCCTGTTTTACTAATAGGATAATGTCTCCATTTAAAAATATGGCCATTCGCATAATCTCTCTGATCACGATTAAATTTGGATTTCTTCCTTTCTATTAGGTTATCCTCAAGTCTATCAAGCTCCTGTTTGTACTTCTCATAAGTTTTCTGAAATAATTCTATGGTTTCATATTCCTTTAGTTTGAGAGTAAGTTGCTCGATATCTCGTGAGTATGTCTCTAATAGGAGATTATCGTGTTTTAGAGTAATCTGCATCAGTTCTTTAGAACATTTTAGTAAGGCTGATTCCCATTCTGATTTTAATTCTTGAGTGGCTAACTCATATGTGGGAAAAAGTTTGGGTCTCAGACCTCGAGGTGTGATAGTTTGTTTAATATAATTCTCTGTGGTGGTTACATTCCACCATGTTTTGCTTTGTTTGTGCATTAATGTTTTCAATTTATTGAGATCTTCCAACCATAGATCATTAATGCTGGTGGTACTAGCATTATCTTGGTCAGGAAAAATGGATCCCAAATTATCTTTCCACTTGTCACATCTTCGACTCAATTCAGTTCTTAGGCTAAATGAAGCCATTATCGGAGTGGGAAAATAGACTGAGGCTTATTAGCAATTTCAAATAGTAGGGAAGGGGAAAAGATAGAGGTGGAGATTCCCTTATTGGATAACTATTTGATAGTAGATGGATGACAAACCGGTCCATATATTGGCCAATAGTGGATTTATGCTTGTTTGTTACACCTCTTGAAAAGAAACAAATCTTTTTCTCTGAGGTGTATTTCCAAATGAAATTGGTAACCCAGAAAAGTATATATTTAAATTTCTTATATGTTAGTATAAATCATATCTCAAATAGTTGCATACACAAAAATTAGAGAACACAAATTTGTTCAGTTCACTGTGTAAATACACATATCTGTGCAGGAGCTAGAGTTTGAGTGAAGAACTCAATTAAACATGTATTCCCGAAGGGAAAAGCTGGGAAAATGGGGAAAGGGAAAAACCGCTCCGCACTAGACAACAACCAACCTCACTGCTTGGATAACTCAACTTAGTGAGGGGGTGCTAAGGTCATATATATAGCATATGAATTAGAAGAGAAAGAGAGTTTTGACCTAAGAAGCACTCCAGGTGTGAAGTAAATAAACATTTAATACTAATATTTTAATGGTATGCGTTAAAAAGGTGTATGTCAGTATACAACTGATTAAAAAAGCGAAGTATTTAAAAGTGATAGTGTTGAAAAAAATAGAATTAAAAATAATGTAACCCTGTGGTGGAGCCAATCTTAAGAGTACTGATGATGGGGGAAGATCTGCCAAATAGAAGTTCCTTCCACATGTATATACACAATAGATAAGGTGAGAAATAGCCAAGGAGAATGATTATAAGGTCCTATAGTATGGTAACTATGTTACATTCACCAAAACCCTATTCCTGTTGTGTTCATGTAGACTCTAGATGGCAGTAGAACGTGAACTTCCTCCCTATGATCTTGACTCACTGGAGAATGTCCCTCTGTTATTAATAAATCAGAATCCTAACCATAGTCAGAAGCTGAATCGCTGGATATTCCCAGATAGACAAAACATATATAACGTGGCTTTACTTATTCCCTAATGGCATAACTTCAGGGAGACCACTCTTATATGCGGTTTATATAGTTACCTTACCAATAAACTGTACAGTATAGTGACAAAGCGCCTTATTTTATGTTGTAATAGTGCGCTTATAACCAAAAGAATTTATAACCAAAGGGATTCACCCTAGTAGGAGACAGTGTAATACAGTGAAACCACTCATTCATACATCCTATATTACTGCCATGCCACAAGGCTGCACAGTGCAGCGACAAGGTACATTATTCAGTGTTGTTATTGTGGGTTTATAGGCAAAGGGATTCCCCTGGTAATAGGTTATAAAGTATAGTGATAGGTCGCTGTACTTAAATTTGGTATACACTTGTAGCGAGAAAGATATCTACTCTAAAGGTCAGTTATTCCTTACAACGATAAAGCGCCGTAATTGTAGTTGCTATGCGCCTGTGAGCAAAATGATTTACTTTAAAGGTAAGTAATTCGGTTCAGCGGCGAAACACCGCACTGAGAATTATATTATTTATTTTATTTCATAGACAGAGAGATTCCCCCTAGTAGTGAGTAGTTAGATAGAGAGGCACAGCGCCGCGATTGGCTCCGCCCACTTCCGGGTTTGACGTCACCTATTGTGACGCCGGCCCGACGTACGTTTCGCTTGAGAGCTTAGCCATGGAATTACTGGGTTACTGCTAAGGGGTTGGTTTTATACCCCTCCTGACCAATCATTATTTTGAGACTGCATGACGTTTATGTCCAGATTGCATGGATACTACTGGGGAATTGCGTGGCATAGAATACAAAGGCAGATACCATCGTTTACATATTTAAGCAGGGATTCTAAGGATTACAGGTATTGGTATATCCTCATTGTTATCTACAGATGAGCTGGAACATGTTACAGATTGTATTCTAAATATCCATGGAGAAGTGTATTTATATATATGTAAAGTACATTGCTGGTAACTTCAAGGGGGCTGTGATCTTATGTATTATAGAGACTATTAAAAAAGAGAGTATCTGATGGCCTTAGTGCACAATGGGCTTCAAATTATTTGCAAGTTTTATAGAAAGTATAAATACATATTTAGGTTGTTTGTGTTATAATGTACATAGTATATTCTCATATGTACATAGTATATTATTGTTACATTTCTATATTTTTGATATTGTAGTTTTTATTTAATATTATTTATTTATTGTTTATTTTGTTTTGTTTAATATTTATTATTTTATTTTTTGTTGTTTTTCATTATTTTTTATTATTTTTTATTATTTTTTATTTTATATTTTGATATTATTTTTACTGTTTTATGTTGTTTTTAATTTATTATTGTTCTTATTTTTTGTTTTTTATTATTTATTTTTTATATTTTATATTGTTGGTATTTATTCATTCACGTGTACATATTTCAAAAAGTAAAAATAAAAATAATGAATAAAGATATATGGTATCCACTGGTGTCTTTTTAATTTGTTATTGAATTTCTTCTTAGTGAATTATGTGAGTACAAAAAAAGGGAGAGAGAAAACATTTTTTTCTGTGTAATAATACATAAATTTTCTAAGTGATCAGTTGTGGGTCTCCTTAATTCGGGAGAGAAAATAGAGAGATAAAAGAATCTCTCTTATTGCCTATTCTATTATGTGAAGTGAGACATAGTACGGATAAATATCCGTGATTAATTAATAAACATAAGTGAATGTGAAAAAAAGAAAAAACTGTTTGTTAAATTAAGGACCTTGTGTTGGTCTAGAATCGTGAATGAGTAGGGAATAGACAATTAAAACATGTTTTAAAAAAGGTGGCTAGGATATCTTTACCTATGTAAACATATATATACATTATCCATCCAGATTAAACAAAAATAAAGTAAAATTAGGTTAAAATCTCTAAGTAAGGTCATATTTAAATTAAATTGAAGAATTGTTAATTTGAAAATTTGAAATGCCCTATGGATCCTTATCTATCAAAAATGATGATATCATTGATACTCACAAATAAATTGTTGAATTGAATGAAAATTTAATTTTACTCTTAAGTATTCTCTATAGCATGTTAAAGGTCTTAATAAATATAGGTAGTAATATTGGTCACAGCACTCTTGCGCTTCTCTGATAATCTAAGTCTCTATTGTATTGTGGAGCATTGGAATATGCGATAGTTGTCCAAACAATAGATTGATGTTCAAATTGATATTTTAATAAGCCATCTTACAAGAAGCTAGCATAGCTAGTATTCTCGTTGAGACCAAATGGTATTATAGAATTTAAGAGAAATATCCACCTGCTCTCTCTTTGTAGGAGCTGTTTAGTGACATCACCCCCTCTAATGCCCATCTTAACCTGTTCTATACCAAAGTCTTTCATATTTTGTGGATTTCCTCCATGTTCATATAAAAAGTGTCGTGCTACTGATGTCAATTGTTTGAACTTATTTTTGTCTGTGGCTGCATTTCTAATTGATCCAATGTGTTCCAAAAGTCTGTTTTTTAACATTCTGCTGGTCATGCCAACATAGATCTTATCACATGGACATGTCAGAGCATAAATCACACATTTAGTAGTACAGTTGATAAATTGTTCAATCTGGTATTTATTGCCATATTTATCGAGAAAATCCGTGGTCTTAGTCATGTGTGGACACGCCTTGCAAAGACCACATTTATAGGATCCTTTCACAGATAAGTTTGTGCCTTTCATAGAGAAATGGCTCCTCACCAATTTGTCACCTAAATTAGGTGACCTACGCCAACTAAAGTCTGGTCTGTTCCTCAGACTTTTTGCTAGATCAGTATCTGATAGTAAAATGGGCCAATGTTGTTGTATGATATTTTGTATTTCTTTCCATTCGTAACAGAAATCTCCCACCATTCTAATTTTGTTTTCATTAGTTGGTCTGGCCTTACTATATATTAGTTGGTTTCTATCTTTCATATATGCCTGATTTTGGGCTCTTTTAATGAGTCTCTTACTATATCCTCGTTGTACAAGTCTCATACTTAGTTCTTCGGATCTTTTTTTATAGTCAGATATACTGGAACAATTTCGTCTCAATCTTAAAAATTCACCTTTCGGGATATTGTTGATTACAGGCGGAAAGTGGGAGCTTTCACTATGAAGTATATTGTTAGTAGCTGTTTTTTTACGAAATAAATCAGTAACTACTCTGCCATCCTGTGTCTTATTGATGGTTAGATCTAAAAAATTGACATGTTCCTGATTCATTTCATACGTCAAGTGTAAATTGTTTTGATTGTCATTTAGAATCTCCACAAACTCTACAAAGTTCTCTTGGCTATCATTCCACATTATGAGAATGTCATCAATGTAACGCATCCAAATAATAATATTATCTGTGTACTTGGTTAATTTTTCACAGAAGACAGTTTCCCTCTCCCATCTGCCCAGGTAGAGGTTGGCAAAAGTGGGGGCACAAGCCGCCCCCATCGCTGTACCTCGTACCTGCAAGTAGAATTTGTTGTCAAAGACAAAAAAATTCCTTTTTAGTATAAACTCCAAAAGTTCTATCAGAAAGAGATTGAGATCAGGGTTATCATTGGCTTGTAGAAAGAAGGCAACAGCCTCTATCCCCACTTCATGTTGGATGCTGGTGTAGAGTGATTCCACATCCATGGTTATCAACCAAACATGTTGTTCTAAAGTAAGGTCATCCAAAAGTTTGAGAATATCTGAGGTGTCTTTAACATAGGATGGTAATGAGGTTACATAACCGCGTAGATGTTGATCCACAAAGATGCTTGCTTGTTCGGTCAGACCTCCAATTCCCGAAAGAATAGGTCTTCCAGGTGGTTTAGTAGCATTCTTGTGGATTTTAGGTAGTAAGTATATAGTTGATACCTTAGGATTTTCAATATGTAGAAATTCCAATTCTGATTTTGAGATCACCCCATTATCAAAGGCTCGTTTAATCATTAGATTATATAATGATTTATAGTCATTTAGGGGGTTGGAAAAAAGCAAGCGGTAACACTTTTTATCCCCTAATTGTCTATGCATTTCTTCCTTATACATACAGGTGGGCCATATTACTACATTCCCACCCTTATCGGATGGTTTAATAACCACATCCTGCCATGATTGTATCTCTTGGATTGCTTGTCTTTCATTTCTTGTCAGATTGTCGAATTGCCTGTATTTTCTATTCTTCATGGATTTTAGTTTAAGGATATCCAAGTCATGTGATACCATATTCTCAAAGACTGATATTTGCGGGCTAATATTTTCATTAGGGCAGAAGGTAGATCTTCTCTTACACATAGGTCTAGTTGTTTGTATTTCTCTACCAGTTTGTTCCTCCAATAGATGCTCTAAGGCAGATAGGGCCTGATTATCCTCTTCCTCCAGATCTATATCTATCGATGAATTTACCAAATTGGTATACATTTCATTGGTAGCAGGTTCTATTGAAATGCGTGGAGGTGTGTCACTATCTCCCCTAATGTTCGTTTTTTGTTGTAGTGGAGTATCCAAAGTGGTTCTGTACAGACTAGTAGATTCAAGTTTACTAAAGAATTTATTTAGGCGAAGTTTTCTCGTAAATAGATGGAGATCTTTTTCCCATCTAAATCGATCGAAATTATTTGTAGGTGAAAAAGTTAAGCCATAACCAAGTAGTCTCAGATGGGATTCATCCAAAATTCTATCTGATAAGTTAATTACTTGTAAGGATTCATTCACTTGCCCCGATATTGCTTGTTGTGTTGGTAATTCCCCCTCCAAGGAATTCGAGAACGATCTCGCAGATTTCTTCTTCCCCCTCCTAATGCGCTTGTTCCACTGATATCTTCTCCCAGAGATCTCTGGGTTTCCCCTAAAAAATTATTATTTCTGTTTGCATTCTTCCTACTTTTTGATTGTGCTCTGCCTCTAATAAATGGATCATCGATATCATTGTCTGATGATTCTAGTTCTGATGATTCAGGACTAATAGATGTATTACGTCCTGTTTTACTAATAGGATAATGTCTCCATTTAAAAATATGGCCATTCGCATAATCTCTCTGATCACGATTAAATTTGGATTTCTTCCTTTCTATTAGGTTATCCTCAAGTCTATCAAGCTCCTGTTTGTACTTCTCATAAGTTTTCTGAAATAATTCTATGGTTTCATATTCCTTTAGTTTGAGAGTAAGTTGCTCGATATCTCGTGAGTATGTCTCTAATAGGAGATTATCGTGTTTTAGAGTAATCTGCATCAGTTCTTTAGAACATTTTAGTAAGGCTGATTCCCATTCTGATTTTAATTCTTGAGTGGCTAACTCATATGTGGGAAAAAGTTTGGGTCTCAGACCTCGAGGTGTGATAGTTTGTTTAATATAATTCTCTGTGGTGGTTACATTCCACCATGTTTTGCTTTGTTTGTGCATTAATGTTTTCAATTTATTGAGATCTTCCAACCTTAGATCATTAATGCTGGTGGTACTAGCATTATCTTGGTCAGGAAAAATGGATCCCAAATTATCTTTCCACTTGTCACATCTTCGACTCAATTCAGTTCTTAGGCTAAATGAAGCCATTATCGGAGTGGGAAAATAGACTGAGGCTTATTAGCAATTTCAAATAGTAGGGAAGGGGAAAAGATAGAGGTGGAGATTCCCTTATTGGATAACTATTTGATAGTAGATGGATGACAAACCGGTCCATATATTGGCCAATAGTGGATTTATGCTTGTTTGTTACACCTCTTGAAAAGAAACAAATCTTTTTCTCTGAGGTGTATTTCCAAATGAAATTGGTAACCCAGAAAAGTATATATTTAAATTTCTTATATGTTAGTATAAATCATATCTCAAATAGTTGCATACACAAAAATTAGAGAACACAAATTTGTTCAGTTCACTGTGTAAATACACATATCTGTGCAGGAGCTAGAGTTTGAGTGAAGAACTCAATTAAACATGTATTCCCGAAGGGAAAAGCTGGGAAAATGGGGAAAGGGAAAAACCGCTCCGCACTAGACAACAACCAACCTCACTGCTTGGATAACTCAACTTAGTGAGGGGGTGCTAAGGTCATATATATAGCATATGAATTAGAAGAGAAAGAGAGTTTTGACCTAATTTTCAAATTAACAATTCTTCAATTTAATTTAAATATGACCTTACTTAGAGATTTTAACCTAATTTTACTTTATTTTTGTTTAATCTGGATGGATAATGTATATATATGTTTACATAGGTAAAGATATCCTAGCCACCTTTTTTAAAACATGTTTTAATTGTCTATTCCCTACTCATTCACGATTCTAGACCAACACAAGGTCCTTAATTTAACAAACAGTTTTTTCTTTTTTTCACATTCACTTATGTTTATTAATTAATCACGGATATTTATCCGTACTATGTCTCACTTCACATAATAGAATAGGCAATAAGAGAGATTCTTTTATCTCTCTATTTTCTCTCCCGAATTAAGGAGACCCACAACTGATCACTTAGAAAATTTATGTATTATTACACAGAAAAAAATGTTTTCTCTCTCCCTTTTTTTGTACTCACATAATTCACTAAGAAGAAATTCAATAACAAATTAAAAAGACACCAGTGGATACCATATATCTTTATTCATTATTTTTATTTTTACTTTTTGAAATATGTACACGTGAATGAATAAATACCAACAATATAAAATATAAAAAATAAATAATAAAAAACAAAAAATAAGAACAATAATAAATTAAAAACAACATAAAACAGTAAAAATAATATCAAAATATAAAATAAAAAATAATAAAAAATAATAAAAAATAATGAAAAACAACAAAAAATAAAATAATAAATATTAAACAAAACAAAATAAACAATAAATAAATAATATTAAATAAAAACTACAATATCAAAAATATAGAAATGTAACAATAATATACTATGTACATATGAGAATATACTATGTACATTATAACACAAACAACCTAAATATGTATTTATACTTTCTATAAAACTTGCAAATAATTTGAAGCCCATTGTGCACTAAGGCCATCAGATACTCTCTTTTTTAATAGTCTCTATAATACATAAGATCACAGCCCCCTTGAAGTTACCAGCAATGTACTTTACATATATATAAATACACTTCTCCATGGATATTTAGAATACAATCTGTAACATGTTCCAGCTCATCTGTAGATAACAATGAGGATATACCAATACCTGTAATCCTTAGAATCCCTGCTTAAATATGTAAACGATGGTATCTGCCTTTGTATTCTATGCCACGCAATTCCCCAGTAGTATCCATGCAATCTGGACATAAACGTCATGCAGTCTCAAAATAATGATTGGTCAGGAGGGGTATAAAACCAACCCCTTAGCAGTAACCCAGTAATTCCATGACTAAGCTCTCAAGCGAAACGTACGTCGGGCCGGCGTCACAATAGGTGACGTCAAACCCGGAAGTGGGCGGAGCCAATCGCGGCGCTGTGCCTCTCTATCTAACTACTCACTACTAGGGGGAATCTCTCTGTCTATGAAATAAAATAAATAATATAATTCTCAGTGCGGTGTTTCGCCGCTGAACCGAATTACTTACCTTTAAAGTAAATCATTTTGCTCACAGGCGCATAGCAACTACAATTACGGCGCTTTATCGTTGTAAGGAATAACTGACCTTTAGAGTAGATATCTTTCTCTCTACAAGTGTATACCAAATTTAAGTACAGCGACCTATCACTATACTTTATAACCTATTACCAGGGGAATCCCTTTGCCTATAAACCCACAATAACAACACTGAATAATGTACCTTGTCGCTGCACTGTGCAGCCTTGTGGCATGGCAGTAATATAGGATGTATGAATGAGTGGTTTCACTGTATTACACTGTCTCCTACTAGGGTGAATCCCTTTGGTTATAAATTCTTTTGGTTATAAGCGCACTATTACAACATAAAATAAGGCGCTTTGTCACTATACTGTACAGTTTATTGGTAAGGTAACTATATAAACCGCATATAAGAGTGGTCTCCCTGAAGTTATGCCATTAGGGAATAAGTAAAGCCACGTTATATATGTTTTGTCTATCTGGGAATATCCAGCGATTCAGCTTCTGACTATGGTTAGGATTCTGATTTATTAATAACAGAGGGACATTCTCCAGTGAGTCAAGATCATAGGGAGGAAGTTCACGTTCTACTGCCATCTAGAGTCTACATGAACACAACAGGAATAGGGTTTTGGTGAATGTAACATAGTTACCATACTATAGGACCTTATAATCATTCTCCTTGGCTATTTCTCACCTTATCTATTGTGTATATACATGTGGAAGGAACTTCTATTTGGCAGATCTTCCCCCATCATCAGTACTCTTAAGATTGGCTCCACCACAGGGTTACATTATTTTTAATTCTATTTTTTTCAACACTATCACTTTTAAATACTTCGCTTTTTTAATCAGTTGTATACTGACATACACCTTTTTAACGCATACCATTAAAATATTAGTATTAAATGTTTATTTACTTCACACCTGGAGTGCTTCTTAGGTCAAAACTCTCTTTCTCTTCTAATTCATATCAGGAAATTCAGACTGTGATAGCTGCAGGTTTGGTAAATGCCCATATAGCAAGATAGCAGCCGTAAATACATACTATGGTCTGTTCACAGGCAACAATGCAATTATCTCCACCCGTAGAGTTATATATATAATACATAAAAACATGTGCTGCAATCATGGTAGGGAAATGAGATAAACTACTTACAGGTAGAGTGCAAAAGGTCTCAAACAGCAGCACCTCTAAAGGAACAGATGTACTGCACACCACCTAACATTTCAAGTCCCAACATTACAGCATAAAGCCTCAATCATCTTCTACCTCAATCATCTAAACATTCAGAATATTAGTTGAGAAGGACCATGAGAAGGTGGAAATAAGCAGAAGAAAGACAAATCTAACCTCTTCAGAAAAACAAGCTGTATGCTTTCTTGAATGACCCTATAAGGAAGGAATTGCTAAAATAACTCAACAATGAACTAGATGAAGGAATTCTGAGCAAAAAACAACACGCATAACTGGCAGTTACAAATCCCAAACTACCAGTTTTCTACTACTTACCCAAAATAAACAAGAACAAAGAGAAAACCCATGGAAAACAATAGTCTAGAGCAGGGGTTGGCAACCTTTTTCTATCAGTGTGCCGGCTAAAATCTAGTCAAGCCCAGGTGTGCATGTATATATATGTATATATATATATATATATATATATATATATATATATATATATATATATATATATCTATATATATATATATCTCCAAGTTAACCCGTGCATGATACTTATGCATTCTAGTCAAATCAAGCTACTTAAGGTGTTAAAAAGGTTCTTGTCATGCATTTGGGCCATAGCCCAGGCCTCAACCACCAACCGCTCCCCACTGTCACCCCCGGCAACCACCAACCACTCCCAACTGTCACTTCTCCTTCAAGAAATATATATTTTTTAAATCTTTATTAACACTTTTAACAATTAACAAATTAAATTAACAAATTAAAAACATCTTAGTATACCAAATTTCAGCCCTTTCTGAATTATTTCACTCACCGGACTGTGAGTGCTTCTTCCCGGACATTTAGGAACCGTGGCCGTCCTCCATCCTGAGGGACTGCGCATGCGCAGCCCTTTCTATACCTCCAGTGTATGTTCCTTTAACTTAATTGGCAGATCAGGCAACCTCCCTATATTAAGCACCTGTGGTCAACACCTAGTTGCCTGATCTTGGAGTCTCATTCCCCATGAGTCTCTGAAGGTGTTCCTGTGTTTCCTTGTTTATTCAGCCCTGCTGATCCCTGTGGTTTCCAAACCACTTCTACCTCTGTGGTTTCCAAACCACTTCTGCTACTGTGGTTCCCATACCACTTCTACCATCTACTGTATCATCGTGACTGTGAGCTGATTTCTATCCGCTGCCTCCGTGCACTACAGTCTTCTAATCACTTCAACTCTACCATGTATCATTGGGACTGTTAGCTGATGCCTATCCGCTGCCTCCGTGCATTACAGGCTTCAACCACATCCACTCACCTGTTCATGATTGTGACTGCCAGCTGATTCCTATCCGCTGCCTCCGTGCACTACAGGCTTCAACCTGCAACTCGTCTGTGTTTCATCATCGTGACTGCTAGCTGATTCCTATCCGCTGCCTCCGTGCACTACAGTCTTCAACCTGCAACCCGTCTGTGTTTCATCGTGACTGTTTAACTGATTCCTATCCGCTGCCTCTGTGCGCTTCAGTCTTCAGTCCTTGTCAACTCTACCGTGTTTCCTTGAGTCTGCTGCCACTACTGCTACCCGCTACTCTCCGTGATCATCTGTTCCAGTTCAACTCTGCTCCGGTGTCCCATCGTTACTGCACCTGCTGGTTGCTATTGGTTACCTCCGTGTTCCCGCAGAGACCCGCTGCTGTTACTTCTCAGCGCTACTCATCCATCTACTGCTGATCCGCTCTCCACGCCTTCCTGTGTTCCCTGCTGGTCTACCTACCTGTGCGCTGCACCTGCTAGACCCCTGCTTCACCCATCCAGGGACTTGTATCCTGCTGGCCTCCTGCCCTTCAGGTATCTCTGCACTCCTGTCTGACTGCCTTCTCCTGAACCACGGTATGCATACTTCCCATTGACTGTGCTGTGTATTGCATACCTTGCTGGACTGTGTTGGTTCTCCTCTGGAGTGTACTATCCGCTGAGTCTATTGCCATCATTGACTGTGTTGGTTCTCCTCTGGAGTATACTATCTGCTGACTCAACTGCCATCATTGACTGTGTTATCTCATGCCGGATTGCTTCAAGAGACTTTCTATATTGGCAGTGTTGTTCAGTCATTTATACATTTATATTGTGCATATTACTGTGGATCAAAGTCAAGGTGCCCGTGTATATATTGTGTTGCAGTCTCTCCCCGTGCACCTCCTCACATATATATTCAGTAGTACCACTTGCTAGTGGCAGACCACTGACTCCTGTTTACAGTTTCTCCTGTTCCAGTATCCTCTCACATAGCAGTGGTACAACTTGCTAACGCAGACCACTGACTCCCCGGATACCTCCATTTGGATTCCATTCCTTCACTCAGACAGCGGTACAACTTGCTATCCGCAGACCGCTGACTCTCATCACCTCCTCGTTTCTGTTGGACATTCCTCCTCACTATAGCAGTGGTACAACTTGCTACCGCAGACCACTGACTACCTTCACGTGTCCTTTGTCCATACAGTTCCTCGTGTATTACTACCTCCATATTGCCAGTGCTGCTAGTCATAGACTTTCCTGAGCATCTCATCATCTGCTATTTCCTGTTCCGTGATCACCCTGCTACCAGAGTACCATATTACCACCTATACTGCTCTGGTAAGCCTATCACCTGGTGATCCCTGGGTAAAGACTCCTAGTGCCCGTGACAGTAAGATCAGGCCATGACAGACCCAGATACGGAACCTACCGCTAAAGAGATGCTGCAGCATCTGGTCAGCCGTGTGGAGCAACAGGATGCTCGCCAACAGCTGTTACTTCAATGTTACCAATCGTTAACCTCCCAAGGAACATCTGGACAGACTGTTACAGCTAGTATTGAAGCTCCTGTGCTTTCCTCCGTTTCCCCAGTGCCATCCCAGGTGTCTACAGCTCCTACGCTTCACCTGCCTACTCCGTCAAAATATGACGGGGACCCCAAAACTTGTAGAGGTTTCCTTAACCAATGTTCAGTCCATTTTGAACTCCAACCTCAAAATTTTTCTACCCATCGTTCCAGAGTGGCCTATCTTATCTCATTGTTTTCTGGACAAGCCCTGGCTTGGGCCTCCCCTCTGTGGGAAAGAAACGATCCAATTCTACAAGATAGTGCCAAATTCACTTCCACGTTCCGAAGTGTGTTCGATGAACCAGGTCGTGTGACCTCCGCTGCTTCCAGCATTCTTCGTTTGCGACAAGGCTCCCATACAGTAGGACAGTATGTCATTCAATTTAGGATCTTAGCCTCTGAACTTCAGTGGAACACTGAAGCATTAGTTGCCGCCTTCTGGCAGGGGCTCTCCGATAAAATTAAGGATGCACTGACTACCCAAGAACTTCCTTCGTCACTAGAAGATTTGATCTCTCTTTGCCATCGTGTAGATATGAGATTTCGTGAAAGAGAGTCTGAGAAAACAACGGCTGTCAAAGCACCTCTTCGTTCTAACCCTCAATTTCGTCCAGCTCCATCCTCTGCGATTCCCATGGAGATAGGACGTTCCAAATTATCTTCAGAAGAGAGGAAACGAAGAGTAAAGAATAGACTCTGTATCTATTGTGCTGATTCCACACATATGCTCAGTTCTTGCCCTAAGAAATCGGGAAATGCCAGGCCCTAACTAGTTCTGGAGAGGTGAAGTTAGGGTCCCTGGAGTCCTCTCCATTGTCTATGAAATCTAAAGTCTGCGCTTTCGATGTTACGATTTCCTTTGCTACCAAATCCTTTGAGTCACAGGCATTGATTGATTCCGGAGCAGCAGGAAATTTCATTTCTAAATCACTAGTGAATCAATGGTCCCTACCAGTGATCACTTTAAAAACACCCATTACTGTGACGGCTATAGATGGATCACGTCTCATCAATGGTCTCATCACCCAGAGTACGTCTCCAGTAACCCTTCAGATTGGTGTACTACACCATGAAGAAATTTCGTTTTTAATTCTTCCTGTTACGACAAGTCCGATTGTCTTAGGCCTTCCATGGCTTCAATGTCACTCTCCCCAGATTGACTGGCGCACCCCTCAAGTTACGTCTTGGGGGCCTGAATGTCACCATCGTTGTCTCTCTCAAGTTATTCCTCTTAAAGTACAGCAATCTTCCATCTCATCTTCCTCCCCGGGACTCCCTCCTCAGTATGCTTCATTTGCCGATGTGTTTGATAAAGCTCAGTCTGAACGTCTTCCTCCTCATCGTTCTTGGGATTGTCCGATCGACCTTCTACCTGGCAAGACTCCTCCCAGGGGTCGGGTCTATCCTCTCTCGTTACCTGAAACTCAAGCCACATCTGAGTACATACAGGAGAATCTCCAGCGTGGGTTCATTCGACCTTCCACCTCTCCCGCTGGAGCTGGGTTCTTCTTCGTCAAAAAGAAGGATGGATCATTACGCCCTTGTATAGATTTTCGTGGACTCAACGCCATTACTATCAAGAATCGGTATCCCATTCCGCTGATCACTGAGCTATTTGATCGCATCAAGGGAGCTCGGATATTTACTAAGTTGGATCTTCGTGGTGCCTACAATTTAATTAGAATCCGTTCCGGTGACGAATGGAAGACCGCGTTTAACACCAGAGATGGGCATTACGAATATTTAGTAATGCCCTTCGGGCTATGTAATGCCCCCGCGGTTTTCCAGGGTTTCATCAATGAGATCTTTCGGGACTTATTATATGTATGTGTCGTTGTCTACCTGGACGACATATTGATCTTCTCACAGGACCTGCCTTCTCATCACCAACATGTGGCAGAGGTCCTCTCCAGACTACGGAAAAACTCGTTGTTCTGTAAATTGGAAAAATGTTCATTCGAGTTACCCCAGATTCCATTCTTGGGGTATATAGTTTCCGGAGTTGGCCTGAAGATGGATCCAGACAAAGTAAATGCTGTACTACATTGGCCTCAGCCAACTACTCTTCGTGCCATCCAGCGTTTTTTAGGTTTTGCCAATTACTATAGACGCTTCATTCAAGACTTCTCATCCATTGCATCTCCCATTGTGGCCTTAACTCGGAAAGGGGCTAATACTAAGCAATGGTCATCTGAGGCTCTCCAAGCCTTTCAAATCCTCAAAGAGTCCTTCTCGTCTGCTCCCATTCTGCGACAACCTGATGTGACACTCCCCTTCTTCCTAGAAGTAGATGCCTCTAATGTGGGCTTAGGAGCTATTCTCTCCCAACGCTCGGAGCAACAAAAATTACATCCTTGTGCCTTCTACTCTCGGGGTCTTCTGCCCGCAGAGAAAAACTATACTATCGGGGACAAGGAGTTGCTGGCCATCAAAGCTGCATTAGAGGAATGGAGATACTTGTTGGAAGGAGCTCGCCATCCGGTGACGATCTTCACGGATCATAAGAACTTGTCATATTTGCAATCTGCTCAATGCTTGAACCCTCGTCAAGCAAGATGGTCTCTTTTCTTTTCCCGTTTTGAATTAATTATAACCTTCAAACCAGCTGCTAAGAACAAGAAAGCTGACGCTCTATCTCGAGCTTTTGTGACGTCCTCTGATGTAGAAGAGGTTCCCAACCATGCTATTCTAGACCCCAAATGTATTTCTCTGGCTGCTTCATCCACCAAAATGCTACCATTTGGGAAGACCCTCGTGCCTCCTACTCTGAGGAGGAAAATCCTTTCGTGGTTCCATGCCTCTCGTTTTTCTGGACACGCCGGTGAACATAAGACCTTTGAGATTCTCTCTCGTAGTTACTGGTGGCCTTCAATGAGGAGAGACGTCAAAGAGTTTATTGCTTCCTGTGATTTATGTTCTCAGTTCAAATCCTCCCGCAGAACTCCAGCAGGGTTGCTGCGACCACTACCCATTCCGTCCAAGCCTTGGACCCATATTAGTATGGATTTCGTTACTGATTTGCCACCAAGTAAGAATCACAATACTATTTGGGTAGTGGTAGACAGATTTTCGAAGATGGCTCATTTCGTCCCTCTGTCCGGTTTACCTTCCTCGTCTACTCTGGCTGAACATTTCATTAAAGAAATCTTCCGCATCCATGGATGTCCGTCTGAGATTGTGTCAGATAGAGGAGTACAATTCGTTTCCAGATTCTGGCGGGTCCTTTGTAAAACCTTGGGCATACGATTAGCACTCTCATCGTCTTACCATCCGCAATCTAACGGACAAACGGAACGAGTCAATCAAGATCTTGAGACTTTTATTAGGATGTTCTCTTCAGCCAACCAAGACAACTGGGTAGAATTGCTCCCTTGGGCTGAATTCGCCCATAACAACATGTACCATGAGTCATCATCCAAAACTCCATTCTTTGTGGTCTACGGTCACCATCCGTCTTTTCCGGAATTTCCTGCCCTCCCGCCCACCCAAGTTCCTGCTGTGGAGACTGCTTGTCAGACCTTCAAAAATATCTGGTCTCAGGTCAAAACCTGTTTAAAGAAGACATCTAACAAATATAAGTCTTTCGCAGATAAGAAGAGGCGGGCTATTCCACCACTAAAAATTGGAGATCGTGTCTGGTTATCTACCAAAAATATTCGTTTGAAGGTTCCATCTATGAAATTCGCCCCTCGTTTTATTGGTCCATATAGGATCATTCAAGTTATCAATCCAGTATGTGTTAAACTTCTTCTTCCTAAGAATCTTCGGATTTCCAATGCCTTCCATGTGTCCTTGCTCAAACCTCTCATCATCAACCGTTTCTCGACTCCTTCCTCAGCACCGCAGCCAGTTCAAGTTCATCAGGAGGAGGATTTCGAGATTACTGAGGTATTGGATGCAAAAATTTCGCGAGGAGTCCTCCGTTTCCTCGTTCATTGGAAGGGCTTTGGTCCTGAAGAGCGTTCATGGATCAAAGCTGAAGATCTTAATGCTCCTGCCCTTCTGAAGAAGTTTTATTCCAAAAATCCGGACAAGCCCGGTTCCAGGCGTTCTGTGCCCACCTTTAAAAGGGGGGGTACTGTCACTCACCGGACTGTGAGTGCTTCTTCCCGGACATTTAGGAACCGTGGCCGTCCTCCATCCTGAGGGACTGCGCATGCGCAGCCCTTTCTATACCTCCAGTGTATGTTCCTTTAACTTAATTGGCAGATCAGGCAACCTCCCTATATTAAGCACCTGTGGTCAACACCTAGTTGCCTGATCTTGGAGTCTCATTCCCCATGAGTCTCTGAAGGTGTTCCTGTGTTTCCTTGTTTATTCAGCCCTGCTGATCCCTGTGGTTTCCAAACCACTTCTACCTCTGTGGTTTCCAAACCACTTCTGCTACTGTGGTTCCCATACCACTTCTACCATCTACTGTATCATCGTGACTGTGAGCTGATTTCTATCCGCTGCCTCCGTGCACTACAGTCTTCTAATCACTTCAACTCTACCATGTATCATTGGGACTGTTAGCTGATGCCTATCCGCTGCCTCCGTGCATTACAGGCTTCAACCACATCCACTCACCTGTTCATGATTGTGACTGCCAGCTGATTCCTATCCGCTGCCTCCGTGCACTACAGGCTTCAACCTGCAACTCGTCTGTGTTTCATCATCGTGACTGCTAGCTGATTCCTATCCGCTGCCTCCGTGCACTACAGTCTTCAACCTGCAACCCGTCTGTGTTTCATCGTGACTGTTTAACTGATTCCTATCCGCTGCCTCTGTGCGCTTCAGTCTTCAGTCCTTGTCAACTCTACCGTGTTTCCTTGAGTCTGCTGCCACTACTGCTACCCGCTACTCTCCGTGATCATCTGTTCCAGTTCAACTCTGCTCCGGTGTCCCATCGTTACTGCACCTGCTGGTTGCTATTGGTTACCTCCGTGTTCCCGCAGAGACCCGCTGCTGTTACTTCTCAGCGCTACTCATCCATCTACTGCTGATCCGCTCTCCACGCCTTCCTGTGTTCCCTGCTGGTCTACCTACCTGTGCGCTGCACCTGCTAGACCCCTGCTTCACCCATCCAGGGACTTGTATCCTGCTGGCCTCCTGCCCTTCAGGTATCTCTGCACTCCTGTCTGACTGCCTTCTCCTGAACCACGGTATGCATACTTCCCATTGACTGTGCTGTGTATTGCATACCTTGCTGGACTGTGTTGGTTCTCCTCTGGAGTGTACTATCCGCTGAGTCTATTGCCATCATTGACTGTGTTGGTTCTCCTCTGGAGTATACTATCTGCTGACTCAACTGCCATCATTGACTGTGTTATCTCATGCCGGATTGCTTCAAGAGACTTTCTATATTGGCAGTGTTGTTCAGTCATTTATACATTTATATTGTGCATATTACTGTGGATCAAAGTCAAGGTGCCCGTGTATATATTGTGTTGCAGTCTCTCCCCGTGCACCTCCTCACATATATATTCAGTAGTACCACTTGCTAGTGGCAGACCACTGACTCCTGTTTACAGTTTCTCCTGTTCCAGTATCCTCTCACATAGCAGTGGTACAACTTGCTAACGCAGACCACTGACTCCCCGGATACCTCCATTTGGATTCCATTCCTTCACTCAGACAGCGGTACAACTTGCTATCCGCAGACCGCTGACTCTCATCACCTCCTCGTTTCTGTTGGACATTCCTCCTCACTATAGCAGTGGTACAACTTGCTACCGCAGACCACTGACTACCTTCACGTGTCCTTTGTCCATACAGTTCCTCGTGTATTACTACCTCCATATTGCCAGTGCTGCTAGTCATAGACTTTCCTGAGCATCTCATCATCTGCTATTTCCTGTTCCGTGATCACCCTGCTACCAGAGTACCATATTACCACCTATACTGCTCTGGTAAGCCTATCACCTGGTGATCCCTGGGTAAAGACTCCTAGTGCCCGTGACAATTATTTTTTTCACACACACTAAGAATTTAGTAGGACAGTGTATAACTCCGCCCAGCAGGTGGCGCTGCAGCTTGGTTTTATTTTTTCCACACACAGACAGCCTAACACACGCCACTAAGCATTTATATTATAGATATATATATATATAATTTAATTATGTTTTACTTTATGATGCGAATATCATAATATCAATAGTAATGGGACTGACAAATAAACATTGCTGTTCAGCCACATGGTAGTGCCCCAATTCATAGTATGAAACATAGTTGTGCCCACAAATCATATCATGCCACATAGATGTACCCCCAATTCATAGTATGTCACGTAATTGTGCCCCCAATTCACAGTATGCCACATAGATGTGTCCCCAATTCACAGTATGTCACATAGATGTGCCCCCAATTCACAGTATGCCACATAGATGTGCCCCCAATTAATAACATGCCACATAAATGTGCCCCCTATTCATAATATGTCTCATAGATGTGCCCCCAATTTATACTATGCCACATAGTTTTACCCCCAATTCATAGTATGCCACATAGATGTACCTCCAGCTCATAGTATGCCACATTGCTGTGCCCCCAATTCATAGTATGCCACATTGCTGTGCCTCCAATTTATAGAATGCCACATTACTGTGCCCCCAATTTATAGCGTTCCCCATACTTCCCTTTGAAGTCAACACCCCTCCTCTGTTCCATAATGATCTGCTGTGTAACGAGCTGCTAGGAGCTGCTTCACTAAAGCAGCCAATGATGGCCAAAACGGAGCTGTTGCGCATGCGCAGAAGCTACATTTTGGCCATCATAGGTTGCTTTAGTAATGCAGCTGCGGAGTTCCGCAAAGCTCCAGCATGCCAGACAGAAGTGGTCTGCGTGCCACGTCTGGCACGGTGTCACTCACCGGACTGTGAGTGCCATTTCTCCTGTGTTCAGGAACCATGGCCGTCCGCCATCCTGAGGGTCTGCGCATGTGCAGCCCTTATGAAACCTTCAGTACCTGTTGCTTTTAATTGATTGGATGATCAGGCAACCCTCCCTATTTAAACCACCTGTGATCATTACCTGGTTGCCTGATCTTGGAGTCTCATTCCCCATGAGCCTCTGAAGGTGTTCCTGTGTTTCCTCGTGTATTCAGCTCCAGCTGATTCCTGTCTACTACGTTTGTGGTTTCCAGACCACTTCAACTCTCCTGTGTTCATCGTGCCTGCACTCAGCTGATTCCTATCTGCTACTGCTGCTGGATTCCAGACCACTTCAACTCTCCTGTGTTCATCGTGCCTGCACTCAGCTGATTCCTATCTGCTACTACTGCCGGATTCCAGACCGTCTCTACTCTCCTGTGTTCAGCGTGTCTCCCCTCTGCTGCCTTCGCTACTACTGCCGGATTCCAGAACACCTCTACTCTCCCGTGTTCAGCGTGCCTTCCCTCCGCTGCCTCCGCTACTACTGCCGGATACCAGACAGCCTTAACTCTCCCGTGTTCATCATGTTTCCAGTTTTACTTACTACTGCTTCCTGAGTATTGCTCCGTTGATTACCGGTTACCTTCCGTGCGCTGCACCAATCTGATTACCGCTTCCATCCTCCAGTGGTCTCTCCTCCTGCCGGCGTTCAGCCGTTCAGGTATCCCTGCACGTCTCCTTGACAGCCTGCTCTCCTGAACCGCGGTATGCATACTTTCTATTGACTTTTGCTATTGTATTGCATATCTGTCTGGACTGTGTTGTGTTCATCTCCGGAGTCTTCCATCTACTGAAGCTATTGTTACTATTGACTTTGTTTCCTATTACCTGGATCTCTATAGTGACTTTGTATACTTCAAAGCAGCACTTGTCAGTTATTATTGTATTGTGGTTATCATCGTGGGATCAAGTTCCGTGTGCCCCGTGTATCCTCTGCATTCCATTCATCTCCTCGTGCCCCTCCTCACATATATATAGCAGTGGTACAACTTGCTGAACGCAGACCACTGACTCCTGTTTCCCATTGGCACCAGTTTCAAGTATCCTCTCACATAAGCAGTGGTACAACTTGCTGTACGCAGACCACTGACTTCCCCGTTTCCTACTTGCACCTGGAATCCATTCCTTCACTATAGACAGTGGTACAACTAGCTATACGCAGACCACTGACTTTCACTACCTCCTCTCTACTCCTGGACATTCCTCCTCACTATAGCAGTGGTACAACTTGCTGCACACAGACCACTGACTCTCCTCACGTTTACTTGTCCATCTGGTTCCTCGTGTACATACATCTAAGTCATTACCAGTTGCTGCTAGTCATAGACTTTCCTTGAGCATTCTCTCACCATCTGCTGATTCTCCTGTTCCGTTGTCACCCTGCTACCAGAGGACCATAGTACCAGCTATATTATTCTGGTAAGAACATCATCTGGTGATATCCTGGGCAAAGACTCCTAGTGCCCGTGACACACGGGTTGCCTGGCCCCTGGTCTAGAGAGAGACTTATGATCATGCAATTTCTTCAATACATAAACAACTATCTATAACATAGTGTCACTTTATAAAAAGTCAGCTTAAAGACACAACCAAAGTACTTAAAAACCCTTACAAAATCAATTGGCACCAAGACTGCATACTTATAACTTGCAATGTGACATTTTTATACAACATAATCAAATATGAGAATGGGTGCCTACATAACAAGCACCACCAAGTCAGCTCTCCCAAAAGCACAATTAGACTTTATAGAGGTATGACATTTATTTTTAACTACAACTATTTTTGGTTTGAAAATAGCTATTACAGACATTTTCAATTGACAGCAATGGTAACTAAATTTACCCCAAGGTACGCTATCTTATTTATGGCAAAGTGGGAATTTGATAACATATGGAACAACTCACACCTCTAGGATATTGTAATTTGGCAAAGATATATTGACGATATTTTATTCATATGGAAAAGGAACCAAGAGGACTTAAATAATTTATACAACACATCAACAGGAATAACCACAAAATGTACAACCAACATAAGCACCACACAAGTAGAGTCTCATAATTTACATAGATAATGGAAATGTACACACCAGACCTTCATTAATCAGGTAGACCGCAACAACTTCATCTCAGCCACCAGCATTCACCTCAACAACTAGCTAAGAAATATCCCCCAAGGCCAGTTCAAATGTCTATGAAGAAACTTCTCAAAACTCCAGAATTTCAGTGAACAAGTCTTGAATTTAAAGTAAAAAATAATACAAAGAAAATATCACTCCAACCATAAAGAATATGAAAGAGTAATAGGCATAGAGAGTTAAACTACAATCAAAAAGTAAAGAAAACCAAGGAGAACAACATTTTATTAATTAAATATTTAGCAATCACTCCAAACCATTGGGAAACATCCAAAAGAAACACTCGCACATACTCCTGCTATATCCTAATATGAGAAATGACCACTAGTTGTTATAACTCTGTCTGTCATTTATACCTAGTAGCAGTACCTCATACCACCAGAGGTGCTGCTGTTCTGCACTGAACTCTGAAACATACCTGAAGGAGTTAATCTTCTTGCCTGAGGATTAATTAGAACTGCAGCTGTCACACTGCTTTTAATACCTGCCTCAAGCTGTGCTCTGTGCAGTTCATACCGTTTGTTCCTGGCTGCTACTCCTGCTCCTGTTCATTTGTTGTATACCTGCTGGACTGACCTTCTGTGTATGACCCCTGCCTGTTTCTTGGACCTTGCCTGCTTGTCTGAGACCCCGAATCATTTACCTGTACTTTGGACCACGCTGTTTTGCCTGTTGCCCTGATCTTTTTGCCTGACTTCTGGACCTCGCTTATTTGCCTCATCTCAACCTGGCTATTTGGATTTATTGTCTGATCACTGCTTGATCCCTGGACTCTGTCTGCTCTCCTGGACTGCCTTGTGACTTTTGGACTGGGGTAAAATTTATTTACCAGCACCTGCCATTGTTACTATACAGTCTCTTTAGGAAACCTGTTCAAACCTGTGGATCTTTTGTTTGTGTATTTACTTTAATAAAGACACTTTGCTTTACATTTTTGTTGCTATTAGTAAATACACTGGGATTCATAACATGATGAACTGCCAAAAAGAAAACCTTGGAATTGTGTGAAAGAACCCTGCTTCAGATTTCTCTTGGAACTCTTTTTGCAATTGATTTCATTTGTTCTCTCCCTGAAAATATGTCTGCTCTACAAATGGCGGAACAGTCTCTGCTACAGTGTCTACAAACTGACATAATTCTGTTACGCTCTCAGCTGGCTCAATTTTCTGCTATACTTTTGGACCCACTCAGGAGACTATCAGAATCTGTTTCTCTGAAGTCCAATACTGTTGATTTGATTCAGCCAACTCTGTCTGCTGCTGAACCTGTGCTGCCAGCACCTTGTAATAATACCATGACAAATTTGCATTTAACTAACAACTACAGTTTAACAAATGCCCGGTTCACAAGTGGTCCATGCCCCCATCTGACTGAAGTGGAGCGACAGCGCAGAATAACCAACAAACTGTGTCTCTACTGTGCAAGTAATACACACTTCTTACAAGCCTGTCCTCTCCTCAGACCACATCAGCCTACCAAACCATCTTCTGTTGTTACTTCTCCACATCCTGGATTTGTTTACACTTCACCTATTCTGCTCCCTGGGATGAGACCCAATCTGCCAACCCCAGTTACCAGTTCTGAGGTGCCAGCTCCAGCCGCCTGTCTCGAGGTGCCAGCCTCTGTCTCCTGTCCTGAGGTCACATCATCTGCCTCCAGCTCTGAGGTCACATCATCTGCCTCCAGCTCTGAGGTCACATCATCTGCCTCCAGCTCTGAGGTCACATCATCTGCCTCCAGCTCTGAGGTCACATCATCTGCCTCCAGCTCTGAGGTCACATTATCTGCCTCCAGCTTGGAGCCTGTTGCCACTGTGTCCAGTCCGGAGCCTGCTGCCGCTGTGTCCGGCCCTGAGTCCGCTGTGTCCGGCCCTGAGTCCGCTGTGTCCGGCCCTGAGTCCGCTGTGTCCGGCCCTGAGTCCACTGTGTCCGGCCCTGAGTCCGCTGTGTCTGGTCCTGTGTCACTCACCGGACTGTGAGTGCTACTTCTCGTGTGCTTAGGAACCGTGGCCGTCCACCATCCTGAGGGTCTGCGCATGTGTAGCCCTTTTAAACCTTCAGTACCTGTTCCTTTTAGTTAATTGGCTGATCAGGCAACACTCCCTATTTAAAGCACCTGTGGTCAATACCTCGTTGCCTGATCTTGGAGTCTCATTCCCCATGAGCCTCTGAAGGTGTTCCTGTGTTTCCTCGTGTATTCAGCTCCTGCTGATTCCTGTTGTTCGTTCGTGGTTTCCAAACCACTTCAACTCTCCTGTGTTCATCGTGACTGCACCAGCTGATTCCTATCCGCTGCCTCCGTGCTTCTACAGTATCCTGCTCACTTCAACTCTCCCGTGTTCATCGTGACTGCACCAGCTGATTCCTATCCGCTGCCTCCGTGCTTCTACAGTATCCTGCTCACTTCAACTCTCCCGTGTTCATCGTGACTGCACCAGCTGATTCCTATCCGCTGACTCCGTGCCTCTACAGTATCCTGCTCACTTCAACTCTCCCGTGTTCATCGTGACTGCACCAGCTGATTCCTATCCGCTGCCTCCGTGCCTCTACAGTATCCTGCTCATCGCAACTCTCCAGTGTTCATCGTGTCTGCAGCCAGCCGATCCGCTGTCTCCGTGCTTCCACAGTGTTCCTGCTTATGTCAACTCGCCTGTCTGCATCGGGTCAATGCTCCGCTGCTTTCATCTCAGCTATTTGCTCAGACCGCCTCAACTCTCCTGTGTTCTCCAGGTGTCCAGTTCTATATACTACTGCTTCCTGAGTATTGTTTAATCCTTGCTGATCTACCTACTGTGCGCTGCACCTACTTGGTTACCGCTTCCACCCTCCAGTGGTTTCTCGTCCTGCCGGCCTCCAGCCGTTCAGGTATCCCTGCACGTCTCTCTGACAGCCTGCTCTCCTGAACCACGGTATGCATACTTCTCATTGACTGTGCTCGTGTATTGCATATCTAGCTGGACTGAGTTTGTTCTCCTCCGGAGTTCCCTATCCACTGAGACTATTGCTATCATTTGACTGTGTTTCCTTTTAGCCTGGATTGTTCTTGTGACTTTGTATATTTGTGCAGTGCTGCTCAGTTATTATTATATTGTGCATATCGTCGTGGGATCAAGTTCAGTGTGCCCGTGTATACTTTGCATTGCATTCATCTCCTCGTGCTCCTCCTCACATATATATTTCAGTGGTACAACTTGCTAGAGGCAGACCACTGTCCCCTGTTTCCTGTGTCACCAGTTTCCAGTATCCTTTCACATAGCAGTGGTACAACTTGCTAACGCAGACCACTGTCTCCCCTGATACCTTCACCTGGATTCCATTCCTTCACCCAGACAGCGGTACAACTTGCTATACGCAGACCGCTGACTCTCATCACCTCCTCGTTACTCCTGGACATTCTTCCTCACTATAGCAGTGGTACAATTTGCTATACGCAGACCACTGACTACCCTCACGTTTCCTTGTCCATCCAGTTCCTCGTGTACAGTTATCTACCTATTACCAGTGCTGCTAGTCATAGACTTCCTCAAACATTCTCTGACCATCTGCTGTCTCCTGTTCCGTGGTCACCCCGCTACCAGAGTACCATAATACCAACTATACTGCTCTGGTAAGTCCATCATCTGGTGATACCTGGGTAAAGACTACTAGTGCACGTGACATCCTGAGTCCGCTGCCTCTACTGCACAGTCTCCAGCCACTGCCTCTACTCCCGATTCTTCAGCCGCTGCCTCTACTCCCGAGTCTTCAGACGCTGGCTCTACTCCCGAGTCTTCAGACGCTGGCTCTACTCCCGAGTCTTCAGACGCTGGCTCTACACCCGAGTCTTCAGCCGCTGCCTCTACTCCCGAGTCTTCAGCCGCTGCCTCTACTCCCGAGTCTTCAGCCGCTGCCTCTATTCCCGAGTCTTCAGCCGCTGCCTCTACTCCCGAGTCTTCAGCCGCTGCCTCTACTCCCGAGTCTTCAGCCGCTGCCTCTACTCCCGAGTCTCCAGCCGCTGCCTCTACTCCCGATTCTTCAGCCGCTGCCTCTACTCCCGAGTCTTCAGCCGCTGCCTCTACTCCCGAGTCTTTAGCCGCTGCCTCCAATTCCGAGTCACAAGCTGCTGTCATTGTTCCTGAGCTACAGTCTGCTCCAGAGGGGGCGCTGCCCTTTCAGTCTGCTCCAGAGAGGGCGCTGCCCTTCCAGTCTGCTCCAGAGAGGGCGCTGCCCTTCCAGTCTGCTCCAGAGGGGGCGCTGCCCTTACAGTCTGCTCCAGAGAGGGCGCTGCCCTTACAGTCTGCTCCAGAGGGGGCGCTGCCCTTACAGTCTGCTCCAGAGAGGGCACTGCCCTTACAGTCTGCTCCAGAGAGGGCACTGCGCTTACAGTCTGCTCCAGAGAGGGCACTGCCCTTACAGTCTGCTCCAGAGAGGGCACTGCCCTTACAGTCTGCTCCAGAGAGGGCACTGCGCTTACAGTCCGCTCCCGAGTTGCCTGTCCATGCGGTTCAGCCCGAGTTGCCTGTTCATGCGGTTCAGCCCGAGTTACCACTTGGTGCTGTCTGCTCTGAGGCATCTCACAGTGCTGTCTGCTCTGAGGCTTCTCACAGTGCTGTCTGCTCTGAGGCATCTCACAGTGCTGTCTGCTCTGAGGCATCTCACAGAGCTGTCTGCTCTGAGGCATCTCACAGAGCTGTCTGCTCTGAGGCATCTCACAGTGCTGTCTGCTCTGAGGCATCTCACAGTGCTGTCTGCTCTGAGGCATCTCACAGAGCTGTCTGCTCTGAGGCATCTCACAGAGCTGTCTGCTCTGAGGCATCTCACAGTGCTGTTTGCTCTGAGGCATCTCACAGTGCTGTCTGCTCTGAAGCATCTCACAGTGCTGTCTGCTCTGAAGCATCTCACAGTGCTATCCAGTTGGAGTGCTGTGCCCAATCCAGGCTTCCCGTCAAGTGTACTCAGCTTGCCGTCCCAGCCGGGGACCCCTGCCCTGCCGTCCCAGCTGGGGACTCTCCAGAGTCTGCCATTGAGCCTGAACGCCCAAAAGCTGCTTCTGAATCTTCAGACCCTCCTCCAGCTTTCTTTGATGGAGACCTGAAACAATTTGCTTTAATCCTTCAACTTTGTATGAAGCAATTTGAAGAATTTCCTGCATATTTCTCAGACCAATTTAACCAAGTTGGAACTATTATCATGAATTTCAGAGGGAAGCCGCAGACTTGAGCTTTTTCCCTTCTCAAATCTGATGATCCCATTACCCACAACACCATAGACTTTAGAAATGCAGTCTGCCAGAAATATCTTCCATCTCCAACCAAGTCACCTGAACCAGTTTTCTCTGTGCCACCTCAATCACAACAAACCTCAACCTTGGTAGCTGGCTTTTTGGATATATCACCATCCTGCAATAAAAAGAAAAATAAGAGGAGGTTCTATATACTACTGCTTCCTGAGTATTGTTTAATCCTTGCTGGTCTACCTACTGTGCGCTGCACCTACTTGGTTACCGCTTCCACCCTCCAGTGGTTTCTCGTCCTGCCGGCCTCCAGCCGTTCAGGTATCCCTGCACGTCTCTCTGACAGCCTGCTCTCCTGAACCACGGTATGCATACTTCTCATTGACTGTGCTCGTGTATTGCATATCTAGCTGGACTGAGTTTGTTCTCCTCCGGAGTTCCCTATCCACTAAGACTATTGCTATCATTTGACTGTGTTTCCTTTTAGCCTGGATTGTTCTTGTGACTTTGTATATTTGTGCAGTGCTGCTCAGTTATTATTATATTGTGCATATCGTCGTGGGATCAAGTTCAGTGTGCCCGTGTATACTTTGCATTGCATTCATCTCCTCGTGCTCCTCCTCACATATATATTTCAGTGGTACAACTTGCTAGATGCAGACCACTGTCCCCTGTTTCCTGTGTCACCAGTTTCCAGTATCCTTTCACATAGCAGTGGTACAACTTGCTAACGCAGACCACTGACTCCCCTGATACCTTCACCTGGATTCCATTCCTTCACCCAGACAGCGGTACAACTTGCTATACGCAGACCGCTGACTCTCATCACCTCCTCGTTACTCCTGGACATTCCTCCTCACTATAGCAGTGGTACAATTTGCTATACGCAGACCACTGACTACCCTAACGTTTCCTTGTCCATCCAGTTCCTCGTGTACAGTTATCTACCTATTACCAGTGCTGCTAGTCATAGACTTCCTCAAGCATTCTCTTACCATCTGCTGTCTCCTGTTCCGTGGTCACCCCGCTACCAGAGTACCATAATACCAACTATACTGCTCTGGTAAGTCCATCATCTTGTGATACCTGGGTAAAGACTCCTAGTGCCCGTGACATCCTGAGTCCGCTGCCTCTACTCCACAGTCTCCAGCCGCTGCCTCTACTCCCGATTCTTCAGCAGCTGCCTCTACTCCCGAGTCTTCAGCCGCTGCCTCTACTCCCGAGTCTTCAGCCGCTGCCTCTACTCCCGAGTCTTCAGCCGCTGCCTCTACTCCCGAGTCTTCAGCCGCTGCCTCTACTCCCGAGTCTTCAGCCGCTGCCTCTACTCCCGAGTCATTAGCCGCTGCCTCCAATTCCGAGTCACAAGCTGCTGTCATTGTTCCTGAGCTACAGTCTGCTCCAGAGGGGGCGCTGCCCTTTCAGTCTGTTCCAGAGGGGGCGCTGCCCTTCCAGTCTGCTTCAGAGGGGGCGCTGCCCTTCCAGTCTGCTTCAGAGGGGGCGCTGCCCTTCCAGTCTGCTTCAGAGGGGGCGCTGCCCTTCCAGTCTGCTCCAGAGAGGGCGCTGCCCTTCCAGTCTGCTCTAGAGGGGGCGCTGCCCTTCCAGTCTGCTCCAGAGAGGGCACTGCCCTTACAGTCTGCTCCAGAGAGGGCACTGCCCTTACAGTCTGCTCCAGAGAGGGCACTGCCCTTACAGTCTGCTCCAGAGGGGCCGCTGCCCTTACAGTCTGCTCCAGAGAGGGCACTGCCCTTACAGTCTGCTCCAGAGAGGGCACTGCGCTTACAGTCCGCTCCCGAGTTGCCTGTCCATGCGGTTTAGCCCGAGTTGCCTGTTCATGCGGTTCTGCCCGAGTTACCACTTGGTGCTGTCTGCTCTGAGGCATCTCACAGTGCTGTCTGCTCTGAGGCTTCTCACAGTGCTGTCTGCTCTGAGGCATCTCACAGTGCTGTCTGCTCTGAGGCATCTCACAGTGCTGTCTGCTCTGAGGCATCTCACAGTGCTGTCTGCTCTGAGGCATCTCACAGTGCTGTCTGCTCTGAAGCATCTCACAGTGCTATCCAGTTGGAGTGCTGTGCCCAATCCAGGCTTCCCGTCAAGTGTACTCAGCTTGCCGTCCCAGCCGGGGACCCCTGCCCTGCCGTCCCAGCTGGGGACTCTCCAGAGTCTGCCATTGAGCCTGAACGCCCAAAAGCTGCTTCTGAATCTTCAGACCCTCCTCCAGCCTTCTGTGATGGAGACCTGAAACAATTTGCTTTAATCCTTCAACTTTGTATGAAGCAATTTGAAGAATTTCCTGCATATTTCTCAGACCAATTTAACCAAGTTGGAACTATTATCATGAATTTCAGAGGGAAGCCGCAGACTTGAGCTTTTTCCCTTCTCAAATCTGATGATCCCATTACCTACAACACCATAGACTTTATAAATGCAGTCTGCCAGAAATATCTTCCATCTCCAACCAAGTCACCTGAACCAGTTTTCTCTGTGCCACCTCAATCACAACAAACCTCAACCTTGGTAGCTGGCTTTTTGGATATATCACCATCCTGCAATAAAAAGAAAAATAAGAGGAGGAAGGGAGCTTGTTTGGAGTGTTTGGATTCCGCTCCTTAAAGGGGGGGCTATGTTACAACTCTGTCTGTCATTTGTACCTAGTAGCAGTATATCATACCACCAGAGGTGCTGCTGTTCTGCTCCTGAACTCTGCAACATAGCTGAAGGAGTTAATCTTCTTGCCTAAGGATTAATAGGAACTGCACCTGTCACACTGCTTTTAATACCTGCCTCAAGCTGTGCTCTGTGCAGTTCATCCCGTTTGTTCCTGGCTGCTACTCCTGCTCCTGTTCATTTGTTGTATACCTGCTGGACTGACCTTCTGTGTATGACCCCTGCCTGTTTCTTGGACCTTGCCTGTGACCCCGAATCATTTACCTGTACTTTGGACCACGCTGTTTTGCCTGTTGCCCTGATCTTTTTGCCTGACTTCTGGACCTCGCTTATTTGCCTCATCTCAACCTGGCTATTTGGATTTATTGTCTGATCACTGCTTGATCCCTGGACTCTGTCTGCTCTCCTGGACTTCCTTGTGACTTTTGGACTGGGGTAAAATTTATTTTATCAGGACCTGCCATTGTTACTATACAGTCTCTTTAGGAAACCTGTTCAAACCTGTGGATCTTTTGTTTGTGTATTTACTTTAATAAAGACACTTTGCTTTACATTTTTGTTGCTATTAGTAAATACACTGGGATTCATAACACTAGTACATGGTTTGAAGAGGGTACTAGCAGAGTCTATCACTGCGGAAAAATGGGTGTGGTTATCTGCTCTCTCTAGCAAATATAGGGTAAGTGAATCTCCCTAAAGGAGAAGGGTAAAGGTCCCCCCCTATACCTCAATAAGGAACGAAATAGTAGTAGACCTCCTTGGCGCTAAATGCCTGCATTTGTTTGAACAAAATGATTGGCTGGATTATGTGTACTACATTTAGTACATGGTTGTAGACACCGTAAATACAATAACACTTTAATAAGTTAACAAAAATAAATAATAACAGTATGTAAAGACAAACTTGGTCTGGCCAGAACTGCAATAAAGGACAGAGTAAATATCAACAAAACTCTGATGCAAAGTAAATGACAATGTATAGGAAAGGCATCTGACAATCAATAAACCAACGCTCTTGTCTGCCAGTAAAAGTACCTAATAGAGATGGGTGTACTAGTAGCAAAAATCAAATATAACCAGTAGTAAAAAGTCTCAATCATACCTATAAATAGATGGGAGTAGATCCTTAATATGGGAGATATGATCCCCTTATTTTCCTGAGGATGCAGATTATGTGCACTAGCAAAGTTCCAATATTGCTTTTAGTTAGGTGATATAATAAATTCTTGGTGTAAAGTAGAAAGTCTTTGCATTGAATAACAATCCTCCCAATACAGTTAGAGGGTGCTCTCTTAACAGGGAGAATGTCACAGATTCCCAAATCAAAAGTCAATCCAAGTGTATAGATGGTAAAAAGTCATTGAGGTGTCTACCTCAACTTACATATTTTCTTCAGTGCAGCACTTTAAATCCTTCTCTTTGGACGCATCTTACCTCCTCTTGGGATGTATAAGGGGTGGCGTGATGAATTCTGCGTGGTGTCCTGTGTCAGAAGGTGCGCACATGCACTGTAGTGCTGCAGTATCATTGCGCTGTATGCTGTGGAACAACTGTTAGGCTGCTCATCTCCTGTCGGAAGAAGAGCAGCCCTGTAGTTGTTTAGATGTAGATAGAAGAGATGGAAATCTCCTCATCCTTTATATGGATATGGGTAAATACACAGGTAGGGTAGTAACCAACACGTTTCCCCTGTTGGATTCGGGCTTCTTCAGGATTAGAATGTGAATAACCAGATGTAGTTTTCTTTAGTCACTTTTATTCAAGGGTCTAATTGATCAACCAATCATGGCAGACTACTAATAGTGACTGACAGTCACTTGAATTGCAGATATTGCGATGGTCAAGGTTAAATATGTTATACATTCCATGGATTAGCATAATCTTTTCAGTGTGTCATTGTATAAATAAAGCATAAATAGAGATTAAAAAAAGGAACCAGCTCCAGCGAGAATAATCAAACATTGCACAAGCACACTAATCTAAAAAAACAATCCACATTCTACCCTAGCTATCTAAAAGGTGCATATATAGACACCTTTCAGAAAATAATAGAGGATGATTTGGATAAAATAACACTTAAGAATCGTAAGCATAAACAATCAAACCTTACAAAGGCAGAAAACAGCACTCAAAGCATTGCAAGAAAAGAAAAAAATAGACTCTGCTAGTACCCTCTTCAAGCTATGTATTAGTGGGTCTTTTCTCATATTGGGATATAGTAGGAGTATGTGCGAGTGTTTCTTTTGGATGTATCCAGCGGGTTTAGAGTGATTTGCTAAATATTTAATCAATAAAATGTTGTTCTCCTTGGTTTTCTTTACTTTTTGATAGTAGTTTAACTCTCTATATTTCTATTACTCTTTCATATTCTTTATGGTTGGAATGACATGTACTATCTGTAGTACTCATAATCCAGCCAATCACTTTGTTCACACTTAGAGAGAGGCCCATTTGTGCCTCTCTCCCGCCTGCTGCCTCTCCCATTGGTGCCCCTTTGCCAGCTCCACCAAAGTCATCTGTGACTCTGTGGCCCCTCAGCGTCATTCGTGACTCTGTGGCCCCTCAGCACCATCCGTGACTCTGTGGCCCCTCAGCACCATCCGTGACTCTGTGGCCCTTCAGCACCAGCCTCCTTCTTAGGCTGCCTAAGGGTCCCCAGTTTCTGGCCTCCATCTTAGATTGCCTCAGTGTCCCCAGTTTCTAGCCTCCATTTTAGGTTGCCTCAGTGTCCCCAGTTTCTGACCTCCATTTTAGGTTGCTTCTTTAGCCCATTCTCAGTATACACAGGCCCTACCACACCCGTGGCCCCACATAGTCCTACTGGACTCACCTTAACTTTAGACCGGCCTCCTGGGTCCATCTGAACTCTGACCTAAATGTTCGTTTTGACCCTCTGGAACTCTGGTCCCTCCTGATCTCACCTAACATCAATTTAATTTCTCAAATTATCTAATTTTATTCCACCTGTACTTTATTGTCCTCCACTACACGTGGTTTATATTGTTCAGACTGTTATTTTATTGTTTAGACCGTTATTATTTAGACTGTTATCTTATTCTCCGCTGTACATTGTCTACATTCCTTGCCACTGCTCTCCTCCACCTTATTTGTCTCCATTGTTTCGCCACTGCCCCTCTGTTTCACTCCATTCCACAAGCCTTCATAATCCCACTCACTGTTTTTGCTCCATTAGTCCTTTTTCAACTACCCTCCCCCAGCCACTGCCACACCCCTCTCCTGCTCCTGTCTCCTATCTCTCACTATGCCACCCTGCTCCTGTCCCATACCCATCCTCTCCCCGGACCACCCTCACCGACCTTTATCTCATGGTCCCTTCTCTCCCCCTCGCTCTATCAACCCGAACAATCTCATCCACATCTCCCCGCATCCTTGCCTCCCTTTCTCATGTGCCCTCTGGAACTCAAGGTCCATTCGTAACAAACTGACCTCCATCCACGACCTCTTCATCTCCAACTCGCTTAACCTTCCTGCCATCACTGAAACCTGGCTCATTCCTTCTGATACTGCCTCACCCGCCGCTCTGTCCTATGGTGACCTCTCCTTCACCCACTCCACCCGACCGGAAGACCATCCTGGTGGTGGTTTGGGCCTCCTCTTATCCCCCTGCTGTACTTTTCGGGTCATTCCCACTTTACCTTCCCTCTCTTTCTCCTCCTTCGAAGTTCACTCCATCCGTCTCTTCTCCCCCATCCACCTCCGTGTGTCTGTCATTTACCGTCCCCCTGGCCCTATCTCCCTTTTCCTAGACAATTTTGCCGCCTGGCTCCCCCACTATCTCTCCTCTGACCTCCCCTCCATCATACTTGGCGACTTCAACATCCCTGTTGACAACTGCTCTGACCCTGCCACCATCAAACTTCTCACCCTCTCCACCTCCCTAGGCCTCACCCAATGGACCTCCTCCCCCACCCACCGTCTTGGGCACTCCCTTGACCTTGTCTTCTCCCATCACTGTGATCTCTCTGATTTCTCCGTTGCCCCCTTCCCACTCTCTGACCACCATCTCCTCTCCTTCACTCTGTCCTCCTCCCCTGCTACCCCCCCCACCGAAATCTACCCTCACCAGACGCGACCTTAAAGCGATCGACCCAATCTCTTTCTCCTCCTCTCTTGATTCTTTCCTTTCCCCTCTTCCCTCCCTGGCCTGCCCTAACCTAGCGGCCTCTCTCTATAACCACTCCCTCACTACTGACTTGGATGCTGTCGCCCCTGCCTCTCCTATCCGCCAACGCCGCTTCCTCCAAAAGTGCTCTCGCACGGCGGAACGCCTCTGGAGGAAATCTCGCTCCCTGGCTGACTTCCTTCACTTTAAATTTGTCCTCTCCTCATTCTGCTCTGCTCTATCCCTTGCTAAACAAACCTTGTTCAAGTCCCTTATTTCTTCTCAGTCCTCTAATCCCCGTCGCCTTTTTGCCACCTTCAACTCCCTCCTTTGTCCCCCCCCTCCAGTCCCACTTTACCTCTCCGCTGCAGACTTCGCCACTTTTTTCTCTTCCAAAATTGGGGCCATCAGACTCAACATCTCCTCCTCCACCCCTTCTCCAACTGCCCCCATCCCTCCTCCCCCCTCCAGCAAACAACTCTGGTACTCCTTCTGTCCTACTTCTGGCAAAGAAGTTCGCAGCCTCATTCTCTCCTCCCCATCCTCTACCTGTCCTCTCGATCCCATCCCCTCTAACCTCCTTCGCTCTCTCTCTCTCCAACTGCATGCTCCTACCTTGCTCACCTTTTTAACCTATCACTCTTCTCTGGTGTAGTACCCTCCTCCTTTAAACACGCTCTTATCTCTCCTATCCTCAAAAAAATCCAATCTTGACCCCACCTCCCTTGCCAATTATCGCCCCATCTCACTTCTCCCCTATGCCTCCAAATTGTCACGGGCACTAGGAGTCTTGCCCAGGAATTCACCAGATGACTGGGCTTACCAGAGTGGTGAAGTTAACACAACGGTCCTCTGGTAGCAGTGTGACTAGCGGAACATATATCACAGCAGATGGAGAGAGAATTCCAGTAAATAATAGGAAAGTCAGTGACTTGCAGTAATCTTGGTCAATGAGTCAGCGACTAGCTGATATAGTGGATAGGCAGATCTGAACACGGAGATCTGGATGGACGTGGCAGATGCAGGGAGGTAGCAAGGAAGTCAGTGGTCTGCGTACAGAAAGTTGTACCACTGCTTATGGTGAGAAGACTTGTCCAGGTGCAGGTAGGTAGCGGGGAAGTCAGTGGTCTGTGTACAGCAAGTTGTACCACTGCTTACTAGGTGAGGATGTGTACAGGTGTCGATGAGTGGAGGCATACAAAGAATAATAGGATGCAGACACTGAGAGCACAGAGGAACTTGATCCCAATAGATATGCAGCATATCCAGCAAAGTCTATAACGGTATGTGGCGCTGCTTGGTAGAGACTTGCTCAGCACAGATATGCAGGCCAATAAAGGATAGTCAATCACAATTATGCATATAACGACTGAGTAGTACGGTTTGTTCCAGACAGATATTTAGCGTAACAATAACAGTCTATAGCGGGTATGGATACCGCTGCTGAGAGGGGAAATTTGTCCCCTCTCCAATCTGATTACCGCCCCCTCCACTCCACTGAAACTGCCCTGGCCAAAGTTACCAATGACCTCCTATTAGCCAAATCCAAGAGTCACTTCTCCATACTCATCCTCCTTGACCTCTCCGCGGCCTTTGATACCGTTGATCACCCCCTCCTTCTGCAAACTCTTCTCTCTCTCGGCCTCTCTGGCTTAGTCCATGCCTGGTTCTGCTCTTACCTCGCTAACCGCACCTTCTCTGTCTCCATGTCTGGCTCCTCTTCTACCCCCTCCCCTCTCCCGGTTGGAGTCCCCCAGGGCTCTGTTCTCGGCCCCCTTCTCTTTTCGCTCTATACTTCCTCCCTCGGTGCTCTTATCACCTCCTTTGGTCTTCAGTATCACCTTTATGCTGACGACATTCAACTCTACATCTCTTCTCCTGATCTCTATTCCACTCTCCTCTCTCGTGTATCTGACTGCCTCTCCGCCATCTCCTCCTGGATGTCCTCGCACTTTCTTAACATCAATATCTCTAAAACTGAACTTATTGTCTCCCCTTCCGCCAGACTCCCCTCCCATCACAACCTCTCTATCGCTGTCAATAACACTACCATCTCCTCTGTCACCCAACTCCGATGCCTAGGTGTCACTCTTGACTCCTCTCTCTCCTTCGCCCCCCACATCCAATCCCTTGCCCAAGCCTGTCGCTTCCAACTGCGCAACATCGCCCGCATCCGGCCCTTCCTCTCTCAAGATGCCACCAAAACAATCATCCACTCTCTCATCATCTACCGCCTCGATTACTGCAACCTTCTCCTCACTGGCCTCCCCCTCTCCCACATTGCCCCCCTCCGCTCTGTTCTCAATGCGGCTTTTCGACTAATCTTTCTCTCACGCCGCTCCTCCTCCTCTACCTCCCCTCTCTACCACGCCCTTCACTGGCTCCCCTTCCCCTACAGGATCCTTTTCAAACTTCTCACCACCACTTACAAAGCTCTCTCCCAGTCTTCTGCCCCCTATATCTCTAACCTCCTCACCACCTACACTCCGGTCCGCTCCCTGCGCTCGGCCAATGACCGTCGCCTCTCCTCCACTCTGATCACCTCTTCCCACTATAGAATCCAAAACTTCTTCCGAGCTGCACCTCTACACTGGAATGACCTCCCTCATTCCATCCGTCTCTCTCCCAACCTGTACCCCTTCAAACGGGCACTTAAAACCCACCTGTACCTTAAAGCCTACCAACCAGCCACCTAACCCTCATCCACTCTTTTCGTTCTCCCTCTCTCCCCTGGCCCCTCTCTTCTCTCCCCCTGCTTTACTGGCTCCCTTTCGTGCCTGTTTTTGTTTCACCCTCCCTTAGGATGTAAGCTCTTATGAGCAGGCCCCCCCTCCCCTCCTGTCTCCATACCGGTTCTTCTGCTCTGTCTTTACTCCATATGTCTTCCTGGAGTTCCTGAAGCATTGGTACTTTGTGTTTATTGTTCTGTACTTTGTCACCCTGTTTTGTACTACTGTTTGTACTGTGTACGGCGCTGCGGAAACCTTGTGGCGCCCAACAAATAAAGGATAATAATAATAATAATAATAATAATAATAATAATAATCACTACCCTTTGAGAAATAGCCAAATGCAACACCCCACTGTCACTTTCTCCTGCACTCCCCTATCCACCCTAATTTCTTTTTGTTCTGTTACTGAGGACGAAGTCTTCACACGTCTTTCTTCCTTTACCCCATCAACCTGTCCCCTTGACCCCTTCCCTACCCTTCAATGCTTGCTCATATCTAGCTCTTGAATATGTCCCTCTTTACTGGAGTTTCACTTCCATCATCAAACATGCACCAACATCTCCTATACCTTTTCTCAATCCTACCTCTCCTTCCAACTACTGCCCTGTTTCTCTCCTTCCCTATGCTTCCAAACTAATTGAGAAAACTGTCTACAACCACTTAAACTACTGCCTTTCTTCTCACTCCCACTTTCACCCTCTACAACAGAGTTTCTGGGCTCTTCATCAATTTGAGACTACTCTAAAGTGACCAATGATCTGTTTTTAGCCAAGTTAAAGGGTCCCTTCCCTATACTATCCTCCATGAAATTTCTGCTGCTTTCGATATAGTCGACTGTCCTCTTCATCTGCACATCCTTCACTCCCTTGACATGTGCAGCACCTTGCTCTCCTTGTTCATTCTCCTTAATGCTAATTAACTATCCGTACACCTAACCAATACTCCTGTCCACACCCTCTATCTGTTGGGGTCCCTGAAAGCTTTATTCATGACCCTCTGCTTTTTCTCTTTATAACCCTCCTCTAAATGAACTTGTATGCTTGTTTGGCCTCCACTTCCACTCCTATGCTAAAAGCTAAATCTACCTCTTCCTTCCTGAGCTCTCTCCTTTTCTTTTATGCAATATGTTAAACTGCCACACCAAAAATTCCACTTGGACATCCCAACACTACTTAAAACTCAAGATGCCCAAAACAGAGATCATTATCTAGCCTCTTTCCACTGTCACTACTCTCTAGTCTCTCACACAATTGACATAAATTTGCTCTTCCCAGTCCAACATACATGCTAATTATATATTCACCCCTTTAACAATTAGGGCTATCCTAAATCTTTATGTCATCATTGATTACCCTCAGCTTTACTCCACACAACAAACCCTTATCCATTATCTTGCCATCTCCTGCCATGACTACTGCAATGCCCTACAAACTGGCATTCCTCTCATCCATCTATCCCTGCTCCAATCTGTCCTAAATCCTCAGCAAGACTGATCTTCCTCTTCACTGTTACACTCTGAAAATCCCTACATACCCTCCCTATAACCTTAAGAATCCAATTCAAGCTACATGTCCTCACATTCAAAGCCTTCACCAACACTTCTCCCTCTTTGATATTGTAACAACATATTTCCCGTCACACCCACTGACTCTTACCTGGGTCTTGACTTCAAGATTTCTCCCATGATGTTCCAATCTTATGGAACACCCTAATCTGCCTGACCTGACTCTCCCCCAAACCTTTAATCTTTCAAGCATTTTTTCAAATCTCACCTCTTCCCTATAGCCTATCCCACTCCCATCTGAGATTACTCCCTCTGCAAACTAAAAGTAATAAAAAGCACAGAATCAACCTGTTTGATGCTTCCCTGATAAAATAAAGGTAACAGAACATAACACCAGCTACCATCCAGTCTCTCTGTTTACTAAAGGCTCAGCATTACCCTCTACCTCTATATTGTCATTTATCACAATCGTATCCCTTTATACCCATTGTCACATGTTTGTACATTTTTCGTCAACCTCATATGTCCTTGTTCTGTTTGCATGTAGGATTTGGTTTTTGTATGATTTGTTGTACCCACTGATGGACACTGCATAGTTCTGAGTCACCTTATAAATATGCAATGTAGATGATGAATGAGGGTTTTAACTCACTCATATATTTAGTGACTGGTTTCCATGTGTATTTTTACACAATTGTCATAACCCTGGCATATCACAATATAACAATATATCACAATGAGCAGGTGTGAAGTGCAGAATAGAGGTGTATATCTCACCTTGAATAGGTCTATATAAATATATTAATTTGTGCTCACTATATTTTACTTTTTGGGTCAATCTCCACGGGAGTGATCCTTTGTACAAAATGAAATTGCCCTATTGAAGCTATTGCTTTACTTTCACTACATCAATGTGGTTTGCAGTTACAATGTGAAAATTATTTAAATAGTTACATTTAATAGTAAGTTTAGAAAGAGTTCCCATACCTCTCTCCCTTGTGTAGTCAGTGATGTCAGCTCACTGAAGAAACGGTCAGGGTCAGATTCCACAATGTAGATAAGATCATCTTTATAATATTCATATATTGTCCTCAGTGTTGAATCTTTATATTGATGTAAAAGCTCTGGGAACTTCTCTGTGTCATGTAAGTAGACATGTAAATAGAGATGGGGAAGAAAATACTTCATCATCACTAAGAAGTAAGAGTCATACAGATATGTCACATGCACAACAGCCATAAATAGTAAGGATTTGGAAATCTCCATACTATGGGAAAGCTGTGTGCTACAGGTTGTTACATTGCATCTCTCTATGCTAGTAGAATAATAACAGAATGATGTGTGTGTGTATATATATATATATATATATATATATATATATATATATATATATATATATATATATATATATATATAGTTATTCTTGGCAAGTGGGAATGTATAGTAAGTAAATATTGGGTTGTTTTGTATTACAGCACATCTGTCACATATGTAACATGTGAATCAGTAAGGCATGCAGTTTAGGTCCTGTCCTTGCAGACATTATTGGGCATAAAAAATACATAGTTTATAATCAGAGCAATTTCTGTTCAATCTGATAAAAAAAATGGTGACTAAACTTTGAAACAACCAGTCACACAGTAACAGTTGGGTCATTAAGTGGCACACAGATCCTAGAGATGGGGATGGTATGATGGGTACTGTGTGCAGGAAATAACAATCCATCGATAGGAGTAAGTAATCTGGTGGTGGATGAGATGGTATGACAAATAAATTAGTAACTTCTTCCTGGATTCAGTTCTTGATTGGCGGCTATCTTTCTTCTAACCTGGGAAGAAGGAAACACCTACACCACACAGGCTGGAAAACCAGAATTGCATAACTAAGCAACATTTTTTGTAAATATAATATTCTAAAACAAGATTCAATTCAATAAAAATAAGATTTAGTACCTCTAATGTACCAGTTCTGATATACCAAATCTGAGCTATAATCATATAGATTTTTCCACAATCTACTTCTCCTAAGCAATAAGCTATATTTTTATTAACTATCAACTGTATTTGAATTTCTCTCATCTTGATTGTTCCTTTACCAACTAAAAGCAAATCTACATGTATATTTTTATTTGCTAATTATATAATAACTAGTGCTACCTTAAAGTGAAAATAAGCAGGATATATAGTGTTCCTAAATATAATTCTCATTAAATAGATCTCTAGTAGTGGTAGGTCATTATATCATTGTTTTGCCTTTAATTTAATTGCTGTTTTAAACAGCAAAAGCGCCGTAAATCGTTGATTTGACAAAATTAGAGGTTCATAATTTTACCCCCTGCTTAAACACTATAATTTGTCTCAGTCTCTCCCCATGAGACGCAGATGTGGAGCGTTATAGGCTCTTTTTTGCCCTCTGTCTTCATCCCCCACACCACTGAGTAGTAAGTGGATGGGGATGTGAACTCACATTATTGTTCTGCACACTTTAACACCATATTTATCGGTATTACAATTGTTTATTTCTTAGTTTGATTATCTGTAAGTTTAACTAGGCACAGATAATTACATAGAGACATAGACAGAGTAAAGAATCATACTGACCTTTTGTTACAGCTACTTCTTGATCCTCCTCCATTGCACGACAGGGTAAGTAACCAATACAACCTTCAGAGAAGAAAATAATATATGGAGCACTTTATATCAGAAGTGAATAAAGTTACAATATATTACTGTATAAAATTAGCACACAATGGATGACTAATGAAACAAGAAAAAAGGGGGCACAAATTCAGTGTTTTTTCCCCTTTGTGATGTCATCTGCATATATTTGTGCCTTTTAGTTTGCTGTAACTGGTGATTGCAATGTTTAGAATGCCAAGATGGTGGTGACTGTGTTGCATGACTGCTATGGGACCAGGATGCACAGTGTTTCTTCATGTCTCCCCCTACTGACAGCCAGGAGCACACACTGTGAACACTGTTGTCGAGTCTCAATCTTGCTATCACTCTCTGTAATATTGGCTTGTAAGGGCTCCATTTTGTTTCTTTTTCTGAACTCCAACTCCAAGTACATTACAGGACAGAAAACTAACCATTGTCAGTCGCTATAAGTGGCAGATATCTTTCCATTTATTGTCTTCCACTGAACTCAGGTTGTTTAAAAAAGTTAGATAAAAAAGGATTTGTGACAAGAAGGAGCACTTAAGCTGTGTAGGCTTCATTGTCTACTGACCCACCAGAAAATTAATGCACCTAGTTTTGTCTAAAAAGTATATATGGTCAGAGTACTTTCTATTCCTAACCCCTTCAATTTCTCAAAATTACTGAGAGGCAGATTCTGGCCATATTCAAATAAAGACTCTGAGACTCGTTCTCTACTCTATTGACGCCCATGTCCAGATATCTGCGACCTCTACTCGCTTCTCCTGCAGGAAATCCTCCTCTCCTGAAATGGAGAATGTCTGAGGAGACATTGCTTGGACCTGACCCTATGCAACTCAATGAATGTCTCCATTAATCAGAGGAAAATTAATTTGTATTGCAGCTCCCAGAAACAAAGTTGTAAGAGAGCTTACAAACAGTCTGGAAGTTGAAATCTGGTCCCTCCTAATCCAACACCAGGGGTCTCTCAACCCTGACCTCCTCAACAAACTGATTTACCCAAGTCCACATCAATGCGGTCCTAGCTAAAAAAAGCTGCTAGATCCATTAAGTGGGTTCAGCAGTGCTTTTATGAAAAAAGTGATAAGTTAGACTCACTTCTTGAGAAAAACAAAAACAAACCTCCAGTGCCATTTCCCACATTAAAAGACTCAAACTCATGGCCCTCTATAACTACAAACTAATAATGAATCAATCAATCCTTCTATTCTCCTTCACATAAACTTGAAGCCTCCCAACTATCAACCACCCCAACTTTGAGTGGGCAATAGACAGCTACTTTCTCTCCCATAACTCCCTCCTAATGACACAGCCATGCTTAATTCAAAATCTCTGAAGAGAAAACAAAATGCCCTCTTTCGATGAATAAAAAATCCTTGCCCCAAACTCACAGCACTATTAGAGAATGATTCATTAGGGCATTTATCTGCATTTTTTTGAGCCTATAGTACTCAAAATCACTCTGCACCTGCTCAGAACTGGCAGAGACGTGCTAAAAATGCGTGTGGTCCCACGATTTTACCGCAACCAGCACTAGGCCAACCACTCTGGGTGGGTGGAACTATAGCAATGGGACACCCAGCAGGGGTCCCCCTGTCATAATGACAAACTAACCCCAAGCTGTTTAGCTCTGGGCTGGATTCCCTAGGGGGTGGGGTCTGCAGAAAAATTGCACGGGTGCCCCTTCTAGGCAGAGGTCAGGGTCACAAGCGAACAAGATAATCCGGTAATCAGGTAGAGGTCAGGACAACAGGCAAACAAGCAGGGTCTGGTAATCAGGCAAAAGGTCACAATAGGAGATCAGACAGCAGTAAATGAAACTGGAACAGGGATGAACAGGAGACAAGCAGCAGCCAGGTATAAATGATCAACTGCACCAAACACAGACTGAGGCAGGTATATGAAGCCGAAAAACAGCTGCAGGTACTTAACCGGGTAAGGGGATTAACTCCTACAGGTGAGGTGTAAAGTTCAGGGGCAAAACAGCAGCGTTGTAACAGGACTCAAACAGAGTGCAGCAAAAGACGTGACGTGACAGGACAAACGAGGGACAGTAGACAGACATGGGACAATAGGGAGAGGACCCTGCCTGTTATGGCTTACATTCTAAAGGCAGGGGTGGTGAGAGACAGTAGGACCAACTAGGAGAAAAATTTAGATGGCAGACAAGGAATAGGAGGTGATGGATAGAATGGTTAGGAGGTGGTAGGATAGGTGAGTTTGAAAAGGTGAGTTCTGATTGAGCATTTGAAGTACTGAAGGTTGGTGGAGAGTCGAGTGAGACGGGGAAGGAGTTCCAAAGATTAGGGAAGCAAGGCAGAAGTCTTGGAGGCAAGCAAGGGAGGAGGTAATGAGAGGTGATTTGAGGCTGAGGTCAAAGCCGGAGCGGAGTGGCAGGGTAGGTAAGTACCTCGAGACAAGGTCAGAGTTGTAAGGGGGAGAAGTGTTGGTAAGGGCTTTGTAAGTGAGGGTAAGGAGCTTGAACTGTTTTCTGAACTGGATAGGGAGCCAATGAAGGGATTTACACAGAGGAGAAGTGGAAGAGATGTGGTGGGAGAGGTAGATGAGGCTAGCCACAGCATTCTGTATGGATTGAAGGTTAGAAGTGCGAGAGTGAGGAATGCCAGTGAGAAGGAGAAGACGAGAAATGAGTGAATGGACCAGGATTTTGGTTGCTTCCGTAGAGAGGAAGGGTCAGGTTTTCATAATGTTAAGGAGGCAGACATGGCAGAATTTAGTGAGGGACTGGATATGAGGAGTAAAGCTGAGGGCTGAGTCAAGGGTGACTACAAGGCAGTGGTCTTGGGTGAAAGGAGACAGAGTGATTTTGTCAACCAAGGGGGATATATTGGGAGGGATAGCAACATTGGCAGGAGGAAAGATGATGAGCTTGGACTTGGAGATTGTCACGATTTGCATTCTGCAGCTGCTGTCTGCAGTGACTCTATTGGATTTGTTATGCATTCTACTTGTAGTACCACTGCCCACCAAAGGGGCCACTGTGCTACTTTGGTTATTTTCCTTGATCACTGGGATTTGTATCACCTGCATGAGGCCTATATAAACCTGCCTGCTTCAAACAGTCTGGGCCAGATCATCAGGTCACTCCTGTGAGCATTCCCTGTGCTCAGCTTCTGTCTACACTGCTGTTATCTGTGTACTGTACTTCTACATCAACAACCATTATACCTGGTACTTCTAGTTCCACGCTGCTTGCTGAAATCTACTACTGCTGTTATCTGTGTACTGGACTTTCCCATCAACAACCATTGTACTTGTAGTTCCACGCTGTATGCTGAAGCTACCTGTTGTTTCTCATCTGTATACTGAACTGCAATCAAGTTACCTTGTCATCTGTGTGTCTTAATAAAGTCATTATAACCACTTACACTCTCTCCGTGGTCATACCTGGGAAATCCTGACAGAGATGTTGAGTTTCAGGAAAAGCTGTGACATCCAAATAGTTACAGCAGAGAGACAGCTACATACCTGGGTTAGGACGGCGAGAGAGAGTTCAGGAGAGGAAAGATTGATTTGTGTGTCATCAGCATATCGGTGGTATTGGAGGCCAAATGATTGAATGAGTTCACCAAGAGAGGTGATGTAGAGAGACAAGAGCAAAGGGATAAGGACAGAGACTTGTTTCAATAGAAAGTGGAAGAGGGGAGGAGGAAGAGTCAGAAGCAGACGTGCTAAAAGAGCGGCCAGAGAGGTAGGAGGCAAATCAGGAGACATTCGTTTCGCGAAGACCTAGGGAGTGAAGGGTGGTGAGGAAATGAGAATGATCAACACTGTCAAAAGCAGAAGAGATGTTGAGGAGTTCAAGAAGGAAGAAGTGACCATTGCACTTAGCTGAGAGTAAGTAATTTGTTACTTTAGTAAGGGCAGTTAAAGTTGAGTGAAGGGGACGGAAGGCAGACTGGAGAGGGTTAAAAAGAGAGTGGGAAGAGAGAAAGTGGGTCAGACGATTGAAGACAAGTGGTTTGAGAATTTTAGAAGCAAAGGGAAGCAGAGATATGGGGCGACAGTTGGAGACAGAGGATGGATCAAGGGAAGGTTTTTTGAGAATAGAAAAGATGAAAGCATGCTTGAAGGCGAAGGGGAAGACACCAGTTGAGAGAGGATAGAGAGGTGAGAAAGGTGATAACAGGCATTGGAAGAGAGGGAGTGAAGGATCTTGAAGGGGACAGGATCCAGAGGACAGGTTGTAGAAGAAGGGGAGGAGAAAAGAGAGAGTATCTCAGTCACAGTTACAGGAGGGTAAGAGCTAAGGGTGGCAGAGTGAGTGATAGAAAGGACAGGTGTGAGGACACCGGGGTTATTACCAAAGCTCTCTAGATACCCGGTCCTCTAGGTTCACAGGTCACACAGGTAAGGAGACAGGAAAGAAATAATAATCCCTTTTATTAAACAAAGTGCACACACTTAGTAAAATACAACAGTGCTCCCCAAGGAGAAACTTGTTCTCCCCGCCAAATATATCAAGTGTCAGAAAATCACCAGTGCAAGTAAAACTCCCCAACAAAATCCCCAGCAGGTTACCTCCAAGCACAGAGTCCTAGCAGGCCCAAACTCCTGGTAATAAAATCCACAGCTGACAATCCAAGTGGGCCAGGGTTTCTGATCCTTAAGGTGGGTCTGTGTATCTTGCTGATCCCAGCCGCTCGGCCAACTCTCCACCAGCTTGGTGGGACCCTGGGTATCAGTCTCCCTACGGATGTAGGCTCACCAATTCCCCAGAATCTGCGAGTGTCTCCCGATGGAGTGGTAACAGAATCAGTCCTAGAGGTACACTGTCCGATCTCTGTCAAGAAGCTCCTGCCTCAAGCATTCCTTTAAGGCCCTGCGAGAATACGGTTACTCTCTAACAGGTCCTTGCTGTCTCCAGATTCTCCAACAACACCCCCCATCCCCCAGACAGCTCCTTTTTGGTCCCTTCTCACCACCCCCCCCCACTCACTGTCCTCTTGTGATTGGTGGTGTGAAGAGTTTGGGTGGTAACCGGGGTGGAAATAGTGCATGACATCAGTGGTCACCCCTTGCTGTGATGGTGCCATTCAGACTGTGTTGCAGACTTGCTAGAACAATAGTTAGCAAACAGGGAGAGACCCCCTACTGATTTTAGATAAGGTCCTGACCCTCCTTTTTTTAACCCGTTCCACTAGTTTTTGATGTCACAGGGTCCACAGCTGATTCACACTTCCTGTGAGCTGCCTCTCCCCTCCCTCTCTGGACACCACAGTAATAACAGATCTGGCCACCGGGCGGCATTTAATAACAGAGTGGGCCATGGTTGTTCAATTGGCCCACTGAGGACGGACCGGGTTGGCACGATATTCTCAATATAAGGCCCGGGTCTGTCACATACCTCCCCCTTATTAAATCAAGGGGACAGTTGGAGTCTGGTGGTCGGGCTCCAGATGTTCTCCTTGGCACGGTGGGTTCCTTAATGAAGGGTTCTCCTCCTCTCTTCTGGAGAGTCCGTCCGCATTTGAGTGGTCTTTTCCCTTTTTGTGCGAGATAGTAAAGTTATAACCTTGTAATGCTAAACTCCACCGTAATAACCTCCCATTTTCCCCAGCAGATCTTTGTAACCAGTAAAGGGGGTTGTGGTCTGTAATTACTGTGAACTCTTGCCCATAAATGTAGGGTTGTAATTTCTTTAGGGCCCACACTATGGCCAGGCATTCTTTTTCAATGGTGGCATAGGCTACCTCTCTATCCACCAGCTTTCGGGATAAATAAACTACTGGGTGCTCATGCCCATCCTCCCCCACTTGGCTGAGCACAGCACCGAGTCCACACCCTGAAGCATCTGTCTGTACCAGAAATCGTTTCTTGAAGTCTGGGGCTGCTAACACTGGGGACTGGGTCAATGCTGCCTTCAGAGCGTCAAAGGCTCCCTCGCACTCTGGGGTCCATTCTATACGTCTAGAGTATTTTTTCTTTGTCAAGTCAGTCAGGGGCCTGGCAACAGTGCTATACTGCGGCACAAATTTTCTGTAGTACCCTGCGATCCCGAGGAACGCTCGTACTTGCTTTTGGTTGGTGGGTCGGGGCCACTGAACAATGGCTTCTACTTTTGCCGGTTCAGGTCGTATGATTCCCCCACCAACACGGTGCCCCAAGTATTGCACTTCTGCCATGCCCATGAAGCATTTGTCTGGGCGAATGGTCAACCCTGCCTGCCTGATTCTCCTCAGGACCTCTGACACCTGCACTAAGTGATCCTCCCACGTCTGGCTGAAGATGGCAATGTCATCTAAGTAAGCCTGGGCAAATTCCTGACACCCCCCCAACAGGTCATCAACCATCCGTTGGAATGTGGCTGGAGCATTTTTCATCCCAAACGGCATTGTCGTACATTCAAACAATCCCAGTGGGGTTATAAAGGCTGACCGCTCCTGAGCCTCGGGGGTGAGGGGAATTTGCCAATAGCCCTTACTCAGATCCAAAGTTGACACAAACTTGGCTGCCCCTAGCCTGTCTAGTAGCTCATCTATTCGGGCCATGGGATAAGCATCAGTGGTGGTGACCTCATTTAGTTTACGGTAGTCCACGCAGAAGCGGGTGGTCCCATCCTTCTTCGGGACCAATACCACCCCTGCAGCCCATGGACTATTTGACTTCTTAATTACTCCTAAGGCCAGCATTTCCTCTATCTCCTTCCGTACTTGGGCCAGTACAGCGGGGGTCATGCGGTATGCTACCTGCCTTATGGGCTTCTCCTCCCCCGTGTCTACATGGTGGGTGGCTAGGTGGGTACGACCGGGCTTACAGGTAAATTGGGCCTGCTCCTTCTCCAGTACCTCCCTCATTTCCTGCCTCTGTCCCTCTCCTAGCTGCGTCCCCACTGTCACTGTCTCCACCCCCTTTTCCTCTCTCACCTCCCCTATCATCTCCAGTAGGGGGTCTACCTCTGTGGGACCCATGGGGGGACAACACACCACCATTGCTGCCACTTGCCGTTCCACATAACCTTTTAGTCGATTGATGTGGAAGGTTTTCAGCCAGGTTTCCTCATCATCCAGCGCTACTACATAGTTAACCGGCCCTACCTGCCTCACCACTTTGTATGGGCCATCCCAGGTGGCTTGAAGTTTATTCCGTCTCACTGGGATTAGCACCATCACCTTCTGTCCTGCGTTCAGCTTCCTATCCTGAGCGTGGGCATCGTACCACTCTTTTTGTCTTGCCTGGGCTCCTTTTAAATGGCCTTGCGCCAGCTGCGCTACTCTCTTCATCCTCTCCCTCATCTTCTCTACATATTTAAGGATAGGCTGCTCATTGGCCTGGAATGTTGCTTCCCAGCTCTCTCTAACCAGGTCTAGGGGGCCTCGTACCCTCCGGCCATACAGAAGTTCGAAAGGAGAGTATCCGGTGGACTCCTGGGGTACTTCCCTGTATGCAAACAGGAGCTGCTGCAGGGCCCTGTCCCAGTCTCTCCCTTCAGACTGTACATATGCCTTCAGGAGGTGTTTCAGCGTTCCATTGAAACGCTCACATAACCTATTGGTCTGGGGATGGTACGGGGTGGTTCGTAGGGGCTTAATGCCCCACTTTTCCCATAGGGTCTGGACTAGGTCCCCTTGGAATTGGGTCCCCTGGTCAGTAACCACTTCCCTGGGATATCCTACCCGGCTGAAAATGTCCACCAGAGCCTGGGCCACATGCTCTGCGTCTATGGACGACAGGGCTACTGCCTCTGGGTATCTGGTGGCAAAGTCCACCAGGGTGAGGATGAATCTTTTTCCGGTGTAACTGGGGATGGCTAATGGACCTACGATATCTATAGCCACCCGGGCAAAGGGCTCCTCAATTATAGGCAGGGATTGTAGTGGAACTTTCTTAGGGGCTCTCCCTATTCTCTGACAGGTGTCACAGGAGGCTTTGTAACGTTTCACATCCTGGGTGACTTGAGGCCAGAAAAAAGTCCGCAACAACCGGGCCAACGTTTTTCTGGTCCCAAAGTGCCCCGCTGCTGGAATGTCATGGGCCAGCACTAATAAATGGGTCCGGTAAGCCCATGGTACTACCAACTGCTTCACTTCTGTCCCTGGGTCTTGATCTAGGGTGGGGGTGACTACCCTATATAACAGTCCTTTGTCCCACACTACTTTACTGCCTGCCACTTCCCCTCCCCCAGCGTCTGCTGCACTCCTCAGTTTGGCTAGGGATGGGTCAGTCTGTTGGGCCTTCCTAAATTCCCTTCTGTCCTCCTCCCCCAAATCAATTTCTGGTACAACATCAGATATTTCTGGGTTACTCACCAACGGTGCTGCCTCTGGCTCCTTGGTTCTGGTTGCCGGGGTTAATCTTGGTGGTCTCCTTGGCGTTGCGGCTTCTTGTGCTGCTGTGGCTTGTGCTCGGCTCTGGCTGCGGGTCACAGCTTGCACAAAGTGAGTGACCAATCCCTGGCCCAAATCATTCCCCAAAATCACTTTTGCTGGTAGTCCATCCAGAATGCCCACCTCCACCATTCCAAATCCCGCCCCCAATCCAAATGTACCCGGGCCACCTGAATATCTGCAAGATGGCCCCCCACCGTGGAAATCCGGACCTGCTGTCCCTCCATAACTTGGGATCTTTTAATTATATCAGGCTCCACCAGGGTCAGGGATGCTCCTGAGTCTCTCAACCCCTGGACCTTGCAGTCCCCCACCCACACGTCCTGTAGATGACCCTGCATATTCCTAGGGCTCTGCCTCCCCTTCCCCAAAATCAGGTTCACCACATACACCCCGTCCCTTGCCTCTGGCACATCAGGACAGGGTGGCTCGGCCTCAATGCCGATTTCAAAATCTCCTGGGGCATACTGTACAGCGGCCACTGGTGCAGCTCTGGCTCCTGGGATCGGACTTCTGGTACGGGGGCAATCTCTCTGGAAGTGCCCCACCTGGTTGCACCGAAAGCACCTCTTTGGATTCAGGTCCCAGGGTCTGGATCGGGCTGGTTCATCTCTTGGATTCCGGGCAGAGTTCTCTCTAATAAAGGGGGCTCCCGGTGTCACTAGACCTGCTGGAATTGTTCGGCTCCCCCTCCCTGCAGCTGCTTGACTAGGCATACTAGGGGCTCTCCATCTTGGTCGACTCACCACATACTCATCAGCTAGCCCTGCTGCCTCCTCCAGGGTCTCAGGTTTTCTGTCCGCCAGCCATTCCCGGATCTCTGGGGCCATTTTTAGAGTCAGCTGCTCCAGCATAATGAGCTCTTTAATTTGCTTAGCGGAGCGGGCCCCTTTCCCTTCCATCCATTTCCCGCAGGCCCTCTGTAGCTGGCTGGCAAATTCCTGGTGCGACTGTGACCCTCCTTTATTCAAAGTCCTGAACTTGTATCTGTAGGTCTCTGCATTTAACTGGAATTTTACCATCAGTGCCTTTTTCACTGTACCATAATCCCCACATTCGTGAGGGCTTAGAGCCTGGTAAGCTTCCAGCGCTCTCCCAGTCAGGCTGGGTCCCAGATATTTGGACCACTCTTCCTCCTCAATCCCATGGACTCCCATCAAGTTTTCAAAAACCTGGAGATGGGTATCAATGTCTGTGTCTGCCTCTTTAAAAATTGGGACTCCACTATATCCCAGCTGAGGTCTCAACCGGGCCTCTCCCCGACCTTCTACTCTCTGAATCTGGGGTACCTCATATGCTACCCCCAACATTGCTTGGAGTACGGCTGCCCTTTCATGCAGGGTTGCCCTTTCCCCCAGTGCTGTCAGCCAATCTTGCAGCACTGCTGGAGTGCCGGACGGTGGTCTGGGTTGTGTCCCACTAGGGGGTCTCTGTGGCTGGTCTTTGGCCTCCTCCTCTTCCACCTCTGACTCTTCCATCTCCTCAGGGTGGGCCTTTTCCCATTCCATTAGTTTGGCCACCAGAACTTCACGCACGTCTGTGTCATCAAAGTCCACCCCTTTGGTTCTGCAGAACCCCTGCAAGTGTTGTTTCCTTGCTTTCATATAGAATCTCTCTGTGGCTTTTAAGCTGATCTGCTCTGCTTCTGTGGCCATTCCTGCTGACTTCCTAGCTAGGGTTTTTTTTTTACTAACACTGGTGCTGACAGACTGTTGCCTTGTGTCCTTACAGAGCCTGACCGTATCTGGATACGAGTCCCTGCGCTCTACCCAAACGTTGGGACTGTGTGACCCCACTGCTTGCCACCAAAATTGTGAGGACACCGGGGTTATTACCAAAGCTCTCTAGATACCCGGTCCTCTAGGTTCACAGGTCACACAGGTAAGGAGACAGGAAAGAAATAATAATCCCTTTTATTAAACAAAGTGCACACACTTAGTAAAATACAACAGTGCTCCCCAAGGAGAAACTTGTTCCCCCCGCCAAATATATCAAGTGTCAGAAAATCACCAGTGCAAGTAAAACTCCCCAACAAAATCCCCAGCAGGTTACCTCCAAGCACAGAGTCCTAGCAGGCCCAAACTCCTGGTAATAAAATCCACAGCTGACAATCCAAGTGGGCCAGGGTTTCTGATCCTTAAGGTGGGTCTGTGTATCTTGCTGATCCCAGCCGCTCGGCCAACTCTCCACCAGCTTGGTGGGACCCTGGGTATCAGTCTCCCTACGGATGTAGGCTCACCAATTCCCCAGAATCTGCGAGTGTCTCCCGATGGAGTGGTAACAGAATCAGTCCTAGAGGTACACTGTCCGATCTCTGTCAAGAAGCTCCTGCCTCAAGCATTCCTTTAAGGCCCTGCGAGAATACGGTTACTCTCTAACAGGTCCTTGCTGTCTCCAGATTCTCCAACAACACCCCCCATCCCCCAGACAGCTCCTTTTTGGTCCCTTCTCACCACCCCCCCCCACTCACTGTCCTCTTGTGATTGGTGGTGTGAAGAGTTTGGGTGGTAACCGGGGTGGAAATAGTGCATGACATCAGTGGTCACCCCTTGCTGTGATGGTGCCATTCAGACTGTGTTGCAGACTTGCTAGAACAATAGTTAGCAAACAGGGAGAGACCCCCTACTGATTTTAGATAAGGTCCTGACCCTCCTTTTTTTAACCCGTTCCACTACTTTTTGATGTCACAGGGTCCACAGCTGATTCACACTTCCTGTGAGCTGCCTCTCCCCTCCCTCTCTGGACACCACAGTAATAACAGATCTGGCCACCGGGCGGCATTTAATAACAGAGTGGGCCATGGTTGTTCAATTGGCCCACTGAGGACAGACCGGGTTGGCACGATATTCTCAATATAAGGCCCGGGTCTGTCACAACAGGTGTCTGACGAGAACAGATATCATTTTGTCTTTGAAGTAGGTGGCATAGTCAAAAGCGGTGATGGTCGGGGGGAGGATACAGTAGAGAAGTAATGGTAGCAAACAGGTGTTGGGGTTTACTGGACAGAGAGGCGATGAGGGATGTGAAATAGGTTTATTTGGAAAAAGAGAGGGCAGAATAGTAGGAGGAAAGAATGAATTTATAGTGGGTGCATTCAGCAATTGAACGGGATTTCGTCCGTCTGCGTTCAGAGGAGCGGGAGCACTTTTGGAGGAGACAAGTAAGATGGGAGTGCCAGAGTTGGGTTTTTTAGATTGGCGGGGACGAAGGCAGTGACGGGGGCTGCAGTATCAAGGGCAACAGAAAGCATGGAGTTGTAAAGAGTGACAGCAGAGTTGGGACATGATAGGAAAGAAATTGTTATGTACTTGCCCTTAGATTTGCCCTCATTCAAGATGACCATGATTGCCTCATGAAGTTTCCATCTTGGATCTCTGTTATGAACTTGCCCTTACAATAGCCCTTATCCAAGATGGCCAGGACATCTTATGAAGATTCCATCTTGGATCTCAATTCCTGTTTGGGCCTAGAAAAGGCACTTTCTGTTTTGAAGCCTTTGCTTGAGTATTGTGTTTGTATCTGAACCAGATGCTTCCACTGAACCTTTGACCCTTGTGATTTGGACTACAATTACTTGATACTTCTACCAGACCTTTATCTGTCTCGAGACTTTGGACTTTTTTGTTGGATCCTTGAGATTTATTTATATATCAAAATAAATCCTGTTTATTACAGAACTACCTGGCTATTGGGTTCCATTTATGATACCAGAAGTGTGACAGGATACTCAAGCCTAAAATGACGGACCCCGCCGGTACAGAACCAACTGCTTTACAGTGACTTTCAGATCTGAGTTTCCACATGCATTCTGCCTCAAGACAGCTACAGGAATTTCATGTAAAATTACAAGGACTTGAGGCCCAGTTTACAAATAATTTTCAACTGCAAAACCAACAGGTAACCGAGTTGCAAATAAATGTTCGGGAACTTAAAGATTAAATAGCGCTCCAAAATGGAGTTATTACAGAACTACAGACGCGACTTCAAAAAGATAATGCTGTAGCACCTTCAGCTGCAATGCATCAGCCCACACTACCTCCGGATCGATTTTCAGGCGACTGTAAAATATACAGAGGTTTTATTAACCAATGTAATATGCATTTTGATTTACATCCTACTTATTTTCTGACTGATGTCCAAAAAATAAGTTGTATTCTTTTATTGTTGAAAGATGATGCCTTGGCATGGGCTTCTCCTTTGATAGAAGCAAAAAGGCCAATATTACAAAATCTTTCTAATTTCATGGGTGCAATGAATCAGATATTTGATGATCCAAATCGAAGTGCTACTGCTGAGTCGGTTTGATTAAAGATGCGTCAGGGCAGACGTTCAGTGGCTGAATACACCTCTGATTTTCTGATGGGTCTTAGACACAGATTGGAATTTGGCAGCCACGCTGTCTGTTTATCGAAAAGGATTATCTGAGTTTATTAAAGATGAATTAGCTAGAACTGATGCACCCACTAAATTTGAAGCTTTTGTTAAACATTGTATTCGTATTGATGCTCACAAAAAAGGATTCCTCCTTTCAGTGATCATCAGCAACTGATAAAGCTTTTTCCATTTTGAAAACAAAGTTCACATCAGATCCTATATTAATTCATCCTGATCCTACACTCCCATTTGTTTTGGAAACTGATGCATTGGATTCAGCTATAAGAGCAGTAATTTCACAAAGAGTAGGAGAAAAGATGTTACTTCACACCTGTGCTTTTTATTCAAGGCAAATGGCTGCTCCTGAAAGAAACTATGATGTGGGAAATAAGGAACTTCTTGCCATTATACCTGCTTTTTCGGAATGGAAACATCTTTTAGAAGGTGCAAAGCATCAAGTAATAGTCCTCACAGATCATCGGAATTTGGAATTCCTTAAATCGGCAACAGATTATCTCCTCGACAACCTCGATGGGCTCTCTTTTTAAGTCGTTTTGATTTCCTTATTTCCTATAGACCTGGATCGAAGAATGGAAAAGCTGATGCTCTTTCAAGAGCATATGTGGAGAATCCTCAACAGGTAGAGCCTGTTCAAACAATAATTCCTGATTCAAATTTTTTGGGGTTATTTGTACAAGTGAGTTGTTATTATTAGAGATCAAGAATGGATATGATACGGATTCTATCCTCATGAACCCTCCAAAAAATGTTAAATTAACTTAACTATAAGGAATATGTAGCAAAATATGTATCCTTTTGTACAACGTGTGCCAGATTTAAGACTCCTCGTGCTTCTCCTTTCAGACTATTACAACCTTTGCAAATACCTACAGGTCCATGGAATTCCATTTCCATGGACTTTATTGTAGACCTTCCAAGATCTAAGAATATGACCACTATCTTTGTGGTAATTTACAGATTGACAAAGATGGCTCACTTTATACCATGCCAGGGTACTCCTACAGCAAAAGAAACAGCCGACTTACTTATAAAATACGTTTTTCGTTTGCATGGCTTTCCTAATGATGTGGTGTCAGACCGAGGCGTTCAACTCACATCACGATTTTGGAAACCGTTTTGCAAATCCCTTGGCATTTTGGTGAACTTGTCCCCCACATTTCATCCACAGTCAAATGGACAAACTGAGCGAACAAACCAAACACTTGAGCAATACCTTAGATGTTATATTTATCACCTACAAGATGATTGGGTTGATATCCTCCCCATGGCTGAGTTTGATACAATAATTCTCAACATTTGTCTACAAGATTTAGCCCTTTCTATGCTAATCTAGGATATCATCCAAATATATGTCCCAATCTACCTTCTGACTCTCCAATTCTTGCTTTGGAAGATAGACTGAGTCTTATGCAAAATAATCTTGAATTATTAAAAGAGACATTGAAAACTGCTCAAGAAAGATATAAACGTGATGCTGACAGATCACAAAGGGCTGCTCCAACTTTTAATATCTTTGATGAAGTATGGTTGTCAACTAGATAAAGGATAAAGTTACCATCTTCTAAGTTGGGAAGCAAGTTTATTGGTCCATATAAGATCATTGCACAGATTAGTTTAGTGGTATTTCGATTGAATCTTCCTGATTCCATGAAGGAAAATCCTGTTTTTCATGTGTCATTACTAAAACCTTCAGTTAAGAATCCATTTCCTGGTTGCTCTTTGCCTCCTCCTGAGCCAATTCAAGTTGATGAGCTTGAGGAATTTATAGTCGAAAAGATCCTGGACTCTCGTATGTTTCAATTACAGTATCTGCTACGTTGGCAGGGGTATGGGCCAGAAGATAACTCTTGGCAATCTGCTAAGGATGTTCATGCCCCACTTTTGGTAAAAACAGTTAATCCACAGCATCCTGGGAAGCCTGGTCTTAAGTCGTCCAGAGGACGTCGTTGAGAAGGGGGCATCCTGTTATGTACTTGCCCTTAGATTTGCCCTCATTCAAGATGGCCGTGATTGCCTCATGAAGATTCCATCTTGGATCTCATTTCCTGTTTGGGCCTAGAAAAGGCACTTCCTGTTTTGAAGCCATTGCTTGAGTATTGTGTTTGTATCTGAACCAGATGCTTCCACAGAACCTTGCTCTCTTGTGATTTGGACTACTATTACTTGATACTTCTACCAGACCTTTATCTGTCTTGAGACTTTGGACTTTTCTTGTTGGACTCTTGAGATTTATTTATATATCAAAATAAATCCTGTTTATTACAGAACTACCTGGCTATTGCCAACACAGCCTGTAACTGACAGTTAAATAGGATCAAAGAGCCATGTAATCACTTTCTTGAATTAACCCCAACTAATGACATATACAACAAAGAAAGTAATAACATTTTAAAACAAATAAATAGAGTAAGCATACCATATATCTAATAGACAATTATGCACATCAGGGGGTGAATGTATTAATGTCCGGATTCTTCAACTCCGGCGAGATCGGCGTCTTCAGTGCTTAAATTTAAAGCGCACTGCCTTGTAAAGGGAAACGTCCCTTTACAAGGCAGCGCCGCTTTAAATTTAACAGCTGAAGACGCCGATCTCGCTGGAGTTGAAGAATCCGGACATTAATACATTTACCCCCAGATCCTTTACAGATAGCTGATGCAGTGGGTGTTTCAAATATTTATCATATATCTAATAGACAGTTATACACATCAGATCCTTTACAGATAGCTGGTGCAAACTTAGATCTTCTATGAAAGAACAAGCAACGCTGAATGAGAAATAAACAGATGTGAGGTCTATTTATACTGTAGGGGGTTTACCATGACAACTACAACCAAAATGGTGTTTTAAACCTTTCACACATTACCCATATTTTATTACCCTACACCCACCTCCCCAGAGGTATAGGAAGAGCCCTAGTGCTTTCAGCACTGGGCTGACTCTTCCTAGACGGGGAGCCCGCACAATTTTTTTGGGGACCCTACTCCCTAGAGAATCCAGCCCTGTGCTGAACAGCCTGGGGAAGGTTTGTCATTATGGCAAGGGGAAACCTGCTGCTGTGTCCCACTGCTATAGTGCCACCCATCCAGGGTGGTTGGCGTACTGCTTGTTTCAGTAAAATCGAGGGGACCCCACGCAGTTTTTTCCCCCGATTTCGCCCCAACTAGCACTAGTCTGGCAGCACTAGGGTTAATAGAAATAGGAGGGTGGACTCTACATGTTCTTTCTAGCCAGTTAACTTAGACCTGCCCCAGAGCTGCAGCAAGAGATACGAACGAAATGGAAGGTTATTTCCACGGCCTTAGAGCTTGCTATGGCCATGGCTGCGTGCGCTCGAGTTTGGCACGCCCACACTCGAGTTTGGTACGCCCACACTGTATATCACTACGACTACATGCTTCTTCCCCACCCAGATCATTTCCCTTTATCGTAAGCTGTAGTAAGTCCCTTTTCCGTGCGTTAGAGCATGGAGAAGGGCTCTTTTATTGCCCGTATCTGTGTTTTATTTTTATTAAATTAATGTGGTATGTGGGTTTAATCGTTTATTTAACATTTTAGTTCGTGGCACTACATGGCTCAGAAAGCCCTGGGTTTCAGGACATGGTGGCACTTGTGGTTCTCCAAGTGCAAGCATGCCCTGGCTGCCATGGTTATGCTGGTGCTTGTAGTTATACAGGCACCAGCATGCCCAGACTGTTAATGGCAGCATGGACTGGCTGGGACTTGTAGTCCCACAAACTAAAATGGTGTTTTAAACTTTTTCACACATTCCACACATTTTATTACCCTACACCCACCACCTCATGGGAGTAGGAAGAAACCTAATGTTTTCAGCACTGGGCTGGTTCTTCCTAGATGGGGCACCCATACAATTCTTCTGCAGACCCCACTCCCTAGGGAATCCAGCCTAGAGTTAGCTTGTCATTATGGCAGGGGACCCCTGCTTCGTGTCCCGTTGTTATAGTGCCACCCACCCCGGGTGGTTGTCCTAGTGCTGGTTGTGGTAAAATCGGGGGGGCCCCACTCATTTTTAGTCCTGTATCTGCTGGTTCTGAGCATGCGCAGAGTGATTTTGAGTACAATGCGCTCAAAAGCGACAGATGCGTGCCCTAATGAATCCTGCCCTAAATGTGGTCTTGCCATCCCTAATCAGGAAGGTATTGTCCCCAAATGCCAGGCTGCAGACAACCAAATTAATCATCAATTTAATCCAGCATGTAAGCAAGAGCCAGATGCCATCTCGCCCTTTTGTTAAATGATTTCAACAACATTGGGTTGCCCTTCCAGTTTAAATTTCTCACAGATGTCTCAGCCTTTTACAGCAATTCCTCCCCATATGTCTTAGTGAATGGCCACCCCTTCCCCTCCTTTTGCATAAGCAATGGCACCAGGCAAGGTGATCCTCTCTCACCCTTCATTTTTGCTTTGACCATTGAGCCTTTAGCAATCAAGATTAAATCCAAACCAGACATCACAGGCATAAAAGTGGCCTCCAATAATCATAAGATAGTCTTATAGTCTCCTCCCCATAACAGATCCCCTGATTTTAACACCAAACAAGACAGCAACCAAATTAACCCATTCTCTGCCCTGTCAAACTTTAAAATAAATGCAGCCAAGTCAAAAATCTTACCATATTCCTCTCTACAGTAGTGGGATGGGTGGTATCTCTATCTCTTTTAAATTGATGGGTTGACTCCTGACTCTCTATGATGGTTGGGTGGGTGGTCTCTCTCTCTCTCTCTCTCTCTCTCTCTCTCTCTCTTATATTGCTGGGGTGAATTCTGACTCTACAGTGGTGGGATGGGTGATATCTTTTGACTATCTCTCTCCTTTATATTCCTGTGGTGACTCCTGACTCTCTACAGTGGTGGGATGAGGGGTATTTCTCTCACTCCTATATTGATTGGGTGACTCCTGACTTTACACGGTGGTGGGATGAGTGATATCTCTCTCTTTTATATTGCTGGGGTGACCCCTGACTTTCCACGGTGGTGGGGTGGCTGGTATCTCTCTCTCTCTATTATATTGCTGGGGTGACTTCTGATGATCGGCATTGGTGGAGGGATTGGTTAGGATTTATTTTCTTGGCTTGGAAACAGGGAGAAATTCAGCAGTCAGAAGAAGAAAGATCACACCCAAAATAAAAAGTTACTTGTCACCTTTTATATTGCATTGTTACTTATTTCACCATAGTTAAGGATAGCAATTATCACTCACCAATGGGCAGGTACAACTAAACACACCTACTTGCAGTGACTGACACACGCCAATACAACTACACACACCTACCTGCAGTGAACGGCACACACATATAACCACACACACTTACCTCCAGTGACTGACACACACACACCTACCTGCAGTGACTGACACACACACATACAACCACACATACCTACCTGCAGTGACTGACACACACATACAACCACACACACCGCATACTTACCAACGCTTCCAGAATGCTCGTAGACTGCCGAGTTCCATGTAGGGCTCGCTGACTACCGGGAGAGTAGGGCATCCTCCTTTCTAGGGAAGTGGTAGGAATTTGGTGCCTCCGTGATGCGATTCTTGTGGAATTAAGTCATTTTGACCCGATCCCCCATGGTAAAATGATGCATTTGTCATTGCGTCGCGGGTGGCGGGGTCAAAATGACACAGCTCCCCAGGGCCCTCTCTCAGATGCCCACCTCTCTCCCACATCTCCAGGAGGCCAACAGTTGGCAAGTATGGCCTACCTGCAGTGATTGACACATTCACATACCTACCTGCAGTGACTGACACACACATAAAACCACATGCACCTACCTGCAGTGAATAACACACACATACAACTATGCACACCTACCTGCAGTGAATAACATACACATACAATTGCATACACCTACCTGCAGTAACTGACATACACTACACATACAAACCTATCTGCAGTGACTGACACACACAGCCACACATACCTACCTGCAATGACTGACACACACACACACACACACACACAAACACACACCTACCTGCAATGACTGGCACATACACCTACAACTACAGTCACTTACCCGCAGTGTCTGACACACACACACACACACACCTAGCTGCAGCGAAGGACACACACATGCAACTACAAACCTACCTGCAGTGTCTGACACACACACACACATAAACCACACACACCTGCCAGTAGCAACTGGCACATACACATATCTGCAGTGGCTGCCACACACATACAACCAAACGTACCTACCTGCAGTGACTGACACAAACACACACAACTACCTGCAGTGACTGACACACACAGTCAACCACACACACCTACCTTGAGTGACTGACACACACATACAACTACACACACATACCAGCTGTGACTGACACACACAGACAATTAGACATACTTACCTTCAGTGACTGACACACACATACCTATATTCAGTGACTGACACTCGCATATAAATACAAACACCTACCTGCAGTGAATGACACACACACACATACAAGTGCACACATCTATTTGCAGTGTCTGACACATATACAACTACACACACCTACCTGCAGTGACTGACATACAAATGCAACTACACACACCTACCACCTGTGACTGACACACACATCTACACACACCTACCTGCAGTCACTGACACACACATACAACCACACACACCTAACCTGCAGTGAATGACACACAGACAACCACACACTTACTTGCGGTGAATGACATACACATGCAACTACACACACCTATCTGCAGTAAATGACACACACATTAAACTACACATCTACCAGTAGTGACTGACACACAAATACAACTGCACACACCTACCTGCAGTTACTGACATACAAATGCAACTACACACACCTACCACCTGTGACTGACACACACATCTACACACACCTACCTGCAGTCACTAACACACACATACAACCACACACACCTAACCTGCAGTGAATGACACACAGACACCACACACACTTACTTGTGGTGAATGACACACACACACACACACACACACACACACACACACTTACCTGCAATGTCTGGCACACACACCTCTATCACCAGTGATTGACACACACACATACAACTACACATATCTACCACCAGAGACTGACTGACAAACACACATACAACTACACACACCTACCGGCACTGAATGACACACACATTCAACTTCACACATCTACCAGTAGTGACTGACAGACACATTCAACTACATACACCTACCTGCAGGGAATGTGTAGGGTCCCAGCTCTCACAAAGGAAACAGCAGATTATTTTTCACTAACACAGAATATCTCAATTCTGTATACTCAGCCCGTACCCTCAGTGTTGCAAGTCTGAAAGTGAAAAGCAGAAACTGTGACATTGTGACCTACAAAGCAGAGCAAACTCTCACCTGAAAGCGACCGCACCCCCAAACAAGTCTAACCTGTTGCTCGAATGAGGAAGTGGAATTTAGTTTCCTAGCAGTGAAAATCAAAGGCAAAAATGGGAAATATAAAATGATTTTCCTTGTAGTGCTATATATATATATATATATATATATATATATATATATATATATATATATATATATATATATATATTAGAGATGAGCGGGCTCGGATATCTGAAATCCGAGCCCACCCGAACGTTGCCGATCCAAGCCGGATCCGAGACAGATTCGGGTATTCCCGCCAATTGCAAAACTGAAACCGAGGCTCTGAGTCATAATCCCGCTGTCGGATCTCGCGATACTCGGATCCTATAAATTCCCCGCTAGTCGCCGCCATCTTCACTCGGGCATTGATCAGGGTAGAGGGAGGTTGTGTTAGGTGGTCCTCTGTCCTGCTATATCTCGTGCTGTGCTGTGCTGTGCTGTGCTGTTCTGTTCAGTTCTGTGCTGTGCTGTGCTGTGCTGTGTTGTGCTGTTCAGTTCTGTGCTGTGCTGTGCTGTGCTGTGTTCTGCTCAGTCCAGTGGTGCTGTGTCCTGTGCTCTGTCCTTCTGAGTTCAGTGGTGCTGCTGGGTCCTGTGCTGTGTCCTGTTCAGTCCAGTGGTGCTGTGTCCTGTGCTCTGTCCTTCTAAGGGCATTGTTATTTCCCCATTATTCCCAAATTATAAAAAATTTCAAAAACAGTTATAAAAAAAATTACAAAAAAAGTAATTATATATATAAAAAAAAAAAAATATCCCAAAACAATCCTGCAGTATAAGTCCATTGGTACTGCTATATTACAAAGTTCACTAATTCAGCAGTATAAGTCCAGTGGTACTGATATATTACAAAGTTCACTGATTCAGCAGTATAAGTCCAGTGGTACTGCTATATTACAAAGTTCACTGATTCAGCAGTATAAGTCCAGTGGTACTGCTATATTACAAAGTTCACTGATTCAGCAGTATAAGTACAGTGGTACTGCTATTACAAAGTTCACTGATTCAGCAGTATAAGTCCAGTGGTACTGCTATATTACAAAGTTCACAGATTCACCAGTATAAGTCCAGTGGTACTGCTATTACAAAGTTCACTGATTCAGCAGTATAAGTCCAGTGGTACTCTCCTGTGCCGCATATAATTTTTAAAGGCTTTGCCGAGTGTGTGTGGCTTAGGGGTACGCTCTCTTGTGCTACATATAATGGAAAACAAAAATTTGGAGGATAAAGTAGGGAAAGATCAAGACCCACTTCCTTGTAATGCTGAAGCTGCTGCCGCTAGTCATGACATAGACGATGAAATGCCATCAACGTCGTCTGGCAAGCCCGATGCCCAATCTCCTAGTACAGGGCATGTAAAATCCAAAAAGCCCAAGTTCTCAAAAAATAGCAAAAAGAGAAACTTAAAATCATCTGAGGAGAAACGTAAAGTTGGCAATATGCCATTTACGACACGTAGTGGCAAGGAACGGCTTAGGCCCTGGCCCGTGTTCATGACTAGTGGTCCAGCTTCACCCAAGGATCTAAGCCCTCCTCCTCCCCCCTATAAAAAATTTAAGAGAGTTATGCTGTCAGCAACAACAACAAAACAGCAAAGAACTCTGCCTTCTAAACAGATGACATCACAAATCCCCAAGGCGAGTCCAAGGGTTTTGGTGGTTGTGAAGCCTGACCTTCCCATCACTGTACGGGAAGAGGTGACTTCATCCAGCATTTGCAGCACGCCCTCTGCATATGCTGGAAGGATCACCCACAGTCCAGTTACAGATTTGGCTAATGAAGGTGTGAATGTTGTACACCGGGAGGAGGATATTGATGTAGCTGGCGCTGAGGAGGATGTTGATGATTATGATGCAGACTGACACCAAATTGCCTTTCTCAATTTCTATTTATATTCTAGATTATATAACGGCTGAATAGTTTTCTATTTTACTCCTAGTGGAGAGGGGATCTGATGCAGACAGATACCAAACTGCCTTTGTCCATTTCTTTGTATATTTGAATTTCTAGTTCTACAGTCTATGCAGGCTGCTTTTTTTATATTCAACTACAAGTGTAGGGCGGGGGAGGGGGGGGCATAGATAGCCACCAAAGTAACGTGGTCCATTTAATTTCACTTTCTAGCTCCACAGTCTGTGCAGCCTGCTTTTTTTTATCTTCAAAGTAGTTACAAGCCTTGCAATCTAAATTAACTAGAGGTAGTGACGTGCTAGAACTCCACCCTCTATATGCTGCAGAGGATGGAGGAGCATCAAAAGGCCATTCAAGCCTACACAGCCACCTACGACATAGGAAAAGGAGTGGGGATGCGCCTGAGTCAAGCGCACTGGAGAATGATTTCCGTGTTGTGCAAGGTTCTGCAGCCATTTGAACTTGCCACACGAGAAGTCAGTTCCGACACTGCCAGCTTGAGTCAGGTGATTCCCCTGATCAGGCTTTTGCAGAAGCAGCTGGAGAAAGTGAGGGAGGAGCTGGTACACCATTGCGATTCCACCAAGCATGGAGCTCTTGTGGATGAAGCCCTTCGCACGCTTTGCCAGGATCCGAGGGTGGTCAGTCTTTTAAAGTCAGAGGAATAGATTCTGGCCACCGTTCTCGATCCTCGGTTTAAAGCATATGTTGTGTCTCTGTTTCCGGCAGACACAAGTCTACAGCGGTGCAAAGACCTGCTGGTCAGGAGATTGTCCTCTGAAGAGGACCGTGACATGCCACCAGCTCCACCTTCATTTTCATCACTGTGCAGTTCCAAAAAAGAGGCACTGCCATTTCTATTGCTACCTTCTTTCTTTCTGTATTTCCTGTGTCATGTGGTCTGTTCTGCTAAGGGCATTGTTATTTCCAAGTTATCCAAAAGTTTAAAAAAAATTAATTTATTTTTATAAAAAAAATTATAAAAAATTAATTTAAAAAAAAAAAAAAAAATCTAGCTTGTACTGCTATTTAAAAGTCTAACTACGATAATTCACTGTTGCTGTACCCAAAAACAATAGGTACTGCTATTAAAGTACAGTCCAGTGGTACTCTCCTGTGCCGCAGATAATTTGTAAAAGCTTTGCCGAGTGTGTGTAGTTATGTATCAGAGGTTTTAAGAAGAGGCACAACACTGACAACCTGTTAGAGAAACTGAGGGAAATAATCTCTCTGTGGCTCACCCCACTTAGACTCTCCTGGGGATTCGAATACCTGCCATTTCTATTACTACCTTCTTTCTTTCTCTATTTAAAAAAAAAAAAACCTGTCATTTCTATTACTACCTTCTTTCTTTCTCTATTTAAAAGAAACTAAATAACTGCCATTTCTAGTACTACCTTCTTTCTTTCTCTATTTAAAAAAAAATAAAATAACTGCCATTTCTAGTACTACCTTCTTTCTATATTTAAAACAAAAAAAACTGTCATTTCTATTACTACGTTAATTGTTAGTGCAGTCACAAAAAAGAGGAACTGCGCCCTTAACTGCTATGGTGGTTTTAGACGTCCATCCGGTGTCCGCCATCTGTTCCCTGGAATTCAGACCAGTTGAGGTTTTTTTTTATTATATTGTGGGGACCACTCCACTACGCAGTCCAGATACTTTTTTGGTGGAATTGAGACCAGTTGAGGGTGATATATTGTGGCCCCAGTAGCAAATTGTGTACCGGGACCACTGCACTATGCAGTCCAGAAAGCTACCTCGGTGAAACGTTTTGGACTAAAAACAATATTGTGAGGTGTGAGGTGTTCAGAATAGACCTGGGAATTAGTGGAAATGATTGCTAATGAATGTTATTGAGGTTAATAACAGCGTAGGAGTGAAAATAAACCAAAAAAAACCTTGATTTTTACACTTTTTATGTTTTTTTCAAAATAAATCCGAATCCAAAACCTTTAATCCGAACCAAAACCTTTCGTCAGGTGTTTTGCGAAACAAATCCGAACCCAAAACCTCAAGCAAATCCGAATCCAAAACACAAAACACGAGACACCAAAAGTGGCCGGTGCACATCCCCAATATATATATATATATATATATATATATATATATATATATATATATATATATATGTATATGAAAATTCTATTTGCAGTGCGTTTAGGAAAGTGACAAAATACTATTGTTTGAGTATATACATTTATTATGGTGGTAGCACAGCCTATTGCAGTTTGTCTGCAATTTTTATTCTTTATTAGCACTTTATGTCACTTTTTTCACGATTTGTTTTTAACTCATATTTTGCTGCTTTCTGGGAATCAGATTGCTCTGTGGTTTTAATACTTACCTAATAAATATCATGATCTTAATTGATTTCCTGTGAGACTTCAACCCGGAGTGCCCACTTCTTTCTCAATTTTCTATTATTTGTGCAACTTAGATTTAGTTGTATGTGTTCCTGAAGACAATATTGATCACCAAATGGGAAATATATTTTTAAAGGATATTGTTCTTTTTATTAATTCCTCTGGAATGCTAATACACAAACCATTGTAGGTGGTAATAATTGTTGCATAGCAATGTAGCACACTAAGCCCTTGATCTTGTGGAACAGAGGAATACAGGAATACTTGAACTCAGGAACATTAAAAATAGTCTCAATATTTCCAGAGGTTAGTGGTGTACATTGTGTTTCTTGAGTGGCCTTCGAAAGGAGCAAGGGGAACTTTAATGGTTAATTTACCACATGCTTAAACTTTCCTGTGATCCTGTCTTTATTCCTGAGTAAATTTGATATTTTTCACTTGTATTTGACATTGAACCAAATATTTCTAAATATTAGCTGAAAAAAGGTATGACAAGTATTCTAAAAATATAGAGATGTTCACTGACCCCCGTGTTTTGGTTTTGGTTTTGATTTTGGATCTGGATTAACGTTGTGTTTTGGTTTTGGCGAAACCGCCCTTGCATGTTTTGTTTTTGTTTTTTGGATTTGAATCCCTTTTTTTTTCTTTTACTATAATCCCTAAATTTTTCTCTAAAATCACATAATTTGGCTCTTTTTTTCTTCCTACATTATTATTAACCTCAATAACATTAATTTCCAGTCATTTCCAGTCAATTTTTGTCAAGTGACAAGAACACTGCTACCCCTCCTGTTTCTGTATAAGCAATGGCACTGCGCAATGGCACTGGAGACTGGCGAGTGACAAGAACACTGTTACCCCTGTTTCTGTGTGAGCAGTGGCGCTGGATCTCCTGGGGAGGGAGGTACATATGGAATCCAAAGCCCGCGAGATCCGACAATGCAACAATGACGTTTTGCCTCATTCAGATCTGAGGACGCGCAAAAGTACCGAGCCGGCTCACGAGCCTACTCGGATCCCCTAAGTTCGGGTGGGTTCGAATTTCAGAAAACCGAGCCCGAGCATCTCTATAAAAATATGGTCAGGCCACCTTACTGGTTTAACCAGCTCTGCCTGTTGATTACTTTTTATTTTTTTTAATAACATTTAGGAAGCAAAAATTAACAGATAATTAAGTGCCGTGAATGAACATTTTTTTGTTGTTGTCATTGTCATATCTGTAATAGAGGTCACCATGTTAAAGCATTAACATGACTAGATGGTATACTGAGTTTACCAGCCCTTATCCTTCAATTTTATTATGGGTCCAACAAGGCCGAAGCTGTAACCTCTCTATGTGTATGGACTATTGCGGGCATCGCCACTATGCTAAGGCCTCCTGTACGGGAGGTAGTCATTTTTGCGAATCAATTAATTCCGACAGGAAAATGAGCAACATGAACATAGCGAATGCTGTAATTACGACATGCAGCAAATATAGACTTGATGAAAGAGTGACAGGCAAGAATCCAGGCAACACAACATACTGACATTGACTTAATTTCAAAGGACGACGGTTGCATTGTTGCTTTTAAAGGGGCAATGTGAGGAACCAGTGGCTGGATAATGTCCAACCCTTCCTAAAAAACATTATACAGCCACCGGGTCCTCACATTGCCACCTTAATAGCAGCAATGTAACTGTTGCCCTTTGAATTGACGTCAATGTCAATGTCGTTATGTTGTCTTGACTGGATTCTTGCCTGTCACTCTTTCATCAAGTCTATATTTGCTGCATGTCGTAATTACAGCATTCACTATGTTCATGGCGCTCATACTTCTGTCGGAATTAATTGATTCACAAACTCGTACCCAACCCTCCTGCGGTTCCGTATATGGGTTGGGTACAAATTTCCAATGCTGAATCTGTCAACAGAGTCATTCTGTCTATATGCTGAAAATGTAGACACTGTGATTGTTGACAGTAGTAATGTCGACATGAAACGAGCAATGACGGCACAAAACAGTGATAACACATTAATAAAAACACTAATGAAGCTTAACCCCCCCCATCCCAAAGCACATGAAAACTTGCACTAGAAGCCAGCAGACCAAGCAGCAATACAGCCCATTGGCCCACTGCCATAATAACAAACCAGCCCTAGGGCAGCACGGGGCTAGATTCCCTAGGAGTTGAGTTTAGCAAAAACAAATGCGGACCCACCCTCCTTAGCGTACCCAGCCCCGTGCTGAAAGCATTAGGGCTCTTCCCCCTGGGCGGTTGGATTGGAGTAATAAAAGAGTAACAATAAATAATAAATACACCATTTTGTGTTGGTGCACTACAGGTCCCAGCAACCCCCGGGCTCCCACTAACGGTTTGGGCATATGTACCATGTGTAAGAGTTATGTTATTGAAATTATATTACATTATTATAAAGATTCTATTTCATATATATAAATGTGAGTTGTGATTATGAATTTTATACTGTATTAAGACAGGAGACATTATAAATAGGACTCTATGGATACAGTAAATTCAGTTTAAAGGACTGAAGTAGGCGTGTCATGTGAGGGTAAAAGCGTGTGATTATGTAACGAACGTATCCCGTAACAAAATATGAAGGTAACGTGCGCAATTAAGGCAGAACTGTGGGATTTTTTTAGTCAGGTACTCTAAGTACTCTAAAAGCCTTACAGTCCACAAGAAAGAGATCCAGAGCCTACACTGATGAGATCTAATAAGATCTAAACAGTTTGGGCCTGATTAATTTTCAGACACAACCTGCGCGCAATTTGTTTTAAAATAGATCAGAGAACTTCAGCGTTGTTCTGACTGTATTCAAGTCCAAACGGATCTCAAGATACATTTCAATTTGAATCTGGGTATAAGCACACTCTGCCTAAACTTTATTTGCCGTACATAGACAGACAGAATAGACTGCGTCTGTTCATTAAAAGGTCACACCAGAACACATCATCATCATCATCAGCTATTTATATAGCGCCACTAATTCCTCAGCGCTGTACAAAGAACTCACTTATGTCAGTCCCTGCCCCATTGGAGCTTACAATCTAAATTCCCTAACCTATGCACACAGACAGAGCAAGATACTAGGGTTAATTTGATAGCAGCCAATTAACTTACTAGTATGTTTTTGGAGTGTGGGAGGAAACCTGGAGGAGATCCACACAATTTTTTTTTTCTTTTCCATTAAATACATAAATTGTGATGTGTCACTCACCGGACTGTGAGTGCCATTTCTCCTGTGTTCAGAAACCGTGGCCGTCCGCCATCCTGAGGGTCTGCGCATGTGCAGCTCTTATGAAACCTTCAGTACCTGTTGCTTTTAATTGATTCGATGATCAGGCAACCCTCCCTATTTAAACCACCTGTGATCATTACCTGGTTGCCTGATCTTTGAGTCTCATTCCCCATGAGCCTCTGAAGGTGTTCCTGTGTTTCCTCGTGTATTCAGCTCCAGCTGATTCATGTCTACTACTTTTGTGGTTTCCAGACCACTTCAACTCTCCTGTGTTCATCGTGCCTGCACTCAGCTGATTCCTATCTGCTACTGCTGCTGGATTAAAGACCACTTCAACTCTCCTGTGTTCATCGTGCCTGCACTCAGCTGATTCCTATCTGCTACTACTGCCGGATTCCTGTCCGCCTCAACTCTCCTGTGTTCAGCGTGTCTGCTCTCCGCTGCCTCCGTTACTACTGCCGGATTCCAGACCGCCTCTACTCTCCTGTGTTCAGCGTGTCTCCCCTCTGCTGCCTTCGCTACTACTGCCGGATTCCAGACCACCTCTACTCTCCCGTGTTCAGCGTGCCTTCCCTCCGCTGCCTCCGCTACTACTGCCGGATACGAGACAGCCTCAACTCTCCCGTGTTCATCATGTTTCCAGTTTTACTTACTACTGCTTCCTGAGTATTGCTCCGTTGATTACCGGTTACCTTCCGTGCGCTGCACCAACCTGATTACCGCTTCCATCCTCCAGTGGTCTCTCCTCCTGCCGGCGTTCAGCCGTTCAGGTATCCCTGCACGTCTCCTTGACAGCCTGCTCTCCTGAACCGCGGTATGCATACTTTCCATTGACTTTTGCTATTGTATTGCATATCCGTCTGGACTGTGTTGTGTTCATCTCCGGAGTCTTCCATCTACTGAAGCTATTGTTACTATTGACTTTGTTTCCTATTACCTGGATCTCTATAGTGACTTTGTATACTTCAAAGCAGCGCTTGTCAGTTATTATTGTATTGTGGTTATCATCGTGGGATCAAGTTACGTGTGTTCCGTGTATCCTCTGCATTCCATTCATCTCCTCGTGCCCCTCCTCACATATATATAGCAGTGGTACAACTTGCTGAACGCAGACCACTGACTCCTGTTTCCCATTGGCACCAGTTTCAAATATCCTCTCACATAAGCAGTGGTACAACTTGCTATACGCAGACCACTGACTTTCACTACATCCTCTCTACTCCTGGACATTCCTCCTCACTATAGCAGTGGTACAACTTGCTGTACGCAGACCACTGACTCTCCTCACGTTTACTTGTCCATCTGGTTCCTCGTGTACATACATCTAAGTCATTACCAGTTGCTGCTAGTCATAGACTTTCCTTGAGCATTCTCTCACCATCTGCTGATTCTCCTGTTCCGTTGTCACCCTGCTACCAGAGGACCATAGTACCAGCTATATTACTCTGGTAAGAACATCATCTGGTGATATCCTGGGCAAAGACTCCTAGTGCCCGTGACATGATGCTTTTAATGCGTAATATAGATACAATGCGATTATATAGTCATCTTACTTGCATACACATTTTCTTTGTTACCTAGTGGCACGCGTGTAGTTTATAATACAAAGATAATGCCATGTCGGCAGGGCCGGTGCTAGGGTCCATGGCGCCCTAGGCAAAATCGGCGCCCTCTCCCCCCCCCCCCGCAAAAATCGCCGCCCTACTCCCTTCTCCCCCCTCACCCCGTCTTTTCTTACCTTGTCTCACCACCGCCGCCTCTCTGCTCCGTCTCCTCCCCTCCACTCACTGACACTAGTGAGTGGAGGGGAGGAGACGGAGCAGTGAGGCGGCGGTGGTGAGCAATAGCCTCTTCCCCCCCTCCCCGTCCATCTGAATGCTGTGCGGCGGCCGTGACAGGTATGGTCAGCAGTCGCCGCACAGTTTTAAAATTAATTTCCAGTTCTGTGGCGCCCTCCAGGCGCCCTCCAGAGCCCGGCGCCCTAGACAAGTGCCTAACCTTGCCTAATGTGAGCGCCGGGCCTGCATGTCGGTCATCACTATCAGTCGGCACTTACACCTGCCCCTGTAGCTGGTGCAAATGTTACGGCTAAAAAAGGAACGTACTTTAAAGAATCCCTGAACTTGAATCAGCAGCATCTGCATTGAAACGACTTTGGTACCCCCTTACTGTACATTGCCTACATTCATACACCCCTTTCCTCCCCCCGTCACTATCAATCATAAGTGTCAGTTGCATTCAAACATAAATTGCATGCATTGCGTGCATTGGCTAAAGTCCTGTTTTGGTGCATGCGCACAGCTATGTCACGCAAGATACGACACGCAAAGGGATTTATGTAGGACTCAACACGTGTAAGTCACATGATCAAAACTTAATGACACAAAACAACTTCTGAACCACACTAGTGCATCTGCATATAACTGGTTATCATGCAACAAAGTAATTGTGTACATAGAAATTGTCAGAAATAACTGCAACGTAATGTATTCCTGGCTACATAAGAAATATATGACTGTAATTAGTGAATCCATCTGTAAATGATACAATTATTAATAAAATATAGTTGTATCTGGAAGGGGATGATTTGGGCTATTTATTGAGCAGGGAGGAGGCACTGATTGAACAGAGGAGAGAAGACATGTGTTGTGGTGGTTTAGGTAATGAAAAGAAGGACAAAGCGAAGAGGGGCCTGTTCATGACAGAGCTTACTATCTAGATGGGAGATTTGACTTCCGCCTGTATTAATAAACAGTGATAAAATGGCCTTAACAGCTTTCTTAGGGCTTATCCTCCATCAGACCTAGGTAAGGATTAGTGGATAATACCCTGGAGTCATCCAACTACTTAAGGGCAGCATCATATCAGGGATGCATTTTTACATGTACCAATCTGGAAGGATAACCAGTGCATTCTCAGGTTTGCAGTTAAATCTCACCATTATCTCATTACAGAGGCCAATAAGTTTTGTGCTAGCTATCAGATGGATCTCTGTTCATCTAGGTATGAGAGTCCTGGGTATAATGATATCAACTTTCAAAACAGTTTGCTTAGTTTCACTTGAGGGAGTTCCAGATAGAACTACTATTGAAATGAAATAAATCACACCCCCACCTGTCTAGTCAATTCATAAGATTGTCCCCAAAGATGTGCGTGTTGCATCTTTGGTGGCTCAACAGAGACAATCTCACAAAGGATCGTCCGTCCACACTCTGGAACTGGAAAATCTTAACAACAGATGCCAGTATACAGGGTTGTGGGTTGGTGACAATTTATTACCATCTACAGGGGCATTGGTCCCTACAGAATTCAAGGTTACTAATTAATGTTTTGGAAGTAAAGTTTCCCTGTTTCTAAAAACATGAGGGTACATTCCATCAAGTCTGTGAATATTCGTCAGGTGCCTTCTCTGCGCCCTCCCAGCTGCCAGGGATGGACATCTTCCTACTTCGGCCGTGTACTTCCTGTTGCTAGGCTAGGCCCGACCATTCCTTGAAACCTTCTGTTTCCAGGAAGGATGCCTTCTTGGTGGCAGTGGCCAATGACATCACTGACCGCCAAAATCATCTATTAGGGGCCCTATTGTAACAGATTCTGGATACTTCTATTACTAATCTTGATTAGCGCTGGCTTACCTGAGGTGCGGAGTCTAACGATCTCCCCGGTGTTCACCAAGAACCGCTGCAAGGCGGGGTGGGCTTCGCTGCCAGGAGTCGCAGGTCGCGGTCCCCAGGTTCGCCCCAAGATGTAGTACAGCGGAGTGAAGCGGAGGTAGCGGAGTCAAACAAGCCGGTTCGATACACAGGAATGGAGTCAGGCAGAATCAGAAGGCAACTCGGAGTCAACAAGCCAGGTTCGGTACATGGGTCACAAGAATAGGAGAATGGTCAGCAAGCCGGGTCGGTACACACGGATAGGAGAGCCAGGGAAGTCAAACAGGCAGAGATCAGCACACAGGAAGACACTAGAAACAGGAAGACACTGCAATCCACGAAGAACATGAGCCAGGAACAGGTAAGTGTTGCTCTGACACTCAGCGAGTGTCAGAGTGAGGTTTTTATGCTGAAGGGGATTCAAAATCCCCGCCTCTGGGTTGTGGTCATGTGACCGCCTCCGGGTGCTGTCACGTGGTCCTGGATGCGGAAGTGCGGCTTCTGGACGGAGCGGCGGGGATCAGGTAAGTCCGTTACAGTACCCCCTGCCATAAAGGTGGACTCCGAACACCTAATAGGGTTTCAAAGGAAATTTTTTATGGAAGGATTTAAGTAGATGGGGAGCATGCAGATCAATGGCTCTTAACCATGAGCGCTCCTCAGGGCCGTAACCCTTCCAATCCACCAAGAACTGTATGGCACCTTGAACTTTACGAGAATCTAGGATAGTTTTAAACTCGTATTCGACTTGATCCTGATCCACAACAGGAGGAGGAGTTCTGGACGAGGTGGAGAATCTGTTGGTTACCATCGGTTTTAACAAGGAGACATGAAAGACATTGGGTATGCGTAAAGAGGGAGGCAGACTCAATCTAAAGGCTACTGTTACAACTCCGTCTGTCATTTGTACCTAGCAGCAGTACCTCATACCACCAGAGGTGCTGCTGTTCTGTTCCTGAACTTTTCTACATGCCTGAAGGAGTTAATCACCTTGCATTATGCCTGATTGGAACTGCACATGTTGCACTGCTTTAAGTACCTGCCTCAAGCTGTGCTCTGAGCAGTTCATCCTTGTATACCTGGCTGCTGCTTGTGTTCCCCCTGTTCCTGTTTGATTCTGCTGATATTTGATCTCCCATTGTGACCTTGGCCTGTTTACCGTTTATGCTTGTCTGCTCGTGACCCCGAACCTTGCCTGGATACTGGAAACTGCTGGACTTCTCGTTACCTTAGACCTTGGCCTGATTACCGGACTATGCAAGTTTGCTTGTGACATTTACTTTGCCTGGACTCTGTTTGCTTCCTGGACTAAACTTTTTCATCCTGGAATTGGGTAACTCACCCTTATTATTCCTGCATTCAAACTATATTAGTTTTCTGTGGAACCATTTATTTCTGTGTACCTTCCTGCCATACCTGTTCATTATACCTGTTTATGAAAACCTGCATGTTCCTGGAACTGAATCCTTGCTTATATATTTTGCTGGAATAAAGACATTTGTATTATACTTCCGTGGCTGCTTGCTGAGTTTATTAGGAATCATAACAGCTACGGGATCAGAAATAGCGAATGGGCCAATAAACTTGGGAGCAATTTTTTTACTGGTAACCTTTAAACAAATGTTCTGGGTGGATAGCCATACCCTGTCACCGACTGAAAAACTTGGTATTATTCTTCTCCTTTTATCATAGAATTTCTTGGAACGAGTGGTTGCTTTCTTTAAATTTATCTTGGTCTGTTCCCAAATTACGGAGAAGTTACGAAACCGAGAGTCCACTGCCGGAACTTCAGAAGATGAGATTTGAGAGAAGGTGGGTAGCCTAGGATGGCAGCCATAAAGAACAAAAAAGGGGGAGTTCGAGATTGCCTCATGGAAATGGTTGTTATGGGCGAACTCGGCCCAAGGGAGAAGGTCCACCCAGTTGTCTTGGTTACTAGAGATAAATATTCTTAGAAAATTCTCTAATTCTTGGTTGGTTCTCTCAGTAGCCCTATTGGACTGGGGATGATATGCGGAAAAAAAGTCTAGCTTAATCACGGATATTTCTTTATTAAAAATATCAGCTAAGGAGGAGGAAGAAGGAAGGCCTTTAAGAGCAATAAAGTGAGCTGTTTTAGAGAAGCGATCTGTGACCACAAGCACCACAGTACAGGATTTGGAAGGAGGAAGGTCCGTGATAAAATCCATGGAGATCTGTGACCACGGGTAATCAGGAATGGGTAATGGGAGCAAGCATCCATAATGCTTCTTCCTAGAGGTCTTGTGTTGAGCACATTTAGAACAAGCAGCAACAAATCTCTTTACATCTTCCAGCAAGGAAGGCCACCAGTAACTTCGGGACAATAAGTCCCAGGTCTTGCGAATGCCGGCATGCCCAGAGAAGAGTGAGTGATGGGCCCAGTGAAGGAGCCGGGTGCGTAGATGTGGCAAGATGAATGTTTTGCCCGGAGGACAACCCTTTTTCAGGTGTGTAGCTGCCAATTCTTGACATGGATTTACAATGAATTTATTATCTTCCGAGGATTCCATGTTGGCTGGATCAAAAGAGCGAGATAAGGCGTCCGCCTTCGTATTCTTGGATCCCGAATGAAAAGTGATGTTGAAAGCAAAGCGTGAGAAGAATAAAGACCACCTTGCTTGTCGAGGGTTTAGACATCGAGCAGTGCGTAAGTAAAGCAAATTCTTATGGTCGGTATATATGGTGATAGGAAATTGCGCTCCTTCTAGTAGATGTCTCCATTCGGAGAGAGCCAACTTGATGGCCAGGAGCTCTTTGTCGCCAATCCCATAATTCCTCTCAGCAGGTAAAAAGCGACGGGAAAAGAATCCGCAGTGATGAAGTTTTCCAGAAGGGCTTCGCTGTGATAGTACGGCTCCTGTGCCAACAGAAGAGGCATCTACCTCCAGGACAAAAGGATGTGAACAATCCGGCTGTTGAAGAATGGGTGAAGATGAACAAAGAGACTTTAATAATATAAAGGCTTGGATAGCCTCAGTGGACCAAATACCAGCATCAGCAGATTTACGGGTCAATGCTGTGATGGGAGCCACGAGAGAAGAATACCCTTTGATAATTTGACGATAATAGTTGGAGAATCCTAGGAAGCATTGAGTGGCCTTAAGGCCCGAAGGTTGGGGCCAGTCAAGTATGGCTTTCAATTTCGTGGGATCCGTCTGTAGACCGGTGCCAGAAATAATATATCCCAGGAAGGGAATTTGTTTCTGCTCGAAGGTGCATTTCTCCAATTTGCAAAATAGATGATTTTTCTCGGATACGAGAGAGGACCTCCAATACGTGAGTGCGATGGGATACTAAATCTTGAGAAAAGATGAGAATGTCGTCCAAGTAGATGACTACGGATTGGTACAAGAGGTCTTGAAACAGCTCATTCATAAAGCCCTGAAAGATGGCCGGGGCATTGCATTACCCGAAGGGCATGACCAGGTATTCAAAGTGGCTGTCTGGGGTGTTGAACGCCGTCTTCCATTCATCCCCCTCCTTAACGCGTATGAGGTTATACGCTCCTCTGAGGTCAAGTTTAGAAAAGATGGTGGCACCCTTAATCCGGTCAAATAATTCGAAAATCAGTGGCAGTGGATACCGATTTTTAACGGTAATGGCATTCAGGCCTCTGTAATCAATGCAAGGGCGGAGGCCCCCATCTTTCTTTTTTACGAAGAAGAAGCCAGCCCCAGCTGGGGAGGCAGACTTGCGGATGAAGCCCCTTTTTAGATTTTCTTGGACGTACTCCTCCATAGCCTTAGACTCCGGGAGGGAAAGGGGGTAAACACGGCCCCTGGGAATGGGTTTACCAGGTATCAGATCAATGCCACAATCCCAGATTCTGTGAGGGGGAAGTCTAGTGGCTTCTTGTTGACAAAAAACATCAGAGAAGGTTTGGTATGGTTCAGGCAAAAGAGTCACAGGTAATTCTTGGGAACGTCTGGGACTATTCGGAGGAACCACTCTCTGTAGGCAGTGAGAGAAGCAGGACTGTCCCCAGGACAATATGTGACCTGATTTCCAGTCCAAGGTGGGGGAGTGGAGACGAAGCCATGGATGTCCTAGGATGACTGGGTTGGTAGATCTCTGAACTACTAGAAAAGAAATCTTCTCCCGATAAAGCGCTCCTATCTGAAGCAGTAGGGGAATAGTGCGTACCAGAATGGACCCCTCAGGAATTCTTCCCCCATCAATGGCCATCAGAGAGATGGGTTGTTCCAAAGCTTGTGTGGGAATAGCAAATTGTATAACTACTGCGGCAGAGATGAAATTTCCTGCGGCTCCGGAATTAAGAAGAGCCGACTGCGGGAAAGTCTTTTGTCCTAACTGAATGGGAATAGACAGGCAATCGTTACTACTGGGAACGGACTGATACTGAGAAAAGAGGCCCAACGATACAGCTCCTGAACTCGTTAGGCCCTGTCGTTTCCCAAGCGTTTAGAACAAGAACTCAGAAGATGGCCTCTCTCTCCACAATATAAACACAACTTGTTCCGAAATCTCCTCTCCCTTTCTTCGGCTGACAGGCGGGTCCTCCCCAGTTGCATGGGCTCTTCAGGAGGAAGAACAGGGGTTTGAAAGTTGGGAGCCAAGCGAATCATACTACGCCAAGACTGTTCCTTCTCGGAATTACGTTCCTTGAAACGCAAATCAACTTTGACACAGAGGGAGATAATATCATCCAAAGACGTAGGGAGTTCCTGAGATACCAGCTCGTCTTTGATTCGGTCTGAAAGGCCCTGCCAGAACGTAGCTACTAGGGCCTCATCGTTCCAGCAAAGTTCAGAGGCCATAGTTCTGAAGTGGACCGCATACTGTCCCACAGACTGGTTTCCCTGGCGGAGACGTAATAAGCCGGAAGCGGCATTGGACACCCTTCCTGGCTCATCAAATATTTTCTTGAAAGTGGACAAAAAGACGCTGAAGTTATGTAGAATGGGGTCGTCCCTCTCCCATAAGGGGGAAGCCCATGCTAAGGCTTGACCAGACAATAACGAAATCACATAGGCCACTTTCGTTTTTTCGGAAGGGAAGTTCCTTGGTAGAAGCTCGTATTGTATGGAGCATTGATTTAAAAATCCTCTGCAATCATTGGGGTCTCCATCGAACTTGGGTGGGTTAGGTAACCGTAACTATGAGGAAGAAGCTGCTGCTGCGGCCTGAGGTACAGGGGCCACTGCCGGCCCAGGTGATCCACCAGCCACTAGGGTGTTCTGGACAACATCCAACCGAGTAGATAGACTATTGAGGAATTTTAAAAGTTGCTCTTGGTTAGCTTCTTGCTTAATCCATCCTTCCTACTAAATGCTCCAACAGATCTTTAGCTGTGGTATCCATGGTCAGAGCAAACTGTAACAGATTCTGGATACTTCTATTACTAATCTTGATTAGCGCTGGCTTACCTGAGGTGCGGAGTCTAACGATCTCCCCGGTGTTCACCAAGAACCGCTGCAAGGCGGGGTGGGCTTCGCTGCCAGGAGTCGCAGGTCGCGGTCCCCAGGTTCGCCCCAAGATGTAGTACAGCGGAGTGAAGCGGAGGTAGCGGAGTCAAACAAGTCGGTTCGATACACAGGAATGGAGTCAGGCAGAATCAGAAGGCAACTCGGAGTCAACAAGCCAGGTTCGGTACACGGGTCACAAGAATAGGAGAATGGTCAGCAAGCCAGGTCGGTACACAGGGATAGGAGAGCCAGGGAAGTCAAACAGGCAGAGATCAGCACACAGGAAGACACTGCAATCCATGAAGAACAGGAGCCAGGAACAGGTAAGTGTTGCTCTGACACTCAGCGAGTGTCAGAGTGAGGTTTTTATGCTGAAGGGGATTCAAAATCCCCGCCTCTGGGTTGTGGTCATGTGACCGCCTCCGGGTGCGGTCACGTGGTCCTGGATGCGGAAGTGCGGCTTCTGGACGGAGAGGTGGGATCAGGTAAGTCCGTTACACCTATATAAGGAGAACTCTGGAACCACTAGGATGTTCTGTACCCACTGCCTGTTTTCAGAAAAACCCAGACTTCCTTATGCCAGTCACTTTTCACTCCCCATTTTGGTTCGTTGAAATATCAGCCTTCGTGGATTCTGGATCTGCCGGGACCTTTATCTCTGCCAATCTAACAACTAAACTTCACCTGCCTGTGCAGACTTTGCCACAGCTGTTGTCTTTAAGTGCTGTTGATGGTAATCATATCACCAATGGTTCCATCACAAGCATTACCGGTCCTGTCCGGCTGCTGGTAGGAGTTCTTCACTCCAAGTGGATCCAATTCCTGATTCTACCATAGACCATCAGCCCCCTCATCCTGTGGCTATCTGGAATGAGGACTCATTGCCCCAGTTCAACTAGCACCTCGCACAAGTAACTCCCTGGAGACCAGTCTGCAGCAAGCAATTACTTTCTCCAGTATGTCCCTCTGAGCCTCTGATTTCCTGTCACACATTTAGCCCTAAGGCTCTCCTTCCCCTGCTTTATACCTCCTTTCGATATGCGTTCAGCAGTTTAGCCTCTGAGAGATTATCTCCTCATCGTCCATGGGACTGCTCTAACGACCTTATTCTGGGTAAAGTCATCCCTAGAGGAAGAACATATTCACTATCTCTGCTTGAATCCCAAGCCATGTAGGAATATATCACTGAGAAACTTCAATGAGGTTTCATTGGTGAGTCTTCCTCACTTGCTGGCGCAGGGTTCTTTTTTGTGAAAAAGAGGGACTGTTCCATAAGGCCCTATATTGACCACTGACAATTGAATGCCATTACCCCCTACCCATCATTTCTCAATTATTCGATCATATTAAAGGTGCCAAGATCTTATCCAAACTTAACCTTATGGGAGCTTACAATCTCTTCCACATCTGTCAGGATGACGAGTAGAAAACTGCCTTTAACACCTGAGACTGGCATTATGAGTACCTGGTCATGCCCTTCAGTTTGTGTAATGTTTCAGCTATTTGCTAAGCCTTCATTAACAAAATCTTTTGAGTTTTACTCTACCATTCCGTAGTTATATATCTCGATGATATTATAATTTTTTCCCGGGATTTGCCTTCTCAAAGGGCACATATGAAGGAAGTGTTCACCCACTTATGCTTGAACCATCTTTACTGCAAGTTGGAAAAATGCCTCTTTGAATGACCACTGTTGCCCTTTCTAAGGTACTTGGTATCAGGTTCTGGTCTTCAGATGGATTTGGAGCAGGTTCAGGGGATTCTCATTTGGCCGCCATCACTGCTCTGACAATTTCTGCTGTAAACGCTTTAATGAAAGCCTTCTCCTTGGAGCCAGTACTTGTACAGCCTGACCTACTCGAACCCTTATTTTTGGACGTTGACGTCTCTAGGAACTAGGAGCAGTTCTTTCCCAAAAATCGTCTTCTTCTACCTTCTCCCCATGTTCCATCTTCTATAAAAGTTTTCCCGCAGCAAAAGGAACTGAGGCATTGGGGACAAAGAACTCCTCACAGTCAAGTCAGCACTGAAGGGTGGCAGTCACCTACTGGAGGGAGCTAAACACTCAGTCAAAGTTTTCACACACCACAAGTGTTTAATTTCATGTCAGGCCCACTGTTCATTGTTCTTTTCACAATTCAAATTGATTTAGAACTTCAGGGCTGATACTTGGCTGTGAGGATGCCTCCCCCGGGCTGCTTCTTCATGGCTCCCCATCTTCGCAGTAAGGTCTTAAGGTGGGTTTACAATTCCAAATTCGCAGGCCATGCAGAGGTCAAGAAGATAGGGGCACTCCTATCCCGGTACTACTGCTGGCCCACTCTGCGCTCTGATGTTTGTATGTTCAAGCCTGTGATACCTGTCTTTGGCACAAGATTCCATGACAGTCACCTCCAGGTTTGCTTCTTCCTCTCTCCATTCCTGATTCTCCCTGGTCCAGTATCTCATTGGACTTTACTGAATTGCAGCACCACTTGGGTCGTGGTAGACTGGTTCTCAAAGATGGCTCACTTTGTTCCCCTAGAAGGTTTGCCATCAGCCTCTAAACTAGCCTCCCTTTTTATTAAAAATATCTTCTGTCTCCATGTGTGCCAATGGGAAATCATCTCAGATCGTGGAGTTCAGTTTGTGTCCAAATTCTGGAGGGTCTTCTGTAGGAACCTGAGGGTAGGTCAACAGTTCTCCTCAGGGTATCATCCCCAAACTAATAGTCAGACTGAGTGAGTCAACCATGACCTGTATCTGTTTAAATGTTGTTACTCTTTTGAGTAGAGATGCTCACTGACCCCCATGAAGTGGTTTTGGTTTTGGATCTGTATTTTTAGAAAAATTGCTAAAATATGCTAAAAATCACCTAATTTTGCTCTTTATTTTGTTCCTACATTATTATTAACCTCAAAACAATAATTTCAAGTCATTTGCAGTCAATTCTGACCACCTCACAGGTCACAAAATTATTTTCATACACTTTCAAACAAGTACTGCAGCGGCCTGGCTTGATGCTTAGTGACAGAGCAATGACTCAAACACACGGCAGTTCCTAGCACATCTAGGACACACTGGCACACAGCAGTGGCAGAAAAGAAAAGTGGTGCAAGATGGAATTGTCCTTGGGCCCTCCCACCCATCCTTATGTTGGACCTTAAAAAGGACATGCACACTTTAACAAACCAAGCACTTCAGCCACAAAAGTGCCACTCCTTGTGGCTGAAGTGATTGGTTTGCTTGGGACCCCACAAAACAATATATCAATGGGCTTAAGGCACCATAGATAACAGTGCTGTTAATGAACTCTACTGTGGAAAGATGTTGTTGTCATCATCCTCAGCCTCATCCTCACCCTCATCAGTTTGTACATCATCCTGACACATTATTAATTCATCACCGCTGGAATCCACCATTACAGAAGTTTCAGTATTTTGATGTAATTGGCGGGAAGGGCCTTCCTCGTGGAACTTGAAGTTCATTTTTATGAACATCATCTTTTCCACATTTTGAGGAAGTAGCCTCCTACGCCGATCACTGACTAGGTTCCCGGCTGTGCTGAAAACTCTTTCCGAGTACACACTGGAGGGTGGGCAGCTTAGGCAGTGCAATGCAAGTTGGTACATGGGTCTCCAAATTCCTTTTTATTCCTCCCAGTATGTAAAGGGACTGTCTGATGTGTCTATTTCTATGCTGTCGTGAAAATAATCCTCCACCATCCTTTGGATGCTGATAGTAGGATCAGGTGGAGTTACAGTAGAGGTGTGACGTTTTTTGGTAATTCTTTTAGACCAGACCAGATGTCAAAATTTGGTGCTGATAGCAGCAGGCGAGTGATAAACTGAAGGAGGAGACGCCGTCCTGGCACGTAACACTTGAGCTGTCATCTTGCTCACCAGGAGCTCCTTGCATCCCTTCAGATCTGGGTCAGTTGGAAACAAAGAGAAGACATAACTCTTAGACGGAGGATCAAGCACAGTCGCCAAAATGTAGTAATCCGAGTTTTTGATAAGTCTTGGATCCTGGCGAAGCAAATAAAGTACTTGATCTACAAGTCCGAGATACTTGGCGATATTGCTTTTTTTCATCTCCTCCTTCAGTTTCTCAAGCTGCTTTTCCAAAACTCTAATTAAGGGAATCACTTGACTCAAGATAGCAGTGTCTGAATTCACTTCACAGGTGACTACTTTGAATGGTTTCAGCACCTTGCACAACACGGAAAGTATTCTCCACTGTGCTTGACTAAAATACATCCCCCCTCCTTTCCCAATGTCATGGCTTATGGAGTAAGTGTGTATGGCTTTTCGCTGTTCCTCCATCCGCAGAAGCATATACAGGGTGGAATTCCACCTTGTCACCACCTCTTGCTTCAGTTGGTGGCAACGAAATTAAATTGCTCTTGTAGCTGCTGCAATCTCCTACACACTGTTGCGAATGCATGAAATGTCCAGATATTTTACGGGACACAGACAACATCTCCTACATGTCCCTGTCATTTTTTAAAAAGCTCTACACCACCAAGTTTATTGTGTGAGCAAAACCGGGAATGTGATGGAAATGTTTTTATTGATTGATCTTGCAACACATTATTACAAAACTCTACAAGGGTGGCACCTTCCTCTCTTAAAATATTAGGTCCAAACTCAAAGTCCAAAAAAAGGGGGCTATTTGCCCACAGGAAAATCCATCAACCTAAATAAATAAATATACAAAAAGATAAAACACATAAAACAAGAGGGTGCCACCACTAAACTGTAAACTAATTTCCAAACGTATTTCAACATACTAACACAAACACCACCAAAAAGAAACGAGCTGTGGGTGCATGTAAGCCATACTTGAAAATATACTTAGCTTCCAAAATCTAGGGGATTGAAAGTACAGTGAGAAAAGCAATTTAGAAAAGAGGACGCCAGACTTTGACCTCCTTAAGGAGGTCTCAGGCCCCGCCACAGCCTGAGCCAGTTGGCATTGGCCATCCGACGTCTCTCCATGCACCTCAGCTTCCACACCTCGTAGAGAATGTTACCCACCACCACTTCACAGGGAAGGATTTTATGCCTGATGGACACCTGACACTGTGCATTTGAAATATCTGACCCCTAGACTGACTAAAAAAAGGGAGCAAAAATCAAAAGCCCTCCACCTGGACTAGAATGCCCCGTAAACCCATTCAGGGTAACTAAGCCCCAAAAGGCAGGGGACCCCCAGGGACCCGGAAACTCTTTCATAAACCTCTACGTTAAAGGAACACTGAAGCAAGAAATGGTCCATAGTCTCCTCCGCCCCTAGACATTCCTCCCATGGGCAGCCAAGATCATCAGCATTTTTGTACTTGAGGTTCCCTCTCACATAGAGTCTCCCGTGAAAGGGGAGCCAGGCAATGTCCCATAGCTTCAACGGGATTCTCCCTGAATTAATAAGGGAAAGCCCCACCGAACTCACATCACCCGGGCAGTCCTTCAGTGACAGCGGAACCCAGAAGTGAAAGTGCAGGACTCTCTTCTCCAGCTCCCTTCTGGGAGAGCTCCTGACTTTTCTCGCCCCCAGCCCCATCGCCTTGTCACCTTCAATCCCAAGGAAACGTAGGCCGGTAGATACCCATGCCGGACCCTGAAACTTTTCACCGTGCCTCCCCCATACCATGCACTGAGGAAGGGATCCACCCACACCCTGAAACCACCCACCCACTGAGGGGGGGTCTCAACTAGGAGACTGCTCAGGTGCAACTTCAAAAAAGTTGTGCTAAAGAAAAGCACTGGGTTAACCATACCCAGGCCACCATCCCTCCTCTGGAGGTAGGTCACAGCCCGCTTGACCAGGTTCAGCCTATTCCCCCAGAGCAATTGGAAGAAAACTGCATAAACCCTAGACCATAAAGATTCTGGCAGATGGCACACATAGCTGATATACAAGAATACTGGGATCAGGAAGGTCTTGACCAGGTCCACCCTTTCCCGAAGAGAGTGTTTCCACCTCTTCCAGCTCTCTACCTTCCGGGAAGCTACCTCCAGCCTAAGTTCCCAATTTTGCTTGGCATAATCGCCAGGGCCGAAATGGATCCGTAAAATTTTGATCTTATCACTAGCCCGGGGGAGACTGTCTAGAAGGCTGAATTCACAACCCTCCTCCCCCATCCCGAAAACTTTACTCTTTTCCTTTTTCACTAATAGCCACTGGCCTCAGAATACCCGCAGACTAGAGTTGCTACCTCTATTGCTTCTGCGGGACTCGACAAGACAACAGTAACATCGTCAGCGTAAGCCACTACCTTCAATGGACACTCCGGACCCAACAGCACTCCCGCTATCGAGCTGCCATCAACCCTTCGGACAAAGGGATCTATAGCAAACACATACAGGAGGGGGCTCAGGGGGCAACCCTGCCTTACTCCAGAGCTGACCTCAAAGGACGGACCCACCCAACCATTCACAAGAGGGAAGCTCTCGGCTTGTCTGTAAATAGTACGGAGCCAATTCACCACCCGGACTGGAAGACCATACCGCAGAAGCAGAGCCCAAAGGTACACGTGGTTAACCCTATCAAAGGCCTTCCACTGAACTAACGCTAAAAGATACTTCCCCTACTTCTCAGCACGACACCGCTCAATGGCCTCCCACACCCCCATGACAGCACTGAAAGTGCTTCGACCCATCACAGTGTGCAATGCTGAGAAAGAGAGAGCAACCGACCGGAAGCCTGCATCACTCTATTAAAAAGTACCTTCGCCAGAATCTTACTGTCGGTATTGAGAAGAGCGATGGGGCGCCAGTTCTCAACACTCGACTGATCCTTCCCCTTGGACAACAGAATAAGGGCAGAGACCCTCATGGAGGGAGGCAATAAACCTCTGCCCAGGCTCTCAATAAAGACCTCCACGAGGCGCGGGGCCAGGATGTCCCCAAAGATTTTAAAGAACTCAGATGTTAGACCATCTGGGCCTGGGGCTTTTTTGATAGATAACCCATCTATTGCCATCCTGACCTTGTCCACCGTTACCTCACTGCCCAAGTACTCAAGCGAGCCGCTGAGATCTCCAAGGCCAGGAGTTTTCCTCAAAAACTGGTCCATCTTTTCTCTGTCAAGTGACTTCTCCGACAAGAGATCAGAGTAGAAAGACCGCATGACACCAAGAATGCCCTCCTTATCCTCCCTAAGGACACTCTCGGCATCGCGCAAGCCTCTCACCTCCTTAACATCTATTGAGTTCCTACAGCTCTGGAAGGGGTCGGGCGAATGGTACTTCCCATAGTCCCTCTCCAGAATCAAGGCAGCATACCGGTCATATTATATCTCTCTCATCTGAGCCCTTACCCGGGGGATCTCCCCACTATCCCCCTGGCCAGAAATCAAGAATCCAAGTTTTCTTCTCAGTGCCATGTAGGTACTCTCTTTTAACAAGTTATTTCTAGCTACTAGGTCGCGGAAAAAGCTCCGGGTCCTCTTCTTCAGCATCTCCCACCATTCAGACCTACTCCAACCCGCCTCCAAAAGAGTTTCCTGGGATTCAAAGAAGTCCCTAAAGTACTGTCTTATTTCCTCCTCATCAAGAAGCTTAGAGTTCAGGCGCCAGAGGCCCCTACCCTTCCAAAGAGTCTCCAAGGCATTCAAGGACATAGAGAGGTAAACGTGATCAGAGAACTCTACTGGCCTCAGCTCCGGAGCCAAGGTTTTCAAAGCTCTCTTTAGCAAAAACCTATCTATCCTAGATCTACAGCTACCTCTAAAGTAGGTGAACCCCGTGTGGTCCGGGAAATGGCGAATATACACATCTACCGGACCAGCCTGCCTAATCATACTAACTAGAAAAGAGGAGTCATAGCCCAGAGAAGTCCTTGAACCTCCCCTATCTTTAGTCCTAATGACAGTGTTAAAGTCACCACCAAAGACTATCTGCCGGGCTGAAAAAAGGTATGGCTTTATCGCACCGAAAAGGCACTTCCTACCCAACCTTGTTTGGGGACCATAGACATTGATCAACTTCAGGTCGTGCCCTCTCAGATTGACATCCAGGACCATGCACCTAACTACCTCTAGTTCTATGACTCGCTGGATGGTTATCATGCTGGTAAAAAGCACCGCCACCCCACCATACGGCTCAGCCGCAAGAGACCAGAAAGAGGGCCCAAGCCTCCACTCCCTCTTGGCTTTGTGAAGGTCAGCCAACTGACCCAATCTGGTCTCATGCAAAAAAAATAAATCCACCTCAACCGTGCTGAAAAAATCAAAGGCCATATAACGAGCTCATTCGGAAAGTATAGATGCCACATTAATAGTGGCAAATCTAATGAGCTGGGAAGCCATCCCTCAGAGCTATAGAAGGCAGGAATCAGCTTCTTTTTCACCGGTTTAAAGAGTCCTCATTGGAGGAACCATATCGCTTACAACTTATACGGCCGGTAAAGCCTCCCCCTCCCGGAGAACCACCACTTCCCCGGAGGGTGGCGCCTCACCTGACAAAACTGTAACCTCCCCAACTTCCCTACCCGCCACCTCCCCAGAAGTGACTTCAGCTTTACACGGGGCCGAGGGACTACTAAAGGGCTGCATTCCTGAACTAGGTCCCAGGATAGGAGGGGAATCGGGAGGGAGAGCAGGGGGAGAACCGGAAGGGGGAACATGGGGGGGACAGAGGGATGGGCAAGAGTAAGGTTAGGCTCAGGAATCTGGGAAGGGACAGGGCGAGGGAGAGGGATAGGGGCAGGGAAAGGCCTGGGACTACCCGGAGAATCAGGAACAGGGACAGGAGGGGTGGGAAAAGGAGAAGGGTCCGGGAAAGGGGGATGAGCTAGATCCTCCACCAAAATAGAGCCCCCAGAAACTACCTGCTTCTTCAGAAAAGCCCCAGGGATCCTTGATTTGTCTCTAGATTTGCAATAGGTTGCCGCCTCACAGAGCGATGGACCGCTGGACTTTCTCCCCTTCCTATCTGTTTTTAGCTTGAGAACTTGATCCCCACCCTCAGTCCTGACCACCTCGACCTCATCTATTTCTTCCTCACTTGAAAGAAATTGAAAGTTGTTAGACAGGACAACGTCTTTACCACTGTTTATTTTAGTTTTCTTTTTGCCCTTCTTCCTCTGCTTTTCCCAGGCATTGTCTAAAACAGGCACCACCGGGGACTCCACTGGGTTACTAGACTGTGCAACTACCTTGAGTACAGGAACGGGCACCAGCTCAGGAACTACTATGGAGGACCTACCCCCTTGCTCTCCTTCCACCCTTTCGGCTGCTTGAACCATATGCTCGTCCGGTATTTCTGTGTTGTGGAAGGCATGTGGACACTTGCTAAATGGGTGCCCAATTGTTCCACAAAGGTTGCATCTGATTTCTCCACATGAACGGGACTCATGCCCAGTGTCCCCGCAATGCCCGCACTTTTGGTGCGGACAGTTTTCGCTGAGGTGGCGGAAGTCCCCACAGTGATGGCACATCCTTGGCTGACCTGGATAAAAACATTGAATCCTGTCTCTACCAAGAAAGGCAGCCGATGGTATGTGTGTCAGGCCAGCCTCCGTGCATCGCAGATCGACCGTGGAAGACCCCCCACCACCCCAGACGCCATAACTCGGGTCCGGTACTTTTACCAGCGGGGACACTAGACCTGCGTACCACCTTAACCAGAAGGCCAAGTCGGCCACAGGAATCGGCTCATTCCTAACTAGGATTGTAACTTAAACCCTTTCTTGCCTTGTTATGTCTATGGCTCTGAAATTTACCGACGGATCTCGTCCCCTACACCCACCCCACCGGTTCCAGAACGCCTGCAAGCCCTGATATGAAATGAAGCTAACGTCATACTCAGACGCTCCGATGGGGTGGATGCAAGCAAAGAGACTCGTGAACACAAACCCAAAAGAGTGTAGAAACACCTTCAAGAAGTCCGCTCTGTTCGGTGGATTGTCACCAATGAACTTAAGCTGCACAACATTCCTACGCTTAGGGGGTTGACCTCTAGGAGGGGGACCCCCCGGAGGTGAGCCCACCAACCTCTGGCCTGTACCAGACACAATGCTTGCATAGGAGGATGTACCTGGGACAGATTTTTTAGTGGAGCCCTGTACCCTAGGATTTCAATGCACCGAACCGTCCTGGGCATCACCTATATTACCAACGGGCCCAGCATTGGACAAATCTCTTACCACCTCAGCCTGATTATTTATTATGGACTTACTAAGACCCACCCCCCATTGATTCCCCATAGACCCGGAACCAGGCTGCCTATCCCAAACACTATGATTACCAGCCAACTCAGCATTTTTCCTAGTTACTTCGTCTATTAAGACGGCTGCTTTTTTCACCCTTTCGGTTAGCTGTAAGGGCCCGTATATGGAGTCAATAATTGTAACCTGGACATGACTTAAGGACCTTCCAACATCAGTAGAACTACCTGCACACGCCACCGATTCAGAACCCATGTTGAGCCTGCCTGAGCCTACATACAGGGAGCCTACAGGACCAGGGACACACACAACAGGAGCTGTTTTAGAAGACACACAGTGGCCCGACATCCCCGGAGAAGCAGCTAAGCTGCTAGGGGTGGCTGCCTCTGGTCCCTGCATAAAGGTAACATTACCAGCCTTTGATGGAACTGGCGTGGTGTCGCGGGAGAGGATCACATTATACTCGCATATATCAGACACCTTGCAAGACAACATATTACTTTCAGCTTGTTTTGGTAAAATGCTTATCACCGGGACTAGCTCAGTCTTTGGATCAGTTCCATATTTATCACAATTACCTGTTTCCAGAAGAGGGGAGCCAATAGGATTGTCACTCACCGGAGTGTGAGTGCCTCCACTCTGGTACGTGGTTCTCCATCATTCCCGCTCACACCTGTGTGGAACCGCGGCCGTCCGCCATCCTGTCGCACTGGGCATGCGCAGCTCCCTTTAACAACTACACCTGACCACTAATGTGATTGATGGATCAATCACCCCTCCCTATACTTAAGGCACCTGCAGCCTTAGGTAGGGGCCTGACCTTGAAGTCTCACTCCCAGTGAACATCTATAGGTGTGTGCAGTTTCCAAACTGCTTCCAGCTCTACTCCTGTGTGCAGTTTCCAAACTGCTTCCAGCTCTACTCCTGTGTGCAGTTTCCAAGCTGCTTCCAGCTCTACTCCTGTGTGCAGTTTCCAAACTGCTTCCAGCTCTACTCCTGTGTGCAGTTTTCAAGCTGCTTCCAGCTCTACTCCTGTGTGCAGTTTCCAAACTGCTTCCAGCTCTACTCCTGTGTGCAGTTTCCAAACTGCTTCCAGCTCTTCTCGTGTGTGCAGTTTCCAAACTGCTTCCAGCTCTACTCGTGCTTCAGCTTCCACGCTGCTCCCTGCTCAACTCAGCGGCGATTCCCATACCGCTACAACGCTTCACTTCTCAGCTGATTCCGGATCTACACAACTGGGTATGCTCTACTGACTATTGACTATTGCCTATTGCTCACATACCAGTTGTATCCATCGTTGTTTGCTACACAGGGTACAAGTACCCATATAGACTGTGTTACTGCATTGCTTCATTTAGGACTAGCTTTCACTCAAGCTACGATATCTCCTCACGCTACTACTTAGCGTTATTGTGCATATCTGCTGTGACCAGCTTCTCCTCTCTGCAAGGCATCTATTCCATACAGACTATTCATTGTGCCTTCCATCTCTGCCTCACAAGACATTGCTCTACTCGCGCTGTTTCCATACAGCCACAGTTTGCCTTTCAACTTCACTCTCCTGCACCTGGACAAGTCCTCATTCCTTCTCACAGCAGTGGTACAACTTGCTGCCCGCAGACCACTGACTTCCCTGCTACCTACCCGCATCTGGACAAGTCCTCCTATCACAGCGGTGGTACAACTTGCTATACGCAGACCACTGACTCTCCTATTACCTACCTACACCTGGACCAGACTCCTCACCATAGGGGTGGTACAACTTGCTGAACGCAGACCACCGACTACTCTGCTTCCTACCGGCACCAGTACTATTCTTCCCATCACTGCAGTGGTACAACTTGCTGTACGCAGACCACTGACTCCTCCTCTACCTACCATCACCTATCCACGTCCACTCCTCGTGTCTACATTATCTTCAGCCTCCAGTTTACTGCTCCAAGTCGCTGCCTTTCCTCTAACCATAGCTGCAAGTCGCTGACTTCCTCAGACTATCTCTACTCTCCTGCTGTTGTGTCGCTCCAATCATTCACCTGCCTGCTTTGAGGTGCGTGCCATATCCCCGCCTCTCTAGCAGAGTTCCATCTGGTGAATTTTGGGTAAGCAACTCCTAGTGCCCGTGACAGTAAGATCAGGCCATGACAGACCCAGGATTGGAACCAACAGTTGAGGAGATGCTGCAGCATCTGGTCACTCGGGTAGAACAACAGGATGTTCGGCAGCAACATCTGTTCCAGTGTTTCCAGACTCTGGCCACCCGAGGAGTTCCTCTACAAAATGTTTCAGCGACTGTTGAACCTCCAACGCCTTCTCCTTCCCCAGTGCCATCCCAGGTGTCTACTGCTTCCACGCTACACCTGGCTACTCCCTCAAAATATGATGGAGATCCCAAGACGTGTAGAGGTTTTTTGAATCAGTGCTCTCTCCATTTCGAGCTTCAACCTCACCATTTTGCCACTCACCGTGCCAAGATTGCCTACCTCATTTCTCTGTTTTTCGGACAGGCTCTTGCGTGGGCCTCCCCTCTGTGGGAGAGAAATGACCCACTATATCAGGATAGTGCACTCTTCATTTCCACGTTCCGCAAAATTTTCGATGAACCAGGCCGCGTTGTCTCTGCGGCTTCCAGCATTCTCCGACTACGCCAAGGATCACACTCTGTGGCCCAGTACGTCATTCAGTTTCGGATACTCGCCTCTGAACTACAGTGGAACACCGAAGCCCTGATAGCTGCCTTCTGGCAGGGTCTGACGGATAAGATAAAAGACGTACTGAACACACAAGAGTTACCCTCCTCCTTGGACGATCTAATTTCCCTATGTCATAGGGTAGACATGAGATTCCATGAGAGGGAGTCTGAAAGAACAAGCACCTCTAAGGGGTTCACACGCCCATCACCTCAAGTTCGTCATCTTCCCCCTCCAGTGGAACCCATGGAGGTAGGACGTTCTAAGTTAACATCTAGAGAGAGGGATCAACGAATACAAAATAGACTCTGCATCTATTGTGCTGACCCTACTCACAGCCTGAACTCATGTCCTAAGAAGTCGGGAAATGCCAGGCCCTAACCAGTTCTGGAGAGGTAAGGTTAGGGTCCCTGGACTCCTCTCCATCTTCTATGGATTCCAAAGTGTGTGCATTTGATGTTACCATCTTCTCAGCCACCAAATCTTTTACCTCTCAAGCACTTCTGGATTCCGGCACTGCCGGCAACTTTATCTCCAGTGCTCTTGTTAACCAGTGGTCCCTACCAGTGGCCCCGTTAAAAACCGCCATAGCGGTCATCGCTATAGACGGCTCTCGCATCATTAATGGACTTATCACCCACTGTACTTGACCCTTCAAATTGGAGCCTTACACCGAGAGAAAATCTCTTTGCTGGTCCTTCCTGCTACTACTAGTCCCATCGTTCTTGGCCTTTCATGGCTTCAGCTTCATTCACCACAAGTTGATTGGAGTACTCCCCAAGTCACATCCTGGGGCCCGGATTGTCATCATAGATGCCTAACCCGAGTGGTACCACTCAAAATCAACAGATCATCTATAACACCTGGTCCTCCGGGTCTTCCTCCACAGTATGCCCCGTTCGCTGACGTGTTCGATAAGGCGCAATCTGAACGCCTGCCACCTCATCGGGCATGGGATTGTCCCATAGATTTACTACGTGGCAAAAACCCTCCTAGGGGCCGTGTATACCCTCTCTCGCTACCAGAGACACAGGCTATGTCAGAGTATATCAAGGACAACCTTCATCGCGGATTCATTCGACCTTCCAGCTCTCCCGCTGGAGCTGGCTTCTTTTTTGTGAAAAAGAAAGATGGGACCTTAAGACCCTGCATTGATTATCGGGGGCTCAATGCCATAACCGTAAAAAATCGGTACCCGATTCCTCTTATCACCGAACTCTTTGATCGTATAAAAGGTGCTCGGATTTTTACCAAACTTGATCTCCGTGGTGCTTACAACCTAATCCGGATCAAGTCAGGCGACGAATGGAAGACAGCATTCAACACCAGGGATGGGCATTACGAATACCTAGAAAGGATGTTGATTCAGCGCTCCCTATGCAAATAGATCTGTGTAAACTGCAGCCATACGGGACCGGAGGGGGAAATGGAGAAGGGAGGGGGAAGGATGAAGGGTAGCTCAGCCCTTAGACACAGTATTTTTGATGATGATGGGTCCCTGGGCGCATGGACAAAGTAGTTATGTATAAAACAATTTAATGTAACATATATTGTATAGGTTATACAGTGCTGTACATAGATACATACATAAAATAGCGACAGTATATGACCTATTTGGTGGTAGATAACTACCAGCCCCTTACATGTAGCATCAATAGGTAACAGCTTGTAAAAGCAATATTAAACAGATACACATATATTGGATGTATAACAGCTGGTGGTATAAAGGGCTTTCCGTGTGTACAACAACACTGAGTAATAGCCAAATCGACAAAGACTAGTATTGGTTACAAATATTGTCCAAATGCGGATTCCATAAGTTCATTCCTCCTGAGTGAGGATATGTAACAGATAGGGTGCAGATACTGAATAATCCCCAAATAGGAATGATTTGGTTCAAAAACAAAGTCCTGGTTTGAGAGTGTTAGTAAGAGCCAGACAGTTCATTCCTCCTGAGTGAGATTATGTAACAGATATAAAGTGCAGACGCTGAAAAATCCCCAAATAGGTTTGATTTAGTTCAAAAACAAAGTCCTGGTTTGAGAGTGTTAGTAAGAGCCTGACAGGTCCATCGGATGAGCCCAGTTATGGAGGCTGGTTTAGAGACTTACCCTTAGTGAGGCAGATCGCGGATCACATAGTTGTGGATAGTCCTAACCCGAACGCGCTCCCTTGTGCTTTGGGCCCGTTGCCGTGGAGATGTTTGTCCCGTCCTGTTGCCTGGCGGAAGTGTCCGTCTCAGATAGTGAGTTATTGCGCATGCGCATGCGCCTGTGATGCCGCCGCTCGTAGCGGTGGGTTTGAATGTAGGTGTTCTCAGCAATACCTACAGAGAGCAGTGCTGGATTGTGTTCTGTGGTTTCAATCCAACGCGTTTCACCTTGGGGCTTCCTCAGGGATTGTGAAAGGGGGCCCATTAGTTAATCTCTTATAGGCACCCTTGTTCCGGGTAGGTTCCTGATAGGTCACATTTGCTGTCATGTGTCCTATTTCTGATGGACAGATGTCTTATCCAATGGGAGTAGTCGTGATGAATAAGTTTGTTTCTCCCTCATTTTTTTATATATCAGCTGTTTATTATTGTTCCTTACACCTTTTGTGTTGCTGCTTATATAGCTAAGTTAGCATTGGTGGACTGGTAGTATACCATAACTGGACATTAACACATAAAGTGTGTCCATGCCGGACTTTATCTTGCAAAGGTTATAGTCTTGTTGGTAGTGTTCTCAGATAGGTTGCAAGACCTGCATTTTCCTTTATCTGATTCCATTATATGGAGTTCAAAGTCTTTTTATAGTAGTGTAATGTCCAATGTTTAATAGACATCCCCTAAAAGCCCTGGAGGGCAATAGTCCTTGTTGCTGGTTACATAGTGGCAAAAAATGCTTACATTTGCAACAGATCCCTGTTGCCATAATATTACATTAGTCACAGGTATATATATATATATATGGTCATAGGGGTCACCCCTACATTCACAACTAGTAGTGATGGTTGAGCTGGTTGTGCAGCAATGTGGTGGCCCCTATTCATAGTGGGTATTGCCAATATATTTGAACAATGGATTTAAACAAGAGGGTTGTGTTAGATATTTGGATATCCCACACTAACCACCGCTTAGGGGTTATGATGATAATTGCGCAGGATTGGGTAATAATTGTTTCCCATATGTGGTTTTGCAGGATTAGGTAGTGTATAATTACCCATATGTAGTAGTGACATTGGTTGGCGGGTGGTTACATGAAAACAGGGTTTTTGCAGATTATACAGAGGGATCTCAAAGGAATTGACCTAGTTCGAAGTCAATATTAAGTCCTTCCGGTGCAAGGGTTTTCATAAAGTAGATGTGTTTGGACTCTTCTCTCGATATGGATTTGACATAGTCACCCCCTCTCCAAGGTTTGATGACTTTCTTAATACCCATAAATTGCAATTTTGATGGGTCCTTGGAATGGTGTTTTGCAAAGTGGTCAGAGACACTATGTTTGTCAAAGCCCTTTCTGATGTTTCTATGATGCTCGGAGATCCTGACGTGGAGTTTTCTAATGGTTCTCCCATTTATTCCATCAACAAGTAGTCACCACAAGAATTGGATGCATAACATACCTAAAGGCCAATTCACAAGAATTAGGCGCAACTGTTCCAAAATAGAAGATTTCGATAACCAAGCTGAACTACTTAAGAATAGGTTTCTTGAGAGAAACTATAATCAGGAAATAGTTGAACAGGCCCTAACAACTGTTAGGGAAACAGATAGGACCAGCATCCTTTGTAAAAGCAATGCCCCAACCACTGAGTACAGTGTCCCGTTCATAAATCAATACAGCAGTGACTCAAAAAAAGTCGAGCACATTATCTAAAAACACTGGAAAGTTCTTCTGGGAGATGAAAAGCTCAAAGAAATTCTTCCAAAAAAGCCAAGATTTATCTACACAAAAGCAAATTGCCTTAGAACCCAACTTGTGCATAGTACTATAGCACCAAACAAACCAAATACTGGGGAGACTTGGCTTAAAGAAAGCACAAAAGGTTTTTTTCACTGCACCAGATGTGCAGCGTGCAAAGTCAGCACCAGTAGACACACTAAACCTTCTACCCTGTATACCTCCACAACCACGGGAGAAACACACCCCATAAGGGAGAAAATTACATGTGACACCACAGGGGTTATTTACCTTCTACAATGCCCCTGTGGGTTACAGTACATTGGGAGAACCATTAGAAAACTCCACGTCAGGATCTCCGAGCATCATAGAAACATCAGAAAGGGCTTTGACAAACATAGTGTCTCTGACCACTTTGCAAAACACCATTCCAAGGACCCATCAAAATTGCAATTTATGGGTATTAAGAAAGTCATCAAACCTTGGAGAGGGGGTGACTATGTCAAATCCATATCGAGAGAAGAGTCCAAACACATCTACTTTATGAAAACCCTTGCACCGGAAGGACTTAATATTGACTTCGAACTAGGTCAATTCCTTTGAGATCCCTCTGTATAATCTGCAAAAACCCTGTTTTCATGTAACCACCCGCCAACCAATGTCACTACTACATATGGTAATTATACACTACCTAATCCTGCAAAACCACATATGGGAAACAATTATTACCCAATCCTGCGCAATTATCATCATAACCCCTAAGCAGTGGTTAGTGTGGGATATCCAAATATCTAACACAACCCTCTTGTTTAAATCCATTGTTCAAATATATTGGCAATACCCACTATGAATAGGGGCCACCACATTGCTGCACAACCAGCTCAACCATCACTACCAGTTGTGAATGTAGGGGTGACCCCTATGACCATATATATATATACCTGTGACTAATGTAATATTATGGCAACAGGGATCTGTTGCAAATGTAAGCATTTTTTGCCACTATGTAACCAGCAACAAGGACTATTGCCCTCCAGGGCTTTTAGGGGATGTCTATTAAACATTGGACATTACACTACTATAAAAAGACTTTGAACTCCATATAATGGAATCAGATGAAGGAAAATGCAGGTCTTGCAACCTATCTGAGAACACTACCAACAAGACTATAACCTTTGCAAGATAAAGTCCGGCATGGACACACTTTATGTGTTAATGTCCAGTTATGGTATACTACCAGTCCACCAATGCTAACTTAGCTATATAAGCAGCAACACAAAAGGTGTAAGGAACAATAATAAACAGCTGATATATAAAAAAATGAGGGAGAAACAAACTTATTCATCACGACTACTCCCATTGGATAAGACATCTGTCCATCAGAAATAGGACACATGACAGCAAATGTGACCTATCAGGAACCTACCCGGAACAAGGGTGCCTATAAGAGATTAACTAATGGGCCCCCTTTCACAATCCCTGAGGAAGCCCCAAGGTGAAACGCGTTGGATTGAAACCACAGAACACAATACAGCACTGCTCTCTGTAGGTATTGCTGAGAACACCTACATTCAAACCCACCGCTACGAGCGGCGGCATCACAGGCGCATGCGCATGCACAATAACTCACTATCTGAGACGGACACTTCCGCCAGGCAACAGGACGGGACAAACATCTCCACGGCAACGGGCCCAAAGCACAAGGGAGCGCGTTCGGGTTAGGACTATCCACAACTATGTGATCCGCGATCTGCCTCACTAAGGGTAAGTCTCTAAACCAGCCTCCATAACTGGGCTCATCCGATGGACCTGTCAGGCTCTTACTAACACTCTCAAACCAGTACTTTGTTTTTGAACTAAATCAAACCTATTTGGGGATTTTTCAGCGTCTGCACTTTATATCTGTTACATAATCTCACTCAGGAGGAATGAACTGTCTGGCTCTTACTAACACTCTCAAACCAGGACTTTGTTTTTGAACCAAATCATTCCTATTTGGGGATTATTCAGTATCTGCACCCTATCTGTTACATATCCTCACTCAGGAGGAATGAACTTATGGAATCCGCATTTGGACAATATTTGTAACCAATACTAGTCTTTGTCGATTTGGCTATTACTCAGTGTTGTTGTACACACGGAAAGCCCTTTATACCACCAGCTGTTATACATCCAATATATGTGTATCTGTTTAATATTGCTTTTACAAGCTGTTACCTATTGATGCTACATGTAAGGGGCTGGTAGTTATCTACCACCAAATAGGTCATATACTGTCGCTATTTTATGTATGTATCTATGTACAGCACTGTATAACCTATACAATATATGTTACATTAAATTGTTTTATTACGAATACCTAGTTATGACCTTTGGACTGTGTAATGCCCCAGCTGTCTTCCAAGGATTCGTGAACGAGATCTTCCGGGACCTATTATACGTGTGCGTTGTAGTCTATCTGGACGACATTTTAATCTTCTCTCAAGATCTTGTCTCCCACCATCAACATGTGGCTGAAGTTCTCTCCAGACTGCGGAAGAACCTCCTATTCTGCAAATTAGAAAAATGCTCCTTCGAATTATCCCAAATTCCATTCTTGGTATACATCGTGTCCGGAGTAGGTCTGGAGATGGACCCAGACAAAGTTAATGCCGTTCTACTCTGGCCCCAGCCAACTACCCTCAGGGCTATACAACGCTTCCTGGGGTTTGCAAATTATTACAGACGTTTTATCCTGAATTTCTCATTTATTGCTTCTCCTATTGTGGCCCTGACCAAGAAGGGCGCCAATACTAAACACTGGTCCTCCGATGCCCTTCACGCTTTCCAAAGCCTTAAAGAAGCATTTTCTACCGCCCCTGTTCTTCGGCAGCCTGACGCAAACCTTCCCTTCTTTCTCGAGGTGGACGCCTCCAATTTCGGACTAGGAGCTATTCTCTCCCAAAGATCTGAGCAACAGAAATTCCATCCTTGTGCCTTCTACTCCCGGGGTCTTCTACCCGCGGAAAAGAACTACACCATCGGTGATAAAGAACTGTTGACAATAAAAGTCGCATTGGAGGAGTGAAGATATCTACTGGAGGGGGCTCATTATCCGGTAACCATCTTTACCGACCACAAAAATCTCCTCTATTTACAAACAGCCCAATGTCTAAACCCTCGACAGGCGAGGTGGTCACTTTTCTTTTCTCGCTTCGAACTCATTATAACGTTCAAACCTGCTGCAAAGAACAGGAAAGCAGATGCTTTATCCCGGGCATTTGCTCCTCCTTCTGACATCTTGGATTCTTCCGATCATCCTATACTGGATCCCAAATGTGTGACTTTGGCCACTTCGTCCACCAATGTGCTACCGTTTGGAAGAACTCTTGTTCCGCCATCTCTACGCAAGAGAATATTGTCATGGTACCATTCTTCACGCTTCTCTGGACATTCTGGTGAACGAAAGACTTTTGAGATCCTTTCCCGGAGTTATTGGTGGCCTTCTATCAGAAAGGATGTCAGAGAATTTGTGGCCGCTTGTGAGATCTGCTCTCAATTTAAGTCTTCCCGCAGAACACCAGCGGGATTGCTCCAACCACTACCTATCCCTACCAAACCTTGGACCCACATAAGTATGGACTTTGTCACCGAACTTCCTCTTAGCAAGAGATGTAATACCATCTGTGTAGTGGTGGATAGATTCTCCAAGATGGTTCACTTCGTCCCTCTCACCGGATTACCATCTTCTTCTACCTTGGCTGACCATTTTATTAAAGAGATTTTTCGAATTCACGGCTGTCCGTCCGAGATTGTGTCCGATAGAGGAGTGCAGTTCGTCTCCAGATTCTGGCGAGCCCTTTGTAAGAACTTGGGTATCCGACTGTCTCTATCATCGTCTTACCATCCCCAATCAAACGGCAAGACCGAAAGGGTCAATCAAGATCTCAAGACCTTCATAAGAATCTTTTCCTCAGCCAATCAAGATAATTGGGTAGATTTACTCCCGTGGGCTGAGTTTGCCCACAATAACATGTACCATGAGTCTTCAACAAAAACTCCTTTTTTCGTGGTTTACGGTCACCATCCGTCTCCCCCAGAGTTTCCTGCCCTCCCTCCCACCCAAGTCCCTGCGGTGGAGAGACTTTGTTAAAACTTTAAAACCATCTGGACTCAGGTGAGATCATCCCTGAGGAAAGCATCAGCCAGATACAAATTCTTCGCAGATAAAAAGAGGTGAGCCATTCCACCACTCAAGCTTGGAGACCGTGTATGGCTTTCTACAAAAAAGCATCCTCCATGAAGTTTGCGCCACGCTTTATCGGACCTTGTATGATCACTCAAGTCATAAATCCAGTATGCTTCAAGCTACTATAACCAAAGAACCTCCGGATCTCCAATGCCTTCCATGTCTCTCTGCTCAAACCTCTTGTTATCAATCGTTTTTCTGCTCCTCCTTCTGTACCTAAACCAGTACAGATTCATCAAGAAGAGGAGTTCGAGATCTCTCAGATCCTGGATGCTAAAATTTCGCGAGGAACTCTCCGATTCCTCGTTCATTGGAAGGGCTTCGGTCCAGAAGAACGATCCTGGATTCGCGCTGAGGACATCAACGCTCCAGCCCTGCTTAAAAAATTCTACCAAAAATTTCCGGGCAAACCCGGTTCCAAGTGTTCTGTGCCCACCTTTAAAAGGGGGGGTACTGTCACTCACCGGAGTGTGAGTGCCTCCACTCTGGTACGTGGTTCTCCATCTTTCCCGCTCACACCTGTGTGGAACCGCGGCCATCCGCCATCCTGTCGCACTGGGCATGCGCAGGTCCCTTTAACAACTATACCTGACCACTAATGTGATTGATGGATCAATCACCCCTCCCTACTTAAGGCACCTGCAGCCTTAGGTAGGGGCCTGATCTTGAAGTCTCCCTCCCAGTGAACTTCTATAGGTGTGTGCAGTTTCCAAACTGCTTCCAGCTCTACTCCTCTGTGCAGTTTCCAAGCTGCTTCCAGCTCTACTCCTGTGTGCAGTTTCCAAACTGCTTCCAGCTCTACTCCTGTGTTCAGTTTCCAAGCTGCTTCCAGCTCTACTCCTGTGTGCAGTTTCCAAACTGCTTCCAGCTCTACTCCTGTGTGCAATTTCCAAACTGCTTCCAGCTCTACTCGTGTGTACAGTTTCCAAACTGCTTCCAGCTCTACTCGTGCTTCAGCTTCCACGCTGCTCCCTGCTCAACTCAGCGGCGGTTCCCATACCGCTACAACGCTTCACTTCTCAGTTGATTCCGGATCTACACTACTGGGTATGCTCTACTGACTATTGACTATTGCCTATTGCTCGCATACCAGTTGTATCCATTGTTGTTTGCTGCACAGGATACAAGTACCCATATAGACTGTGTTACTGCATTGCTTCATTTAGGACTAGCTTTCACTCAAGCTACGATATCTCCTCACGCTACTACTTAGCGTTATTGTGCATATCTGCTGTGACCAGCTTCTCCTCTCTGCAAGGCATCTATTCCATACAGACTATTCATTGTGCCTTCCATCTCTGCCTCACAAGACATTGCTCTACTCAGTTTGCCTTTCAACTTCACTCTCCTGCACCTGGACAAGTCCTCATTCCTTCTCACAGCAGTGGTACAACTTGCTGCACGCAGACCACTGACTTCCCTGCTACCTACCCGCACCTGGACAAGTCCTCCTATCACAGCGGTGGTACAACTTGCTATACGCAGACCACTGACTCTCCTATTACCTACCTACACCTGGACCAGACTCCTCACCATAGCGGTGGTACAACTTGCTGAACGCAGACCACCGACTACCCTGCTTCCTACCTGCACCAGTACTATTCTTCCCATCACTGCAGTGGTACAACTTGCTGTACGCAGACCACTGACTCCTCCTCTACCTACCATCACCTATCCACGTCCACTCCTCGTGTCTACATTATCTTCAGCCTCCAGTTTACTGCTCCAAGTCGCTGACTTTCCTCTAACCATAGCTGCAAGTCGCTGACCTCCTCAGACTATCTCTACTCTCCTGCTGTTGTGTCGCTCCAATCATTCACCTGCCTGCTTTGAGGTGCGTGCCATAACCCCGCCTCTCTAGCAGAGTTCCATCTGGTGAAACTCGGGTAAGCAACTCCTAGTGCCCGTGACAAGGATCAGATGCCACTGCCTGCCTCAGGAGACCCACACCGGAACCATCGGCCAAAACCGTAAGTGATGCGGGAGATGGAGACTCCAAGTCCACCACGGGAACTGCAGCTTGACCAGCGTCCTTCCCCCCGCACCATCTGCATCCCCCACTGGCTCCCTCACCGGCGGCTCCCCCTCCTGCTGCCTTATGCTGTTATACAGGTGATTATTGGGTATGCTGTTAGACTGGTCCGTGGGAAGGTTTGCCAGTAAGCGCTCAGAGCTGTCAATGTTAGCAGAAACCTCCGTTCCTGAACAGGTCGCTTGTTCCATCTCCTGTAGCTTTATCGTCAATAGCTGCATCGATTCTTCCTTGTCTAGGAGGATAGCATTCAACTCCTCAATTTCTATGCGCATAACAGAACGTTCTGTACTAAACGCACGGTTACTTTTCTTCTTCAATGCCGTGATTTGTCTTTTCAACTTAGGAATTTCCAAAGAGAGCCGCTCCAACCGTGCCTTTATAGCAGGCTCCTCCGTCTCCCCCTCATCAGAGTCAGGTAAGCCGACTTTTCCCGGGTCAACATCCGCCTGTTACGACTCACCTGTCCTCGCTTCAGCGCCGCGATCCTCTCCCTCTTCCGGGTCGCGGCGGCGGCGCTGTCACATGACAGTCGGGGCGGGGAATTCAAATCTACTCTGCTACTAAAGTCCTGCTCTGACGCCTGCGCAGCATCATAGCAACTTCCTACGTTACCTGACTAGGTGATTCTCGTGTGATTCTCTGTGTACCAGTTCCTTGCAGTCTTACAGATTATCCCAGTGTACCAGACCCAGGCTTGCTGATTACGTATATATCTCCGCTCCAAGTGTACCAGACCCAGGCTTGCTGACTACGTATATATCTCTGCTCCAAGTGTACCAGACCTAGGCTTGCTGACTACGTATATATCTCCGCTCCAAGGTACCAGACCCAGGCTTGCTGATTACGTATATATCTCCGCTCCAAGTGTACCAGACCCAGGCTTGCTGACTACGTATATATCTCCGCTCCAAGTGTACCAGACCCAGGCTTGCTGACTACGTATATATCTCCGCTCCAAGTGTACCAGACCCAGGCTTGCTGACTACGTATCTATCTCCACTCCACGTGTACCAGACCCCGGCTATCCTGATACTACCATCCAGTTCCAGTGAACCGTGGGCTATCTCCTACCCTTACCTCTAGAGGCAGACCAGTGGACCGTGAACTGCGATCCTCCGCAGCAAAGCCCATCCCGCCTTGCGGCGGTTCTTGGTGAACACCAGGGGGTTCGTTAGATTCCGCACCACCGGCCGGCCAGCGCTGATCTAGAGTAAGGCAAGTACTCCATATTATACCTACATTCTGCATTGTTGTACACATTACATAATTGTTATAGTTTGCTCTGACCAAAAAATATGTATACTTCAGGAGACCCCTCCCCTAGGGATTTGCTCCATTACCTGTTAGGAAGAGTAGAAAAGCAGGAAGCCAATCAGCATCAGTTGCTAACATTTTTACAAGGACTATCAGCCCGTATGGATACCTTGCAGGCAACTTTAACGTCATCAGGTATGGCATCAGCCCCCGTTCAGGCTCCTCCTGTTGCTCCATTACCTGCAGGTGCAGCCTCATCTTTGCATATTCCTAACCCACCTAAGTTTGATGCGGAACCTAAGTTATGTAGGGGATTTTTAAACCAATGTGCTATACAATTTGAGCTTCTTCCTGGAAATTTTCCTTCTGAAAAAGCAAAAGTAGCATATTTAATATCCCTCTTGTCTGGTCAGGCCCTAGCCTGGGCACCCCCGCTCTGGGAGAGAGACGATCCCTTATTACATAATTATTCCAATTTCATGTCTACCTTTAAGAAGGTTTTTGATGAGCCTGGTCGAGTCGTTAACGCAGCTACCAGTATTCTTCGTCTCCGGCAAGGAAGCCTTTCTGTAGGTCAATATGCTGTGCAGTTTAGGACAATGGCCTCAGAGCTCCGATGAAATAACAAAGCCTTAACAGCTGCTTTTTGGCAAAGTCTTACAGACCGAATTAAAGATGAATTGATTTCTCAAGAACTCTCTACTTCTTTGGATGACTTGATCTCCCTATGCATTAAACTTGACCTTCGCGTCAAGGAGAGATCTTTAGAAAAGGAACAATCCCGGCGTGGGCCCTTTCGTCTTGCTCCTAGTTTCCAGACCCCTGTCCAGCCTCCAGGGGAACCCATGCAGCCTGGAAGAACCCGCATTTCGGCTGAGGAGAGAGAGAGTAGGTTCAGGAACCGGTTGTGCTTGTATTGTGGTGAGGGAAGCCTTCTTTTGGGTACCTGCCCTAAGCGCCCGGGAAACAACAGGTTTTGTTAGGTCCCTCTGTTCAAATCCTCTCTTCTTTCAACAGCAAAGATTGTCTTTCTATTTCCTGTGAAGTAGTAATAGGTTCCAAGGTCCACCCTGTTTCTGCATTATTGGATTCCGGTGCCTCAAGCAATTTCATTTCTTCAACTACCATCTCTCAACTAAGTATTCCTACCCAGCCCTTAGAGAGATTCATCTCCCTGACCGCCAGTGACGGAGGTACTATTTCTGGAGGACATATTCTTTTCAAAACCATACCTTTAACTAATAGAGTTGGAGCGCTACATGTTGAGACCATTTCTTTTTTAGTAATTCCTAAGGCCATTAACTCCTTGATTCTAGGTCTGCCATGGCTTCGTCTTCACTCTCCTGGGATAGACTGGCATTCCGGTGAGATTCTTTCCTGGAGTTCGGCTTGCCACAGCAGTTGTTTGACTAAGGTAACCCCTGTTTTTTCCAAGATTAGTGCTCAACTGGGTAACCCCTAATTATTGTCGATTTATTACCAAAGTTTTTCAGATGTTTTTTCTGAACAGGAAGCTACTAAACTTCCACCTCATAGGAGTTGGGATTGTGCTATTAATCTTCAGCCTGGTAAACCTATTCCCCGCGGACGCATTTTTCCCTTGTCTGTTCTTGAAACCAATGCAGTATCTGAATACATTCATGAAAATCTGAAGAGAGGATTCATACGAAAATCATCATCCCCAGCAGGGGCAGGCCTCTTCTTTGTAAAGAAGGATGGGGGCCTTCGCCCTTGTATTGATTACTGTGCTATCAATTCTATCACGGTAAAGAACAGATACCCCCTACCTTTGATCTCTGAGCTCTTCGATCAAATAAAGGGGGCCTCTATTTTTTCTAAGTTGGATCTAAGGGGTGCATACAAACTTATTAGAAAAAAGGAGGGGGATGAATGGAAAACAGCTTTTAGTACACGGGACGGACACTTTGAATATTTGGTAATACCCTTCGGGCTGTGTAATGCTCCTGCTGTTTTCCAAAACTTTATGAATGAGATCTTCCAAGATTTACTTTATCAATTTGTAGTTATCTACCTACATGACATCCTTATATTTTCCCCAGATCTCTCTTCTCATCGCAGAAAGAGAGAGGTTCTGAGTAGGCTTCGGAGATATCAATTATTTTGCAAACTCGAAAAATGTGTGTTTGAACAAGAGAGTTTTCCCTTCCTAGGATATATTATATCCAAGACTGGCCTTCAAATGGACCCATCCAAGCTTAAAGCCATCCTGGATTGGCCACAACCATCAGGCCTTAAAGCTACCCAGCGATGTCTAGGGTTCTCTAATTATTATCAACAGTTTATTAAGGGTTATTCTTCATTAGTAGCTCCCATTACTGCCCTCACTTTTAAGTCTGCCAATCCTAAAATCTGGACTCCTGAAGCAGTTCAAGCCTTCAAGGATCTCAAGACCTTATTCTCTACAGCCCCCATTATTCTTCAACCAGACTGTCAACGGCCCTTCTTCGTAGAGGTGGACGCATCCTCCATAGGGGTCGGAGCGGTACTATCCCAGAAAGATTCTGGTGGAAAATATCATCCCTGTGGATTCTTTTCTCGTCGATTTATTCCTGCAGAGAAGAATTATGGAATCGGTGATAAAGAGCTCTTGGCAATCAAGTTGGCCCTCTCTGAGTGGAGACATTTACTTGAGGGTGCCCAGTTTCCGGTAACAGTATACACCGATCATAAGAATTTACTTTATCTACGGTCAAGCCAGATGGGCCATCTTCTTTTCACGCTTCAATATCAATATTACCTTCCGCCCAGGTTCAAAAAGTGTCAAAGCGGATGCCCTTTCTCGCTCATTCGATGCTACCGATACCGAAGCTTCAGAGAGAAACAAACCAATCTTGGATACCAACTATATATTGGCTCTGTCCCCATTAACCGAGAAAAGTTGTCCTCCTGGTAGAACCTTTGTAACTCCTCCTCTCCGTGTCAAATTATTGCATTGGGCCCATTCTTCTCTTTTTTCTGGGCATGCGGGAGTACAGAAGACCTGGGAATTAATCTCCCGAAAATACTGGTGGCCTACCATACGTAGGGATGTTAAGTCTGTTCAGGATGTGCCCAGCATAAAATTCCCAGACAGAGACCGACGGGTCCACTTATGCCTTTACCTGTTCCCGATATTCCATGGTCTAACATTTCAATGGATTTTATCACTGACCTTCCAAGTTCTAAAGGGTGCACCGTCATCTGGATCGTCATGGACCGGTTTTCTAAAGTAGCACATTTTGTTCCCTTAAAGAAACTCCCCTCGTCTCCTTTCTTAGCGGATCTTTTTTATAAAGAAATATTCCGACTTCATGGCTGTCCTGCACACATAGTGTCTGATCGTGGGTCACAATTTGTATCTATATTCTGGAGAGCTTTTTGCCAGAAATTAGGAACCAAACTGCCAGCAGCTGTGAAGAGAGGAGGTGTTTGTTTCACCTCTGACTTCCAGAAGCCTGCAGGGTAGAGTTTTTTGCCTAACCCAGCCTTGATGGAGCCTCCTGGGGAAGCATTCCAGGAGAGTCCCCTGCCTACCGGGCCTGGCCCGGGTCTAGGCCCAGATTCAACCAGGATCCATGATAATCAGCTTCCCAGTATAAGTGGTCCTACTGCTGGTGAAAATGCAGGAAAGGCCCCGGCTTCAACATCTCCGGGTGACAAAACAGACCGTGATCAGGATAAAGCTGAAGTTAAAGCTCTTGGCTCGGTGCAGCCTGTGGAAGAAAAGAAACCTGCAGCAAAGGTAACCCCCGGTTTTCAACTTACCACATTAGAGGGAGAAAGTGGTTCAGGGGGTGGGCTGGATCCTGGGGTGGAAGCACCTGTTTCATCCAGTCAGGGTGGTCAGGAGGCTAAAGCCTTGGGGATGCCTGGTCAGTGCCTGACTCCAGAGAGTATCTATCCTGGGGAGACAGAGTGGAAATAGAGGATCTGCAGGAAGAAGTGCAAAGGGCAGCGACCTCAGTTGCTAGATTGCAACAGAGAATTGCTAAAAGAAGCTAAAGAAAAATAAGTTGTTTACCCGTGACAAAGTGGAAATGCAGAGGGCTATTGATGAATTGGCGGATAACCTAAAGTATAAAGAATCTCACCTGGAGGAGTTGCATATGAGATTGGCATATTACAAGCAACATGCTAGCAATCCGAGGGAGAGTAGTCAGCTATTTACATCTGCTGATGCTTTTACTACTGATCTGTCCCAAGGTATGATACAGCTGACTGTAGGTCCTACATGTGAAGCTGTAAAATGTGTGGATCCTGTCTCTGTAAATACAACCTCACAATCTGCATCAGTCCCTCTGCCTGCTAATATCCCTGTGGCAGAGATGGAAAATATGGAAGGAGAAAATGCCCTTTATTCATCCATAAGGGCATTGGAAGAAATTGTGACATCGCAGAGTGTGGTCCTGAGTGCAGTAAGGTTTGTAGTGGGCCTTACAGTGTCTAAAGTAAAAGAGTCACCTGAAGTCCAAGATGGTGGTTTGTCAGCAGCAACTGAGAGCACTGAAGGGTCTGTAGTTGGCCCTGTTGTACCTCAGTCAGGGGTCACTCCTCTCCCTGGTGGTCCAGTGGTAAAATTCAAAACCCAAGATGGCGGCTTTGGTTCGAGTGCTGCGACCGGAAGTATGGCGCAGTCTGTAATGGACTCTGTTGCATCTGTGTCAGCAGCTAACTGTGTTGTGCAGCAGGAAGAGGCTCAAATTGATCTTGCAATGAGTAAGTCTCTTGGAGAACTAATGTCTGCAGCAGCCAGCGTTATTACAGGTGTAAATAAACTGAGTTCAGAGACTGAGGCTCCAAGTGCTTTGGACACTGAGATAAGGGGTGAGAAACTTGCATTTGCTAGTTCACCTAATGCTGGTACTGTGTCTGTGCAATCAGTCTTTGGGCCTGTTAGTATTGGAAAATTACCCAGTGGGGCTCAGTGTGTAAAAGATATTGCAATTAGTGTGGCTGAATCTGTTTTGGCTCCTGCTATGTCTGTGGCTGCTGCTATGCCTAGGGGTGGAGGTGGAGAGATCCCTGATCCTCCAGTTACTTCTTTAGAGCCTCAACCTGGGACTTCAGGTGCTATGGGTAGGCCAGCCCTTGTGTCATATGCTGGGGTATTAACAGGGAAGCAGGTGATGACTCCACAGCCTGTGTTAGGAGGAGTGCCACCAAAACGGCGAAATGTTGTTCAATTAAAATGGATAAGTAAAGAGCCCCCCCCTCCATCTAGGCCTGATTTTCTTAATCAATTTTTTTACACTGGGCTTTGTAGCTAGTGATCTGTTTGCTTGCATACACCCTGTAGGCTCCCCTGAGTATGACATTAGCTTTTCCACCTATGGGGGTCTTCAGGCATTCTGGAATATATGGGGTTCTATTAAAGGGCAGAGTCCCTGGCTAAAATATAGAGCTTACGCAGTTATTAGACAAGAGCAGGTTAGGATTACAATATTAGTCCGTAACGAGTCTTTGTCAGTGGCAGATCTGTCCTTTTGGGTTAAACGTTACGCAGACCTACTTTCACCCTTTAAGTAAGGTGCCGGATCCAGAACACAATGTCTGGGGTGGGGTCTGGTCCACGACTGTACGGCTGCGGCAGAGTGAGGGGCGTACTCTGCATCTTCCATCTGCAGCCTACATAGGTCGGGATAGGATCCAGTGTTTCTACCCCGGGCAGCCTCGTTTATGACACTGGTGTGGGTCTTTTTGTCACATTAGCAATAATTGTACAGGATTGAAGTGTTCTCTGTGTCAGGGGCTAGGGCACACTGCAAGGGATTGTACCGCAATTAAGTGCAACCTTTGTGGTGAGGATGGCCACCCATATAGTAGATGCCCACTGGCGGAACATAATAAAGTTTCTTCAGTTGTGGTTCCCACAGTGACCCTTTTAGTAGTGAGCCCTGTGGTTGAAGAGGGAATCGTCTTGCAACAAAGCATGGAGGGTACTCTGGAGTGTGTGAGGGAGGAGGCTGTGCAAGGCAGATCTCAGAATAAGGCACATGCCGCACCTGATCACGTCTCAGAGTCCGAAATGGAGATGGAGAATAAGGAATGGACCCTAGTGGGCAAAAATAAATGGAGAAAGCAGGTGTCCAGCAATTCAGGGGACATTGTGGTTGTAAATCAGTTTCTGGTTATTTCCAGTGAAGAGGAGGAAGAGGGAGAGGTGGCTAGGGACATAGAAGGTGATTTGAAACTTAGGCCTAAACTTCAGAGGAAGAAGGTGAAGAAGTTACCTAGGAACCCCCCTCAGTTACAGGTGGAGGAACTCCCTGTTGGTGTAGGGGTTGGGTTAGTAGTAGGAGGAGGCAAGGGGAAGGGTAGGGGGAAGAGGCAGCCAGATTACTCAGTGGTCCCTTCGACATCTAGGATGGATACTGTTCTTGGAGTTGCTCCAGTTCCCTTGACCCCTAACACTATAATGCCAGGGGAAGTACCCACCCATGTAAAGACTCCAGAGGTTAATACTCATTCAGGCATTTCCTTGGGTACAATTGCTGTTCCTAAGCCCCTTAAGGCCTCTGCTAAAGAGGTAGTCATTACTAAATCCATCCCCCCTGATAAGGAACAGTGTGATGGTGGGCCAGGTATGGTTGACATCTTCAAAAAGAGTGTTGGAGGGAGGACTCAGGTTTCAGAGCCTCCTTCAAAGGAGTCAAGGAAAGAGCTGGTCTTCTTTGTGGGACACAGCCAAAAGAAGTAAAATGGAACTAAATGGGCCTACTTCTATAACCTAGAATGATGGCTACCCAACCTATTACATTTGTCACCATTAATCTGGCATCTATAATGTCCAAACGAGCTTGCTACATGGCCTATAGTCGATTTTTTATTTTTGCAAGAGACTAGGGTAGGTCGACTGTCGGACCTCCACAAAGCCAAGTGTGAGTGGAGGCGGGGTCCCTCCTTTTGGTCTCTTGCGGCCGAGCCGTACGGTGGGGTGGCGGTACTTTTTACTGGCATGGTAACCATTCAGCGGGTTATAGAACTTGAAGTAGGTAGATGTATGATTCTGGATGTCACTCTGAAGGGGTGCGACCTCAGGTTAATTAACATCTATGCCAGTCCGCAATCTAAGTTGGACAGGAAGTGCCTTTTCAGAGAGATAAAGCCTTACCTTTTTACAGCCCGGCAGGTAGTTTTTGGAGGTGATTTCAACACCATTATTAGGCCCAAAGACAGGGGAGGATCAAATTCTACGCTGGGCTACGATTCCCTTTATCTAGTTAGCATGGTTAGACAGGCAGCTCTGGTGGATGTGCACGTTCGCCATTCCCCAGACCTCATGGGTTCCACCTTTTTTAGAGGTAGGGGCAGGTCTAGGATAGACAGTTTTTTTGTTAAGAAGGGCTCTGCGACTTCGGCACCTGTGCTGAGGGCTGTGGAGTTCTCCGATCACGTTTGTCTGTGTGTCAGCTTGAACGCCTCAGAAACCCCTCAGAAAGGCAGGGGCCTGTGGCGCCTGAGCCCTGAGCTCCTGAAGGAGGATGAGATTAGACAGTCCTCTAGGGACTTCTTTGAAACACAGGAATCACTTTTGGAGGAAGGTTGGAGTAGGTCAGAGTGGTGGGAGGTTTGCAAGAAGAGAACTCGGAGCTTCTTCCGCCGACTCGTAAGTCACAGAAACTTGGTAAAAATAAATACCTACTCAACTTTGAGGCGGAAACTTGCTTTCCTGATCTCTGAAGAGGGAGACGGTGGGGAGATCTCCCGGGTGAAGGCTCGGTTGAAGGAGTATCAGTATAATCGGTATGCTTCCTTAGTTCTGGAGAGGGATTATGGTCAATACCACTTGCCAGACCCCTACCAGAGCTGTAGGAACTCGATCAATGCTAAGGAGGTGAGAGGGCTGTGTGATGAGCGGGGTGTCTTTCAAAAGTCTTGAGAGGGCATTCTTGGCATCATTGGCTCTTTCTACTCTGGCCTCCTCTCTGAGAAATCACTTGGCAGAGGGAAGATGGAGCAATTTCTGAAGGAAACTCCTGGTGTAAATAACTTGCATGCTGCGCTTGACACCCTGGATGGTGATGTAACGGTAGACGAGGTCAAGGCTGCCATAGATAGTCTGTCTATGAAGAAGTCCCCAGGACTGGATGGCCTGACATCCGAGTTTTATATGACCTTTGTCGACATCTTGGCCCCTCGCCTTATGGAAGTGTTTAATGAGTGCCTGGGCGAGGGTTTACTCCCTCCTTCCATGAGGACATCTGCCCTTATAGTATTGTCCAAGGGATCGGACAAATCCAAGATTGAGAACTGGCGCCCCATTGCCCTTGTTAATGTGGATGTCACTCACCGGACTGTGAGTGCCATTTCTCCTGTGATCAGGAACCGTGGCCGTCCGCCATCCTGAGGGTCTGCGCATGTGCAGCCCTTATCAAACCTTCAGTACCTGTTGCTTTTAATTGATTGGACGATCAGGCAACCCTCCCTATTTAAACCACCTGTGATCATTACCTGGTTGCCTGATCTTGGAGTCTCATTCCTCATGAGCCTCTGAAGGTGTTCCTGTGTTTCCTCGTGTATTCAGCTCCAGCCGATTCCTGTTTACTGCTATTGTGGTTTCCAGACCACTTCAACTCTCCTGTGTTCATCGTGCCTGCACTCAGCTGATTCCTATCTGCTACTACTACCGGACTCCAGTTCGTCTCAACTCTCCTGTGTTCATCGTGCCTGCACTCAGCTGATTCCTATCTGCTACTACTACCGGACTCCAGTTCGTCTCAACTCTCCTGTGTTCAGCGTGTCTGCTCTCCGCTGCCTCCGTTACTACTAGTGTTCCAGACCGTCTCAACTCTCCTGTGTTTATCGTGTCAGCTCTCCACTGATTCCTATCTGCTACTGCTGCCGGATTCCAGACCGTCTCTACTCTTCTATGTTCAGCGTGTCTCCTCTCCGCTGCCTTCGCTACTACTGCTGGATACCAGAAAGCCTCAACTCTCCCGTGTTCCTCATGTTTCCAGTTTCACTTACTACTGCTTCCTGAGTATTGCCTCGTTGATTCTGGATTACCTGCCGTGCGCTGCACCAACCTGATTACCGCTTCCACCCTCCAGTGGTCTCTCCTCCTGCCGGCTTTCAGCCGTTCAGGTATCCCTGCACGTCTCTCTGACAGCCTGCTCTCCTGAACCGTGGTATGCATACTTTCCATTGACTTTGCTTTTGTATTGCATATCCATCTGGACTGAGTTGTGTTCTTCTCTGGTGTCTCCTATCCACTGAAGCTATTGTTACCATTGACTTTGTTTCCTATTACCTGGATAGCTATTGCGACTTTGTATACTTCAAGCAGCGCTTGTCAGTTATTGTTGTATTGTGGATATCATCGTGGGATCAAGTTCTGTGTGCCCCGTGTATACTCTGCTTTACATTCACCTCCTCGTGCCCCTCCTCACATATATATATAGCAGTGGTACAACTTGCTGACGCAGACCACTGACTCCTTTTTCCCTGTGACACCAGTTTCAAGTATCCTCTCACATAAGCAGTGGTACAACTTGCTATACGCAGACCACTGACTTCCCCGTTACCTACTTGCACCTGGAATCCATTCCTTCACTATAGACAGCGGTACAACTTGCTATACGCAGACCGCTGACTCTCACTACCTCCTCGCTACTCCTGGACATTCCTCCTCACTATAGCAGTGGTACAACTTGCTATACGCAGACCACTGACTCTCCTCACGTTTACTTGTCCATCTGGTTCCTCGTGTACATTCATCTACTCATTACCAGTTGCTGCTAGTCATAGACTTTCCTTGAGCATTCTCTCACCATCTGCTGTTTCTCCTGTTCCGTTGTCACCCTGCTACCAGAGAACCATAGTACCAGCTATATTACTCTGGTAAGTCCATCATCTGGTGATATCCTGGGCAAGGACTCCTAGTGCCCGTGACAGTGGATCGCAAGATTCTGTTAAAAGTGCTGTTTAACAGGTTGATTCAGATTACAGACCTGGTACTTTCTTCTTCTCAGCATTGCACCATGAAGGGTCGTAGCACCTTTAGTGCTCTGTCCTTGGTGTCCGGGAGGCCGTTGAGCGGTGTCGTGCTGAGAAGTGGGGAAAGTATTTGCTGACACTGGACCAGTCGAAGGCTTTTGATCGTGTCAATCATGAGTACCTCTGGTGTCTACTTGGCAGGTATGGGCTCCCAGAGCGGGTGGTCAATTGGATTAGAGTGATCTACAGGCAAGCCGAAAGCTTGTGAATGGTTGGGTAGGTCGTACTTTCTCGGTGACTTCGGGAGTCAGACAGGGATGTCCCCTGAGCCCCCTCTTGTACGTGTTTGCAATCAATCCCTTCATCAGGAGGGTGGAAGGCGACACAGTGAGAGGGATGCAACTGAGCCCGGGGAAGCCGTTGAAAGTGGTGGCTTACACAGATGATGTCACGATCGTGATTTCTGATGTGAATGAAGCGAAAGATGTGACGGTTGATATCTGTACATATTCTGAGGCCTCAGGGTCCAGAATCAATCAGAATAAGTGTGAAGCTTTCTGGATGGGGGAGGAGGGTCGGCATTTTGACCTTCCGGACAGCCTTCCGAGCGAGGAGATTAAAATTCTTGGTATCCGATTTGGCCCTGGTGATTACGCCAAGCGAAATTGGGAGATTAGGCTGGGAGCAGCTTCCGCTAAAGTGGTATGTTGGAGAGGATGGCATTTGTCTCTTAGGGAAAGGGTGGAATTGATCAAGACTTACCTGATTCCAGTCTTTTTGTATGTCAGCTATGTATGCCTTTTGCCAGAATCTTTATGGGCCAGGGTGAATGCAGTGTTCTTACAGATGCTTTGGGGAAAAGGCTGAACCTTGTTAAGCGTAGAGTGACCTACAGATCGAGGGGGGAGGGGGGCCTGGGTATGGTAAACCCAGTGCTCTTCTTTATGCTCACCTTTCTTAAATTACATCTGCACAGTCTAATCTTGGAGACTCCCCCTCTATGGGTAGAGGGCTTTCGTGCCTGGGTGCATCCATTCCTCAATTCCTGGGTAGAAGGAGGAGCGGTAAAGAGTTTTCGAGTTCCACATGGTTACCTCCCGGCCGAAACTGGGTTTCAAGGTGACAAGGAAATGGCAACTGGAGGTGGGAGAGGTCAACAGCTCCTCTAGAAGGGAGTTGGAGAGGAGAGTCTTGCGGTCTCACTTCTGGGAGCCTCTGTCACTGAGGGACTGCCCGGGCAGTGTCTGCTCAGATGGCATAGCTCTGATCACTGATCGGAGGATACCACAGAAGCTCAGGGACTGGCTCTCCTTCCACTGGAGACTCTATGTTAGAGGAAACCTCAAGGTAAGGAATGCCGATGATCGTGGCTGCCCATGGGAGGAGTGTCCAGGGGAGGAGGAGACAATGGATCATTTCTTGTTGAGGAGTCCTTTTAACATAGAAGTTTATGATGGGGTCTTGTGTGTTTTGGGCACGCCTAGTCTTTCGGGGCTTAGTTACCCTGAGTGGGTTTACGGGGCGCTCAAGAGGTTTAGGGCTTTTGATTTGGTCACTCTGTTTTTAGTTACATTAGTGGTTAGGTATTACACGTGGAATGCACAGTGTTTAGTGAAAATCCGCAAGGAAGTCCTCCCTTGCAAAGAGGTGGTGGGAGATATTCTTCACGAGGGTTGGAAGATAAGGGATATGGAGAGGCAACGGATGGATGCTGCGAGCTGGGCCAGGCTTTGGCGTGGCTTAAAACTCCCTTAGTGGGTGGTGGAAATCTGGGGCCTCTCCATCTGTTGGCTTTCTATTTCTTCACCTCCCAGTAGATTTTGATTGGTTCCTTTTTCTTTAGTAAGTGCGTGCATATGTCTAGTCATCCTATTTAGTTCCACTATGCTTGTTTTTACTTTTGGTACAGTTAAAGTTTGTTTTAACATTAAAGTTGAGATTTATTATGGTGCATATACCCAGTTTACGTTAGCCATGAAGGCCTATGGACTTTTCTATTTTTATGGACTTTAATTATTATGAGCATGGACTCTTTTATTGGGATATGGGAGGGGTTTCGTTATTGTAAGATTGTTGAGATATGTATTTTGTTGCAAGCTTTTCTAAATAAAAAAATCAGCAGCTGCTTGGTGCTCCTGCTCTTGTGTGTACTGTTGTGAAACCATTTTGATAACACCGTACACTTTGACTGCAAATTCAGAAGAAAAGCCTGCCAGGCCTAGTATTTGTATTTCAGCAATGACAATTAGCAATGGAGCAATGAAGCTCTTCTCTTTGTGTGTAACCTATATAACACTGTACAATTTGACTGCAAAGTCAGAAAAAAAGCCTGGCAGCCCTAGTATTTGTATTTGAGCAATGACAATTAGCAATGGAGCAATGGAGCTTTCCTCTTTCTGTGTTACCTATTTAACACAGTAGAATGTGACTGCAGAATTACACCAAGCCTGCCAGCAATAGTATTTGTATTTTTCAGCAATGAGAATTAGCAATGGAGCTCTCCTGAATGTCACTGTAGACTTTGTTGAACACTGCTACCCCCTCCTCTTTCAATTCTACCTATTTTGCTGCCCAACTGCTCTACAGACTGTGCTTCCCCTTCTATGTCCCTCTGTGAATTGGCGCTGGACCGCCGTGGAGGGCGATACTTATAGAATCCAAAACTTGCGAGATCTGAGAGCCGACGATGTAACGATAATGTTTTGCCTCATTTTCAGTTCCGAAAAAGCGCAAAAACAAAAAATGTTAGTGGAGAGAGCAATGCGAGTCAGCTGACAACTAATAGCAAAACCGTGGTAGGTCAAATTGCCATTACACCACTTGTCCCAGGATATAATCCTTTACGATGTTACGGCTTCCTAGTAACTGTCATAAGCTTTTATAACTAACGGGAGATGTCTTCACCTATAGTAGCCGCCTGTCACACATCAGACCCACTGATTGACGGACTCCCTGCTATTACTCACTTTCTTTCTGGCAGTTGTACTCTTCCGGGACGTATGCTTATCTGAGCATGCATGAACTGGCAATCTCCCCATTCATTCTTTACAGCCAATCGGATTCAAGACTTCACTATTTAAAGCATACCTCTTACCTGTGTTATTTGCCAGATCTTCAGGTCTCTCCTCCTGTTCAGACGCCCTGTTCCCTGGCTCCTGTCTGCTACCTGTTCTCTGAGTCTTCAGGGCATCAATCTAGAGATCATCACAGCCTCTGTGTCTACTCCACTATCCTTGTGGTAAAAGCTCTGCTGTCATCACTACCTGCCTCCTGTGTATCAGCTCTACAGTTTCCCTGGGGGACTGTCTCCTAGTCTCTCAACTATTCTGAAACTTCGTATCTGTGTCATCCTCAGTTATAGTCTTGGTTCTCATTGCAGTTTCGCTCAAGCCCAAACTCCCTTGCGGGAGCCTCTTGCGAAAACTTCCCTCTCCGTTAGACTCCACGCCTCCTAAGAGGTGTTACCAATGTGAGCAGACTGTACAGGCACTCCTCTGACCCTACTGGTTGTGACTGTAAGATCTGGCCATTAAATGGTTCCCGACCGAGAACCATCCGCAAAGGACATGTTGCAGCACTTGGTGGGAAGAGTTGAGCAGCAAGATGCTGCTCAGGTTCAGCTACTCCAACGTCTGCAACCTTTGATTGCCCATGTGGACAACTTGCAAGTCGCTCCTCCCGCTCCACTGCAAGCTGCGTCTCCCATTCCTGAGGCTCAGCCACCGGCAGTTCCCGCTTCTTCCTTGAGACTGCCAACTCCTCAAAAGTTTGATGGTGATCCAAAGTATTGCTGAGGATCCCTCAATGAGTGCTCAATCCACTTTGAGCTATTTGCACAAAACTTTCCCTCGGACCGTACTAAAGTGGGCTATATTATTTCCTTACTGTCTGGACAGGCTCTGGGATGGGCATCTTCTCTTTGGGAAAAGAATGACCTCATTCTTCAGCATAGTAAAGCCTTTATTTCGAGCTTCCGGAAAATCTTTGATGAACCGGGCCGGGTGTCATCAGCAGCTTCAAGTATCCTCAGACTTCGCCAGGGTTCTCAGTCTGTTTCTCAATACATAATACAAGTCCATACTCTTTCATCAGATCTCCAATGGAACAACATAGCCCTGGTCGCTGCTTTCTGGCAAGGTCTCTTAGACCATATAAAGGATGTCCTCGCTTCCCAGGAATTACCTACCTCCCTTGATACTCTGATTTCTCTCTGCCATTGAGTGAACACCCGCTTCCGGGGAAGATCCTTGGAGAAAGACGCTGTCACACGGCACTCATTCGGCTTCCACAACCAAAGACCAAGACACGCACCTGTTCCCCATTGAAGTATACCTCAGCTACTGTCGTCCTATCGTTAGTCCTGCGCATGCCTTTGTGTCCTCTGCAGGTTTCCCATTGGTTCTCAGTTCTGGCTCCAAACTTGAAAAGGCACTTCCTCTTTCTCCTGAGGGCCTGTTGATCAAGTTACTTGCCTGATTAAGACTTTGTCTGTCTCCTGTACATTTACTTTGGATCGTCAGTGCCTCCTTGCCTCTGTTGTCTTGCTGGCTGGATCATCCACGCTACATCTGACTCCGCTGTGCTGATTTACTACGGGCTATACCGCTCAAGCTGAACCTGTCTCCGTTACCGTACTGTCTGGATCATCTACACTACACCTGTCTCCGCTGTGTTGCTGTACCACGGGCTATACTGCTTAAGCTGCACCTGTCCCTGTTGCCTTGCTGTCTGGACCGTTCACGCTGCTCTTGTCTCCACTGTGTTGCTGTACTACGGGCTATATCGCTCAAGCTACACTTGTCCCTGTTACCCTGCTGGCTGGACTGTTCATGCTGCACCTGTCTTCACTGTGCTGCCACACTACGTGCCCAAACGCCTAAGCTGCACTTGTCTCTGTCACTTTGCTAGCTGGACTGTTCATACTGCAACTACTTTCATTGTGTTGTTATATTACAGGCTGTATTGCTAAGTTGCACTTGTCTCTGTTACTCTGCTAATTTGGACTGTTCATGCTGCAACTACTTTCATTGTGTTGTTACACTACATAATGTATTGTTCAAGCTACTAGCCTCCATTAAACCGCTACTTGAATTGTTCATCCTGCATCTGTCTTCACTCCGCTACTTGTCTCAAGAGCTTACATTCCATCCACTTCCATTGTGTCTCTGCATACATCTTATTATCTACTCCCCTGGGATCTCGTCTGACACTCCTGGTAGGGACCGCGACCTGCGGACGGACGCTGCTAAGCCCAAATCAACTTGCGGTGATCACTGGTGAATACCATCCGTCCGTTAGACTCCGCGCCCTACTGGGAGTAGCGCCAAGTTTGGGCAGGTCCAAGAATCCAGTGTACCAAACTGTGACAGATGCTACACGACAGTCCGCATCAAACTAGGCAACTGGGCCGCTCCTGACTGTCTCCTGAGGAGAGGCAGAGAGGAATTACCAATAATTTCTGCATCTACTGTGGCGAGTCTGGTTATCTCATAGTCGCATGTCCTAAACGTCAGGGAAACGCCAGGCCCTAACCCGGTCTCCAAATTTCCCAAAAGCTTCTGTGTGTTCTATTCCTGCGACCATTCGTGTCCATCCTCTGCTATTCTGAACTACATTCATTTGTGTATCTCATTCCTGCAACTGTGTATTTAAAAAGTATGAACATCCACTGCTATTCTGAACCACATTAATTGTGGGCAGCACGGTGGCTAAGTGGTTAGCACTTCTGCCTTACAGCACTGGGGTCATGTGTGCAATTCCCGACCATGGCCTTATCTGTGAGAAGTTTGTATGTTCTCCCTGTGTTTGCGTGGGTTTCCTCCAAAGGCTCCGGTTTCCTCCCACACTCCAAAAACATAGTGATAGGTTAATTGGCTGCTAACACTAGTTGGCTGCTTGACCAAGTCTGTGTGTCTGTCTGTCTGTCTGTGTGTGTTAGGGAATTTAATGGGGCAGGGACCGATGTGAGTTCTCTGTACAGCGCTGTGGAATTAGTGGCGCTATATAAATAAATGGTAATAATAATAGTAAATAATTTGTGTATCTCATCCCTGCAACTGTGTGTTTAAAAAGTATGTTATAGGAATTTGTTATCTGTTCTAACTTAGGTTGGCCTTTTATTGATGCCTAATTTATGATAGGTATCTGGCCTCCTCTAGACTATTCGACAAATGTTTTTCTTTTCCTTTGATTATCTGACCAATTAGCACAGCTGTAGTGTATTCATAAATTAGCCTGACTACATATTAGCTTCAGTCTATGGTGTGACGTATGTGTCATGCAATCAGACACTGCCTCAACTGCAGCACTTTCACATGGTGGCCTCCTTCTCACCCACACCCCCAGACCTGATGGGAGACAGTTGAACTACTTCTCTCCCCACAGTGCACGTTCACAGTTCTACCAAATGTCCCATCACTCATGTTCACATCTTTTGAAGTACATGCTATTCGAATTTTTAATCCATTCTCTCTAGGTGTTGTGGTGATCTATCATCCCCCTGGAGCACACCAACAATTTATTGAGGATTTTTCTGCATGGCTCCCTCGCTTCTTATTTTCAGACATTCCCACCCTCAACATCCCCATTGATAACCCACTATCCAAAGTTGCTTCCAAACTACTCTCTCTAACCTCCTCACTTGACCTCTCCCAGTGGATTGAATCATCTACTCATCAGGATGGCCATTGCCTTGATCTTGTTTTCTCTAGACAATGCTCAGTTTCTAATTTCCTTAACACACCCTTCCCTCTCTCAGATCATCACCTTATCAGCTACACGCTCACCCCCACTGCTCTAACCTCTCTACTGTCTAACTCTACCAAGCCTCCTCATACCCGCAGAAATCTTAATTCTATTAATCTTCAACAATTTTCCACCTCTCTCCAACACCTTCTCTCCCCTATCTCTACATTCTCCTTCCCTGAGATGGCAGTAGCTCATTTTCACCAATCCTTAGCAACAGCCCTTGATCAAGTGGCTCCAGCGCCACTACATACTACACGTCGACTTCAATGTCAGCCGTGGCACACTACAGCAACGCGAAATATTCAAAAATTTTCCCGTAAAGCAGAACGTCACTGGCGTAAATCTCGCACCTCTAATGACTTCTTCACATATACTTCTATCTACCTCTCCTATCAAAATGGTCTGGACACTGCAAAACAAACATACTTCCAATCTCTTATCTATGCTCAGGCTTCTAACCCCATACGCCTTTTTAACACATTTAAATCTCTTCTCAATCCTCCCACCCTGAACCCTCCGTCTACTATCAGTGCCCAGGATCTTGCTTCCTACTTCAAGTACAAGATTGATAAGATCAGACTAGAAATGGTACCCTCTGACACCCTCTCTTCATTTGACCCCACAAATGAAGAGGAAATTTTTACTCTCTTCTTATCTTCCTACTCCACCTCCTGTCCTCTTGATCCTATTCCCTCGCAAATTGTTAGATCCCTGTCTCCTGTGCTCACTTCACCTCTAACTAAAATCTGTAATCTCTCTACTGGCATCTTTCCATCACTATACAAGCACGCAGTGATTACTCCTATTCTAAAAAAACAAGATCCCGTGCCCCTCCAAGCTTCTAGAGAGACTTGCCTCACACGCTTCCTTTCCGCAAACAACCTGTTGAATCCTTTTCAGACTGGCTTTCATTCTCAACACTCCACAGAGACTGCATTGACTAAGGGTTCTCAATGATCTGATCACTGCAAAAACTAAACGCCATTACTCTCTCCTAATTCTCCTGGATCTCTCGGCTGCATTTGACACCGTTGACCACTCTCATCTCATGCAAATGCTGCAATCCCTAGTTCTTCAAGGCACTGTTCTATCCTGGTTCTCATCCTACCTTTCTAATCACTTTTTCAATGTTAATTTCTCTGAGGCCCCCTCTGCTCCGCTTCCTTTATCAGTTGGAGTACCGCAAGGCTCAGTGCTAGGTCCTCTGCTGTTCTCTATCTATACCGCTTCTTTTGGAAATCTAATAAGTTCTTTTGGATTTCAGTATCATCTCTATGCGGATTATACCCAAATTTATCCATCCTCTTCTGATCTCTCGACATCTGTGTTGTCCCGTGTAACTGACTGTCTTTCTGCCATTTAATCTTGGATGTCCTCTCGCAAACTCAAACTTAAACTTTCAAAAACAGAGTTAATAATATTCCCACCCACCAACAAGAGCATACCTGACATTTCTATTTTTGTTGATAACATGACCATAAATCCCACCCCACAAGCTCACTGCCTAGGTGTAATCCTCGACTCACACCTGTCCTTTGTTCCCCACATTGACTCTATGTTTAAATCATGTTACATACATCTAAAAAACATTTGCAGAATTCGCACATATCTCACACAAGACACTGCAAAAACCTTAATTCATGCACTTATCATCTCCTGCATTGACTATTGCAATTCCCTCCTTACTGGTCTTCCCCAAAACAGACTCAAACAATCTATTTTGCACACATCGGCAAGATTGATTTTCCTTGCAAATCATTATTCCTCTGCAGAATCACTCTGTATGTCTCTACACTTGTTGCCTGTTTTCTACCAAATCCAATATAAAATACTTTTACTAACCTACAAGGCCATCCACAAAGCTGCACCAACATACATCTCCTCTCTCGTCTCAAAATATATCCCAACTCGGCAACTCCGTTCTACACAAGATCTGCGTCTCTCATGCACCCTCATTACATCCTCCCATTCCCGGTAACAGGACTTTATTTGGGCTGCACCCTCTTAACCTCACTACATTACCCTATTACCACCTGTTACACAATTTCACACAAGACAACTACCCTCTGACCAACATTGTTGTGTGACAGGATCATTTAGCTTATGAGTCACTTTTACCTTTGCAGTCTGGCTGGGCCGAAATGCAAAATGTAGACTTAACCTCATGTATCAAACTCCCATTGTCCCATAGATTGTAAGCTTGCAAACAGGGCCTTCTCACCTCTTTGTCTGTTTTACTGGGAAGCGATGAACTGCAGAGAGCAGAAGCACTGAGATCCACACATGTTATAACTCTGGAACAGGACCGATGATGAGCGATACTCTGCAGTGAGGCCACAGGTCTTGACTGTGGAATAAGCTGAACAGGTAATGCTGTGAAGCGATGAACTGCGGAGAGCAGAAGAAACGAGATCCACACAGGTGTTATAACTCTAGAACAGGACCGATGATGAATGAACGGCCTAAGTGGCGAGGACAGAAACAGAGGTAAGTATGAGCATGGAAGGGAGTCAGAGGAGATGCTTCCTATCAGGTAAGGCGACCTGATGATTTGACACCCATAGAAAGGAGGAGGAACCTTATAAAGGTAACTGGCTGGTGATCGTCCTATCACCGTGGAGCAGAAGTTTTTAAGACCATATTCTCTTGCGAGAATCCCTGGTGATTACCTCTCCTCCGCTAGACTCCACATCTCTCTGGGGGTAAGCTGTCACTCAAGTAGAGATCATGACCATTCTAACTATCTGGCTTTCATGACACCCTCATTGTGCTTGGGATTGTGCTATTGACCTCCAACTGAGTAAAACACCTCCCAAAAGTTTGGTGTACCTGTTATCTGTACCCGAGACCCAAGCTATGGCTGAACACGAGAAAGGAAACCTTCTGCACGGCTTCATTCGACCTTCAACCTCCCCAGCAGGTGCAGGGATTTTTTTATGAAGAAGAAGGATGGGACTTTACATCCCTGCATCGATTATAGGGGTTTAAATGCTATCACAGTCAAGAATCGGTACCCTATTCTACTTGTGAACAAACTTTTTGATCGCATAAAAGGAACAGATTTTCACCAGGCTAGATCTCCGAGGAGCCTACAATTTAATCCGCATTTGCATGGAGGATGACTGGAAGACTGCTTTTAATACAAGGGATGGTCACTATGAGTACCTAGTAATGCCCTTTGGACTGTATAATGCCCCAGCAGTATTTCAGAGCTTTGTGAATGAGATCTTTAGGGATTTACTTTATTCTTCTGTAGTAGTGTACCTAGATGACATTTTGATCTTCTCCCGAGATCTAACTACTCATCGTCTCCAAGTAGTTGAGGTACTTACCCATCTGCAAAGAAATCATCTATTCTGCAAGCTCGAAAAAATGTTATATTGAGACCTCCCACCGACCTTCCTTGGATACATCTTGTTGGGCCACAGCTTACAGATGGACCCAGATAAAGTTCAGGCTGTCCTGGATTGGCCTCTTCCAATTGGACTTAAAGCTATACAGCATTTTCTAGGGTTCGCCAACTATTATTGTCAGTTTATACAATGATATTCTACACTTGTAGCCCCAATCGTGGCACTCACTCAGAAGGGAGCTAAAACAAGAACTTGGCCTGAAGATACTATTGAAGCATTCAAGATCCTTAAGAAGTTTTTCTCAACAGCCCATATTCTCAGTCAACCTAACCCCTCTCTGCCCTTCTTTGTTTAGGTTGATGCCTCTACAGTTGGAGTAGGTGCTGTGCTCTCGCAGTATTTTCCACCAGAGAAAAAGTCCCATCCTTATGCCTTCTTTTCGCTGAAATTTTTACCAGCAGAGAAGAACTATGCTTTTGAATATAAAGAGCTCTTAGTTATGAAACTATCGCTATCTGAATGGAGGTACCTCTTAGAGGGTTCACAGTTTCCGGTTAACATTATTACCAATCACAAGAATCTGATCTCCAAACAGTCCAGTACTTAAATCCTCGTCAGGCAGTCTGGTCCCTCTTTTGCTCCTGTTTCAATCTGCACCTTTAAACCGGGTTTTAAAAATAAGAAGGCTGACGCCCTTTCTCGAGTCTTTTCCCATGAACTCGAACCAGCAGAACTTTGTCTCGTCTGATTCTAGAACCAAACTATCGTACTTTTCCCCTAGTGACCTCCCACCCATAATTCGGGTACTTCAGGAATATTTAGTGGAAACAGAACTAGTCCTACTCTATATAATCTCTGAGGCACGTGAGAGCACATCCAGCAGTTAGTTTGGTCTAAAACCTTACCCACCCAAGAATGATAATCATTCTCACGGATGCCTGCTCAAGTCCAAAAATTAATGGACTGGCATCGCTGGATGTACCTCTCTTCAACTATGGGGTCAACGTACTTACGGACGTAATGCTACTTAGACAATAGTCCCTCGCACTTTCGAGTCCTTCTTATGTCAAAAAAAATGTCTTAGCCCCATTTAAGGAGACCGTATCTACGTCTTTTTGTATCTCTATACAAGAGAAGAGAGAGAGATTGTCACACGCCGGGTACCCGCTAGACGGGACCCGGCTCGCTTACCTCTCCGGTGCTCCGACGAACTCCCGATGGATGGGTCTCAGACCCGATTAATGTTTTAAAGGCTTTCTCAGCCTCCTATTGGCTAAAGAATCTCCCTCCAGTATTTAAACCTGCCTCTTCCTCTTCTCTGAGCCTGATCATAGCTTCAGTTTGGATGTTCCTAGCGAATTCCTCCCAGCGGTCATCCTGCCATCTGCAGCAATCATCCTGCAATCCGCAGCAACTTGTACAGCTTCCGCTATCCCAGCAATCGTCCTGCAATCCGCAGCAACTTGTACAGCTTCCGCTATCCCAGCGGTCATCCTGCAATCCGCAGCAACTTGTACAGCTTCCGCTATCCCAGCGGTCATCCTGCAATCCGCAGCAATCATCCTGCAATCCGCAGCAACTTGTACAGCTTCCGCTATCCCAGCGGTCATCCGGCAATCAGCAGGAAATCTGTATAGCTTCCGCTATCCCAGCGGTCATCCTGCAATCCGCAGTACTCCATACAGCTTCCCGCTATCCCAGCTGTCATTTCTGCTTCCACCAAGCTCTGACTCTCCGAACTCCGTGGAATCTGCCCCACTACAAGAGGACCACGAACTGCGTGGCGGTCGCCGCAAAGTCCATACCACCTTGCAGCGGTTCTTGGTGAAGGCCAGCCGCTACGTTAGACGCCGCGCCTCTGGTGAGTGTTGGTCTTGGCAGGTCAGGAGTCTGTATCCCAGTTAACCGTGACAGAGATACTAGCATAGATGTAAAGAATGAGAAAATAGAAGAGCAACGGATAATAAGAATACAAAGATTTGAATACAAGGGTTTGAAAACAAATAGACAAGCAGAAAGTGGCTGTATTTATTCCACTAATCCCCTTAGCTATTCGCTAAACTATGACCCCTCCCCATACTTGACTAGGGGGTCTTATGTCAACCGTGCAATCCAGTGTCGTCCGTCGTTAGCTCATATGGAACTCAGTATCTCATGACTATAATGGAGAAGTGCAAAGTTTACCCATTGTGACACATACTTTATATCTCTCATGTGTGTCCTCCTGAAATACATAAAACAACATTAGAGCGAAGTATGTGCACACTTCATTTTAAAAAATGAATCTCAACCAAATAAATTATTGTTAATTTGCCTTTCAAGGGAAAGCTTTGTACTTCTTTCATAATCCACATAATAACTAAGTATATATACTTCTTTCTTTGTCCCTACCTACAAAAAGAGAAACAAAATAAAGTCAGTTTCAAATAAAAAAAACAAACATGACATTTCTTTTTTTTCTTTCAATCCTTATCATCGACCTGTGACAGGAACCTAAACTCAACACAACATAAAACAAACAAACCAAAAAACAAAACTCTCTGTCTCTTCATTCACTGCAGAATAACTCATTAACAACGATATCTCCAGTCTTTTGTGTATTGTTCTAAGGCTATATAGCCTCATTACAGTCAGGGTCAATTAACTAAGACCATTTCTCTGGAGACACTAGATATCTCTCACCTTGTGAAACCTGATTTTTTTTTTTAGGATTCCTTAATCTAAGCCATTTGCATAGACACAACAAATTTATTTTGTTATACTCACAGTAAGAAACATGGTGGATTTATATTCTTAAAATTCTTACCCCATTAGGATTTCAGCACTCAGAAAAATCAGCTCTTTTATAAGGGTGAATTTGAGACCCTAAACACTTTGTAGTGCAAATTCAAAAAAATTACCACCCTCCTATTTCTACTCTATCACTTTGCCTGCTCTATACTGTGACTTAACCCTTCTCTGTCCCTCTCTCAAATGGCGCTATATCGCCGTGGAGGCGGGTATTTATTGATTCCAAAACTCCCGAGATCCGACGACGTCACGATGACGTTTTGCCTCGTTTTGGAATCCGAATAGGCGCGAGAATACCGAGCCGACTCGGCTCGGTACTCGCAAACCCCGAAGTTCGGGTGGGTTCGGTTTAAGGAAACCGAGTCCCCCCAGCTCTACTATATATCAGTGAACACAAGCGCATCCAATTAATCTTCGCATGAAAGGACACTTAGGACAGCCTATGATTTCATGGATGAGATGGCGGAGGGAAGGATCGTATGCATGTCAATGTACAGTAAAGGCGTGTCACCGTTAAGCGCACGCAGCAGCGTCCTATTCAAACGCTAAGGTATGTGATTTTCAGCCGTACTACTTGAACCAGCTACAGGGCAAGTGTAAGTGCTGAGTGATAGTGATGTCGGTCGCATGTGCATGCTAAAACATGTGTTTGCAATTCTGAAAATGCCTTTTATTTATTTAATTGAAAAAAAATCTATAAAAAACTTTTCAAAAAAATGTTTTTTTCAGTAATGACTATTTTATTAACAGGTAACAATAATTGATTTTTTTTTCTGTGCCTGCTGTTGGGACTTTATATTGCACACATGTATCCTGCGGTGTGTTGTGTCTGTCTCAGTTCAGCAAGTGCCAAGTGTACCTGTATTGAAGGGAGTTTAATATAGCCTCCCTCTTTAGTTGAATGCAGATGTCCGTATGCCCGAACTACGATTCATTCATTTTACATGCTTTAATGAATCAGGCCCATCATATTTACAGACAGCAGACCTCTTTTTGTCTTATTTGGTTGTCATAATTTACCTTCTACAGGTGTGATGAACCCCTGCTTTTCTTTCTTAAATTAATAAAATACACGGAGGTGTGGCTTGTTTATTATGGCCTGTGCTAACTACTGTGTTTAATTAGTTGCTTTGTAATTTCAGTATAGATTTTATATTTTTTATTTTTTTACATTTTTTAAATTGAACTCTATGGACCTGAATCATTAACAGAGACGCACACTGAGCGTAATGTGCGTTTGTTTTAAAGCAAACCTAAATTGAGTATACATACACCCGAATTCAACAAGATAAGAATATGAAGATACGTTTGGTGATGAATACGGGTGTAGGTCTGCTGTGCTCTACTACACAAGACACTGCAGGATACGTCTAATACCTATGTGGAATATACATTTTTAAAAGAATGCACATAAGAGAAAAAAAAATATTCAATTAATGTTAGCTGTTAAAAATATAGGTATTAAGGATAAAACATTAAACATTTTTAAAAAAAGTGTTTTTGTTTCTTTTGTTTTGTTTCCATGAAATACATTTATGAGGATGTTCTAAGCGTCTTCTGTACATAAAATACATTTTTACAGTTGCTACTAATTGTATATACATGTTATAGCATAAAGGAAAACACACAACTCAAGCCTGTGTGTAGTGACCCAAGCAATAACAAATTAATTAATAGAATTAGATTTGTAAGTTTTAAGAATACAGTACAAGATATTGCCGTCTCCCAAAAATGTTACGTTGTAGCAAGCATAGACTGCCGTCATCACTAGAAATTGTCAGTAACACTAGACCTGTAGTTGGAGCAAGATATACGGCTGAAAAACAAGTACCTGAAAGATGTCTAGAGCTTGAATCAGACACTGCTACGTGCGCTCAATTTTGGTGCGCCTTTACTGTACACTGACTACAGGCATACGCTCCTTCCACGTCCCGTTTCCTTCATGAAATCATAGGCTGTAGTAAGTGTCCTTAGTAATCGAAGATGAAGTGAATGTTGCTGTGTCCTGTGGCGTATGGTCCAGTTCATGTGCAGATACGATTTATGGATTATAAACACAAAATTGACGTTTACGTCCCTAGATGAATTAGGCCCTACATTTCTATATCTATATCTTGACCTGCTGGTCTAACCGGCTTCCATGTGAAATAATCCTATTTGTAGCTACATGCAATATTAATCATGTCATGAACTGTTTTTTTCTCTGTTGCATTTAGAAAATAACTACAAACATTTTCATTAGAATTTCAAGAACATCTTATTTATTGTAAATATATAATGTTATTGGAAATATACAGATATATCAATATATCCATGTTGTGTCTCCTAATGCAGAGAGGAAACGTCTACGATTGGTTAATGGTCCTGGTCGCTGTGCTGGTAGAGTGGAGGTCTATCACCAGGGACAGTGGGGGACTATCTGTGATGACTTCTGGGACAAAGCAGATGCCAATGTGGTTTGTAAACAGCTAAATTGTGGCTATGCAGTTAATGCCACGACCCAGGCCCATTATGGGAAAGGAACTGAGAGGATCTGGATGTACGATGTAAAATGTATAGGGAATGAAACTGCTCTTTGGAACTGCTCTTTCAGCCAGTGGGGTCAGCACATTTGTGGACACAATGAGGATAGTGGTGTAATATGTTCAGGTATATTAAGTTAATGAAATCAATTGCCAATAATGTATTGACATTTCAGTGAACATCACTATAGATCAAATCTCAATATAAAAGAACAAGCTTTATAAATACAGTACATGCAAAAGTGTCATGTGATCACGACAAAAATGAAACTCAAACAACATACATACATACATACAAGAAGTGACATTGGTTGGGAGTCCTAAGGTGGGAGAAGTATATGCTGCAACATGCGGTGAAGGTGATCACTCAGTACCAAAAAGCAGCAATTATCATTGACCTTGCCTTCTAAGAAAACAATTGCACCCAAATCAGGCCTCAATTTTCCCGTAACACTATAGAACCACCAGAATCCTTTACTGCTAGGATGAAGTATTCAAGGCTGTATAAATTTTTGGGTGGTGCAACACCTGCACTTGTCCATTTGTCAAGAGAATTCATCCAACCATATCAACTTCCTCCACTGTTTATTAGATAAAGTTACCTTTGAACTTGTGTATTTGATATTAATTTTCTGAGCTTGCCTTGATACCGACTAATTATCTGGCTAACAACCTGCCCTGACCATTTAGCACCTAGGTAGCAGTCTGCAATATTAGCAGTAATTACCAATCAATATTGAAGAAAACATTATTGTGAGGATACCGGGTTAATGTTTAGCTCTTTTGCAGTACCAGCTGGTTAGTTTGTCTGAAGACAACTTTATGTACCAGCCTGGCACACCCAATATCTCTGTGGGTAAAACTTACGTAGACAAGTAATTGGTTAAAGTTCAGTCATGGTAAAAAGTTTTGAGAATGAGACAAGTATTGGTTTTCACAAAGTTTGCTGCTTCAGTGTTTTTAAACCTTTTTGTCAGATGTTGCTATGGTATACTGAGGTAAAATTGCAAGCATTTCATAAGTGTTAAAGGCTTTTATTGACAATTACATTGCAAGACCTCATCTTGAATATGCAGTACAGTTCTGGGCACCCCTCTATAAAAAAGATAATTTGGAACTAGAAAGGGTTCAGAGAAGGGCAACAAAATTGATAAAGGGTATGGAGTCATTAAGTTATGAGGAAAGGTTAGCCAGTTTAGGCATGTTTACTTTAGAAAAGAGGCGTCTAAGGGGAGATATAATTACTATGTACAAATACATTAGGGGTCAATACAGAGAGCTTTCATGGAAACTTTTTACCCCAAGGACCATACACCGGACACGTGGTCATCCCCTAAGGTTAGAGGAGAGGAAATTTCACAACCAGCAAAGGAAGGGGTTCTTTACAGTAAGGGCAGTCAAGATATGGAATTCATTGCCAGGGCAGGTTGTGATGGCAGATTCAATAGATATGTTTAAGAAAGGGTTAGACAAATTTTTAGCAGAAAAGTGTATCCACGGATACGACCGTTAATTAAAATGAAGGATAGTAGTGGATATAGGGTAAAAATAGGACTGCAATATTGAGTCTGGGGGGATTTTCACAATTGAAACAGATTGGCGGTTGCTTACTCTGGATTAGTTTTAAATATAAGTGCAGGATCGCAGGATCCAAAATAGGTTGAACTTGATAGACTGGTGTCTTTTTTCAACCTCATCAACTATGTTACTTTGTTACATTGAGTTTATGCAAAGAGTCAATATTTGCATTGTTAAACCTTCTTTTTGAAGACCACTGCAATTCGCAATGGCATGCTGTCAATCAACTTCTGGGCCACATACTGACTGATGGCCACCCATTCTTGTCTAATCAATTCTTGGTGTTTGTCAGATTTGTGGGTTTTTGTTTGTCCATCCTTCTCTTGAGGACTAACCACAAGTTCTCAATGGGATTAAGGTCTGGGGAGTTCCCTGGCCATGGACCGAAAATTTCAATGATTTGATCCCTGAGCCACTTAGTTATCACTTTTGCCTTTTGGGTTGCATCACATCGACCCTAACACATTACCCTATCCTAGCCAAGCTGTAATCATCATTCCCAGAACGCTGATCCTGCTGATGGCTGTGATTCTCTTCACTCCTCTACCAGCAAGATAGGGTCAAAGTTCAATGTCTCCCTGCTTTTGTCAGGGACACAAAGTGACAAAGTTCATGGAGTCCTGCTGCTGCAATCCACAGTTCCTTTCAGAGATCCTAGAGTCCAACATCAGCCATACCCACTTATCTGCATTGTCCGAAGACAGTCTTACTGAAAGCAGCCGTCTTTTATTACCTCTCTGGTTCTCATGGTCTACTGCTGCCCCTGTTTAAATTACAAAGTCTCTCTGGATAGATACCTCCTCAGTAGAGGGGCTGTTACTAGCTCTTACATCTCCCTCATATAGTCAGCAGGCCCCCTGATGTGTCTGACTTCAAGAAGACTGTTTGGACACAATGTCAAACAATGGGATCCAATGTATCTATACAATGGGGAATGATTGCCTTGGTATCTGAGCATATAAACACACATCCAATCTTTTTGGATGAAATCATGCTTTCAACTTACTGTAAAATATGGCCAACTGCTAGAAGAAAAAGTCCTGCAAAAGTATTGTCATTGGCATAAACAGTCTCTGTACCCACATGACAATCACTCTTTTAGAAGACATGGTACACTGTACTGTGATGTGAATGGCCTGTAAATGGAAATATATATGGAAGTAAAAATGTTTAAACCACAATATATATTACATTTTTGTTAATTGTGCCCAATTTTAAACACATTTGAAATTGTGAAGAAATATGGTTATGACAATAATATTTTATAATAATATATTAAACTTATAATGTTTTCCTTTTTAAAAAAGGTGGACTCACCTGCTATCTCATCATTTTGGGCTTGCTGGGTGGATGGTGATGGCCCTTGGCTTTGAGATGTGCCTGTTTATTGAAACATGGGACATGTAATATATTGTTTCCTGAAGTTTGTTAGCTATGTTTATGCTGTGAAAAAAACATATCATACACATGTCATATTCAACTACTTTTGTGTATCAGCCAGTTTGCATAGATTTGAACATATTTTTCATGTACTATTACTGCTCACAACCACTGAATATAAGTCGGCATGAGGGGGCGGGGCTATGCTGGGACAAGCTTGGATTGGCGGGCAAAATTCAAAGGGCCCACGGCGATCAATAATTAGCTCGCTGCGATGACCTGTGACTGGACCAAAGCAAGTCTCAATAAACTCCTTTGGACCAAGGACAGAAGAAAGTGCAAGCATCGGAAACTCACCTGTTAGACATTGACTTCATAAGTAATCTTCTGTCTGTCTTGGCGACCTCTTCACTGTAGCAGCTCTACCATTCTCCCCCATTATTTCGCTAAGCTGCCTTTTGAAGTCAGAAAAGCTCTTTCAGCAGTGCTCCACTGTACTTTTTAAAGGTACCACTGCATTTAATGCATCTCACACTCCTACCCAGAGCTGGCAGTTGTGGCCTAATGGTGTCCTCGTTGCTAGTCTCGCCAATATTTGGTCATAGCAGAGAATTATGCTGCAGATGGGGACACGAGAGAGAGAGACAGAGAGAGACAGAGAGAGACAGAGAGAGAGAGTATGAAAAGTCAACTGTCAAAGATGCACGAGTCACAGAGACACACAGAGACACACACTCCTGGAAATGAAACAAAACTAGAAAGAACATGAGGATATGCTAAAGTTCTTAACCCTGTACACAATCCAGACAGCCACAAACTGAGGAAAATTCTTCAGAAGCACTGGAATATGCGAATAAGTGACAAATATATAATGATGTTGCTGCGAGAAAGATCGATCATCATCAAACATTCCAGGCCAAAAGACCTACAGAATCATTAAATACCAAGTTTTACACTTAAAAAATTAACAGAAAAGGAAAACAGGTTCTCACGCCTAAGGATCTGTCTGTACCCAGACTGGGTTGTGTCTTTGGAGTTAGGCTGGTGGCTACGTACACAAAGCTGACAAACCGGGCAGGAACTGGATTGCTGGAAGTGGATTAGAGGAACTGGAATGTCCGAGTTGGAACAATAGAAAGGATTGCAGACTGCTGGGAACCAGATTGGTGATTGAAATTACAACATTGCACTGGCAACAGGTAAGGGCTCCAGGAAGTCCTTTTATATTAATTGTTGTTTCTTGATTGGAGACTGCGGTCAGCTTGGCTGCAGCATCACTCTGAGTTGCAAATAGGGATCAGGTGACTACAAGATGGCAGCTCCCAGGAACTGGTTGTGGAGGGAAAACTGGAGTAGAGGCTGCTATCCGCTGATTGGCTGAGATGAATCCTGTAATCAAATCCAAGATGGCAATGTCCATACACCGATTCTGGAGAAATCTCTGGAGTGGAGACAGCCTAGGCAGTATCTTGCAGAGAGATTTGAAACCAGCCGAGCCTGATGACTGCAGGAACAGCTTGGAAAGACAGCGGAGAGGTAAGTGATAGGACCGGAGAGCCTGGTGTGTGACACAGGTTTTTTAGCTGCAAAAATAACCATAATAACACCACATGAAAATATGATGCCATGAAATAAAAAACAGAAGACTCCAAATAAAAAAAACATTAATTGCAAAACAAAGAATGTAGTTGTAAGGAATTACTTTGATAATTGAACCTCCAACCACTTAGAGGCCTTTGTATTTTTAAACTTGCCCTTAAATTTGCCCTCTTCCAACATGGCCAGTATGGAAACAAAGAAAAACCATCTTAGATTCTGTTTCCTGTTTAGCCTATAATAGGCACTTCCTGGATCAGACATCCATCCACAAAGGCGAGGCGAAACACGCGTCGGGTGGACAGCTGCGTCTTACACACCGCTGTCAATGGGACTTTATAGTTTATAACACTATTTAGACCGATGTATATGTGACTAGTTGTCACAGTTTAGGATCATCTAAGGTTTTAACACAGACACAAATTAAGAGCTAAGAAGGAGATCTTAGTAGTTTGTCCGTGATTATGCACTCAGATTGTGGAAGGGGCCGGCAGTTAGGATGTTGGGTTGACTGAATCATATACGGCTTTATATTCAAGACTGAGTTTCCCATTATAGAGTATTACTAATACAAGTCTGAATGAATGGGATTAGTATGAATTAGCAACAGCATACTAATAGGCTGATTGCTTTACTAACAACTGTAAGAGTGTATTACAAAAAGATCGAGACACAGTAATTGTTATAGAATGGAGGGGAGAGAGTGACACCTCACATCCATATAATAAACAGTTCTTCAAAATCGATAGATTTATCCATTGGCTCGCTCTCATAAAAAGAAGCCATATATAGATGGGAATATCACTTTGACCTGTACATCACATAATAACATTTTTTATCATCCTAAATGATTGCAGATAATATTGAAAGAGGCAAGTAAAGCAGCGTAAAATACACTGCCAGTTTCAACTAATGACAATGTAAAAACAGAAGAAGGAACAACTATAATTTTAAAATGGGGTGAAAGTTACAACTCACATAAACAAAAGACATATTCCCGCTGGATCAGATAGAGTAACTAATGAGCTCATTTATATAACAATAAGCTGCATATGAATGAAATTACCTTCCTGATTTGTGCACCAAAAAAGGGCATCCTTATAAACCGTCAATTATTCAATGAGAAACAGATATGATAAAAAGTGTGTGAAAGCACACCCATTTGCCTTATTAATCATAAATAGACAAATTATCTTGACAAGATTATAGATGCTCTGATAAATTAGAAATGTATTCCACATTAACTGTCAGAAATCCAATTAATGTATTAGATATGGAAATAAGTATGTGATAACACAGTTCCTAACCAAAAACAAATAGAAATTAAATCTAATAGAATAGGAGATGTGATTGACAGACTACAGTATATTAACAGCATTAACCAATAACATAACAACAGCTAAGGGGGATAAGAACTAATACCAGTTACAAATACCCTATTAGGATTCACTGAACCAAGCATGATCTGAACATAATAACTCTAATATATCTAATATATATTCCTATAGTATAATATATTCTAATCCTACAAGTAATATGAAAATAATAGGAATCATTTGAAAAACTGTTATAAAACTTTCAGAATCCAATTTGTTGTATAACTACAACATTTTAACACCATTTCTTTTCTAGTATCATTTTCTTATCTATATTAGTTTTTTAAATATAGGAAGAATAGAAAGACCATTAAAACAGTCATAGAAAGAGTGAATACTAAACAAAAAAAGAAACAGTCGCAGAATCTGGAGGAACATTTTAAGACCAACCACAATATTAAAATAACAGCTTTGCAATTTATGAGGATACACCTACAAGAGGAACCAAAACTTAAGGGGGGCATGCAAAAATTACTATCCAGACATTAAACCAGGTGGATAAATAGACACAAACATTACACCCCAGAGGACTTAATATAGATATCAATTTATGGAGCATTCAATAGAATTGTATATTATTATCATACCAAACCCAAAGGAATTGAGTGCAAATCATAATTAATAATATCTTGGGAAGATATGGTGCTTAAAAGCATAGAAAATTCCATTGAATTTATGACATAGTGAATTAACCAACTTGAAATGCAGTGCAATATACTAAATCATAACATATGACAGTTGGTTTATTTTTAATTATGCTTAACATGGTGATGGTTATAATTTTAACAGAGAATAACACTAATTATTAAGAAACTATGAAAAGATTGGGGTGTACCAATATGGCTTACAATAAGCCATGGTCACCATCTTGGCACACTATTATGACCTTGAAACTAAGATATAGGACATATTTACTTTCCACATTTTCACTGCCTTGCATTACCACTTATACCTGAAAAACAACCATCATCACCTTGTTCCACCCTTGCTAACATTAGCAGATTAAACAGTAGCAGAAGAAGATGACCAGTTAAGGTTTTTATTATACCATTGAGACTTTTTATTTATATATTGTCTAATTTTATTTTTCCAATAGACTTTTGCATGACTTGATTTTTCATGATAAATTTAATTTTCATATTTTTTCATATTTTTATTTTATCTATTTTTATTTGTTATGTTCTGTTATTGTATTACATTTTTTGGGCTTAACTACATAATATATGACTGTAGTATTTAGAAACTGTAGTCAAGGAATTATTTACTGTATTATAAGAAACTTCCAGGAAACTGAAAAGTGAATCTGAACTTTACATCTCCTCTGACCCTGTCTCTTCTCGACCCCCCCCCTGTGCTATTTTCTGCCACTTCCTGACCTAACTCGTTCTCTTCTAACTCTCCACTGCCTACACCCTCACCCCCTCACCTTTCTCTAGCCATATCCTCCAACAAAGCTTACACAACAAACACTGAGAAACAATTACTTAAATTACATTCACAACACACTCACACGCAAAATACAGAAAAAAACAAGGCAAACCGACAAATAACCAACAAGTCAACAGCTAAATCACAGAACAATTTTCAGAAAATCAACAATGTAAAGTCACCTGCTCACAAATTGGCTGTTGACCTCGCTATCTAACCCAACTCTGCATAAACTTATCAATGGTAATAAGGAAGTTTGTCAATTTTTATAGTGCTTGTGACCTCAAAATCCTTGCCAAGACAAGCCAGCCAATCAGGAAATAGAATCATTTAAATAATGGTGCTTTAATTTAAATAGCAGGTTTTCAGCACGTTTTGTGGTTTAGCAACTGCTGCACATCAGTGGCGGTTTCAGGTTACACCCTCCAAAACTACCGGATAATGCATCCGGTGTCTTGGAGGACAAGATCGCAGATGTCGTTCAACAGTTTCAAAGCTGCCAAAAAAATTATTGATTTCCCCTCTATTCATTCCCCACCATGTCCCTGGCATTCCCTAGTCATTAAATTATTCAACAGTGATCCTCATAGTAACTGTAGTAAGTAACACAAGGTGATCAAGTATATGAATAGGACTAATGAGATTTCTTGTTATGTACTTAGCTTAAAAATATCTGCAATGTAAAATATTATTTAAAGGTAATTAAGCAATACTGAATTCATATGCAGAACGGACATTGATTAATGCATTTGTTCTTGCAGAGTTCACTGACCTTCGCCTGGTTGGTGGATCACATGGTTGTGAAGGAAGGCTGGAAGTCTATTATAATGGAAGTTGGGGATCTGTATGCAATAATGTTATGAAAGAAGACTCAATCTCCATTATCTGCAGACATCTGAATTGTGGATCTAAGGGATATCTTAACATATCAAGTACATATGGAATTGCAAAAAAACCCTTCTGGGTGGATCATATTGATTGTCGCAAACGTGACAACTTCTTATGGCAGTGCCCGTCTTCTCCATGGAATAGTGACTCGTGCTATGATAGTGAACTAGCTAGAATTCATTGTGAGTAAATGCATATTTATTTAAATCATGATTCCTGATCTGTATGTCATAAAGCTGATTAATTGCATAGTTTATATAATAGAAGATTAATGATGAACTGTTTTATGATAACAAATATAATTTTGCAATCTAAATTGGTCATTGAAGTAACCAAGGGATCCACCAGTCAATCATGAGCTTTACTGGGATTTACAACATTGATCCTCAAAGCAACAGTTCCTGGGTTTGAGCCTCAAATAACAGCCTGGAGGTGATTACTTTGTTCCATCACTTATTCCACAAGTGAAGGTGATATTAGCACTGAGATGCCCAAAACACCACAAATTAGGGTCTCATCACTAGGGGCCTGATTCATTAAGGAACTTAAATTAAGAAGTTTCTTATTTAAGTCTCCTGGACAAAACCATGTTACAATGCAAGGGGTGAAAATTAGTTTCCTGTTTTGCACATAAGTTAAATACTGACAGTTTTTGCATGTAGCACACAAATACTTGATAGCTTATTTGTACACTGAAATTTAAAGTTGATATTTGTGTGCTACATGAAAAAACAGTCAGTATTTAACTTATGTGCAAAACAGGAAACTAATTTTCACCCCTTGCATTGTAACATGGTTTTGTCCGGGAGACTTAAATAAGAAACTTCTTAATTTAAGTTCCTTAATGAATCAGGGCCTAGATTACTATTTTCTTTCAGTGTCTTATCACACAAGGAGGGAGGATGTCACCATAGATCTGAACCCAGACCATATCAGTTGGGTCAAGAAGAAGCCATCAGGCAGGATCATTTTATTATACCTGCAAAACTAAGTGGGATATTTAATTGTGCTGCCATGTATGCACCAGTGACCTCTATGCACATCTCCAGAATTACTCACCAAACTACTTATATCCTAGTCAGGGGGTCATTATTTATTATTATCTTCTTCAGGATTTTCAATGCAATGAAACACAACTACAATATATATGAACAATTATTTATACTATGGTGAATCTCCTTTTCCTGTCTTCTAAACCTTGTTAAACCAAGATGTTCATCAGGCCCACTTATTACCATATTCACCAGCTAAACACTAGTTGTTACTAGAAACCATATACCATACTCTAATTACACAGGCGTTATCGAAACATAGGCTGCTGACACACTTAAACCTGCTCAAACAGTGTAATACAAAACTCGTGTAATGAAACAGTAATGCAGTAATAAATGTCCAAATCTTTAGTATCCTGTTGTATAAAAGGTACAGATCCTTGCTCATTTGATCCTAGACTTTAGGAACATCTATGCAATTCAGATGAATAGACAAATAACACAGCTCATTTGAATCACTGAGCTTGGCAAAGTATGGAAAATAGCAGTAATAAAACACAACTTGCAGAATAGTTTCTCCAGGAAGAAATATATTTCTCACAAATATAACATCCAACATCTCTTACTCACTTGATATTTCTCAAAATGGTGGTAGAAACTGGTGCAAATTAAATGGTGGCTGCACCTTATTAGCTATAATGAGGAGACTACTTTTCCTGTCATTCCCAGAGTATGTCACACTTTAAACTTGCAGTTTACTCACTGAAATGATTCTCCTTTGCATTTAACGTGCTACTTCTTAGATATATCTCGGTCCCAGAATCCCTGGCTGTCTCTCTCTCTGAACTATTACCCTTGAAACTAAAACCCACAACCTCCTCTCAGGTCTCTAGCTCCTTCTATCACTATTTTCCTGTCTTCACGCACAGTTTTCCCACCCTGACAGACTCTGCTTGTCTCATTGAACTCTGTCCTGCCCAAGGCAGTCTAGGGAATGTAAGTCTCCCTTTGTTCTGTTTCACATGCACTGTCTGTCACAGGTGCCAGCGCTACACAACAGGACACAGAAAAGGGAGAGGTGCACTCCACTCTCTGCCATCACAGAAACCATCCTGAGGTTTGGAGACGTTAATTCTCTTATCAATGTTTCTAAATAATCACTAGTATAAGGCAGTATGGCCTTGCAAAAGCACATTCCAATAATCAAAAAACATGAAGAACGTAAACATATTCATCCAGCGGGTCCTGGGCATACGGACTGTGTCGGACTAAGGCATGAAGGGCCCACAGGGAGAATACAATGGTAGAGGCCCACCAGAGGGGGTGTGGCCAGCCACTAGAGTGGCATAACCAAACCACCAGCGGGTGTGGTAAGCCCACGAAGGACAGTTAGCACCATAGTGTAGTATATAAAGAGTATGCAGTCTTGACCTGCCCCTTAGATTGGGCAGAACAGTCACCAAAAATTGGGATTGTCCCACTAGAATCAGAACATTTGACAGACTGTCCTGCTCTCTCCTACCTGTTCTTGTTACTTTCACCACCTGTGGCTGCTGGTTTCTTTAGTTGCGGCTTGTCTGGATCCTGGAATGTTGGGGGATTCTATTTGGAAAAAATAATGGGTACATTTAGAAAATTCCAACCAGCCCTGGCGTTAAATCAATAGCACCCACAATTAATACTTAGGCCTTCTTCCAGCCCCAACATTAAAATAATAGTATTCCCATTTAATAAATAGAACTTTATCCTTCCAACCAACCCCAACATTAAAGTAATAGTATTCACATCTATTTCCCTTCCTTCAAACAGCCCCAGCAATAAATGAATAGCATTTACATTTAATAAATGTACCTATTTTCCGCAACCGTCACTGCCATTAAATAATTCATATTCGCATTTAATAAATAGACCTCATTCTCTCCAAACTCAACCCCACATTCAATCAATAGCCCCTAAACCACCTCATCTTAAATTAATAGTCCCCACTATTAAAATAAATGAAATTGCTCCACCATCACCCCACAAACAAAATAGCACCCATTAATTAGCCACCACCTACCTCACACACACACACACACACACACACACACACTATAATGCCACAAGCCCCCTGTGCCATGGCACACTCACATTATATTGCAACATGCCCCCTGTGCCATCACACACACATTACATTGCCACAAGCCCCCTTTGCCATAACACGCACACACACACACATTACATTGCCACAAGCCCCCTGTGCCATCACACACACACACACACACACATACACACACATTACATTGCCACAAGCCACCTGTGCCATCACACACACACCTCTTCATCACTCTGTGCCATCCTGCTCCCCCTTCATCATTCTGTGCCATCTTGCTTCCCCTTTCATCACTATGTGCTGCCCCCCTTCATCAATCTGTGCCATCCTGCTCCCTACTTCATCACTCTGTGCCATCCTGCTCCCCCCAATTCATCACTCTGTGCCATCCTGGTCCCCCCTTCATCACTCTGTGCCATTCTTCTTTCTCCCCCATGCCTCTGTTCCTTTACTTACCTTTCTTTACTTACCTTTCTATTGGCTTCTTTCATCTCTTTTCTTCTCTTCTCCTCTTGTGTCTTCTTGCTTGTTGGCTCCTCTCTGCGGCGCTCCCCACTGAATATCGGGCGTGATAATGTCACACCCAACATTCAGTGCAAAAGGAGCGGAGAGGAGGCAGGAGGTGATGGGATCAAGTAAGTTGTGGGGGGTTCCGTTTTTTTTAGTATCCCGTCCCACTAATGACGAGGGCGGAGCCATCGGCATCGGGGCCCACCGGGGATACCCCAACTAATATATATAAATACTAATATATTTTGTAAAAACAGCGAAATATAAGTGACATATGTGAGAATAAAATATAAAGAATACTCAACTATTCTTTATATTTTATTCTCATATGTCACTTATATTTCGCTATTTTTACAAAAAATATTAATATACCATTATTTTATTTAATCCTAATAAAAGTTTTAACATTCATATTCTGATCTCATAAATGCATTTGTTATAATTTTGGGACTTTAAGAATGCACCAAGATTTAATCAGTGTCTCTTCTTCCTCCTTTTCCCTATTTAACCATGTGGACTGTGCAACCTACAAAAAAGTTGAATACTGTAATGTGAAGCTGGCATGAATAGGAGTTATGTAAATGTGTCAGTCTAACTGGTTTGTAGAGTTCGGGATTTTCAGCAACTGTTTGGTACAAACAGCTTAAAAATAATCTTATTGATTTGCTTATCTCTACTTTGTATTTACTGATTGGCTATTTTTTTTTGTAATTTTTGAAAGGTCTTACAGAAAACTATCCAACTACAGGTTCAGGTAAAGTTTTTTGAAAGTTTAAGCTTAATGATATAGAACCACCTATTTATTGTTTATATTTATTTCTCCAAATGTGGAATATATTACAGAATACTGAAAATAACTTACATTACTATTACTTAACAATTTATCAATATTATGCATCATGTTTAAGCAGCATTTAAATATCTAAAAATTTGTATAAATACATGTGTGTATGTGTATACATACTGTACATATTGTAGAACTTCTGACACCTTACGACACTGACACCCTTAAGCGATTCATACACTAACAACTTCTTGCTTCAAAACAAATGGTGCTTTATTGTCTCTCTCCACGACCACTCTTAGTCCTTCTGTTTTTAAAAGGACACTTATGAGCTCTTTCTACTTGCGGCTGTCCTGTGACAATGGAGTAGGTTTTCTGGCACACTGCACAAGCCCTACAGAACCTCTTCACTGCTAGGTAGACCCTGAGCCAGTAAAACCTGTTGTAAAATCATATAATTCCTCTGATTTCATGCAAAGTTCATCAAATGCAATTCGATAATTAGACCAATCTATACCCACACTAGCAGGTAAGGCAGGCACATTCATGAAGCCACCAGCCAATGTTAATTTCATCTGTCCTGACTTGCCTGAATGGTGACACTTTTGTGGCAGTCTGCCATGATCCCCAATATAGCATTTCGGAATGGCAGTTCCAAGTTTCGACATCCATATACTGTTAGTTCTTTGGCAGATCCTTTAAGACCGGGCTTTAGGCTCAGTTGCCGGCATGTTCGGCAAGACACACTCACAGAGGACTTTACTTAAATCAGAATATTTGCTTTCTCTGCAACTGACAGCTTTATAAACAGTTTAGTATGTGATAGTGGCATTCAACAAATTTCACTCACCACCACTTTTCATCTGGAGGCTGGGTTGACAGCTGTGCTTTGGCTGTCCTTTGCAATCCCACAGTGACACCACTTGTACAACGTCTGACACATTGTGACACTGACACCCTTAGGTGACATATTCACAAACAACTTCTTGCTTCAAAACTAATACAGAGTCCAGCTTGTTAGACTGCCTCATTAGACCACCTGTGTTTGTACAGGCCAGGGGGTAAATTTATCAAGCTGAGAGTTTCTGATGGGTTTGAAAACTGGAGATGGTGCCTATAGTAGCCAATCAGATTTTAGCTATCTTTTTGTAGACTATATTAAATAAATGATAACTAGTATCTGATTGGTTGCTATAGGCAACATCTCCACTTTTCAAACCAGCCGGAAAGTCGCAGCTTGATAAATTTGCCCCTAGGAGTTTGACTGTGTTCGGACTTAACCCAGCATGGAGCCTTCCCCTACAAACTTCCCAGGACGTCACCTGTCCCTATCCACGAGAGGTGTGGAAAACAGGCCTCTCTGCTACTATATATATATATAGTGCTTAAACTTTTTCCAGCTGTATTTACTCATTATAACCCTCAACATAAAAGTTAAGATAACATTTACAAAAATTCTTTAAAAATTAATATAATTTATTTACTAAAATTCCAGGTTTGGATAAGTGATCACGCCCTTAGAGTAACCATTATAAACTTGCTCAGGTACAACCTTACAATCACACAGCAGGCTAAATGGCCACCACCTGACATCAATTGTAGTGGTTTTGATTTATTCAGAATTACAGATGGGTGAACCCACCCGAACTTTGCCTATCCGAGTACCGAGCCAAGCAGAACCAAAACCAAAAACAAAACACGCAATGGCAGTTTTGCAAAACCAAAACCAAAAAAAAAAACACGACGGTAATCCAGATCCAAAACCAAAAACAAAACCAAAACACGGGGGTCAGTGAGCATTTCTATTCAGAATAAAACTGACCATTCCTTGAAGATTCCACTACTAGTAGTGAATGGTAGGGCAAAGAATTCACCATGGTTGAATATGGCAGCACAGTGGCCTAGTGGTTAGCACTTCTGCCTCACAGCACTGGGGTCATGAGTTCGATTCCCGACCATGGCCTTATCTGTGTGGAGTTTGTATGTTCTCACTGTGTTTGCGTGGGTTTCCTCCGGGTGCTCCGGTTTCCTCCCACACTCCAAAAACATACTGGTAGGTTAATTGGCTGCTATCAAAAATGGACCCTAGTCTCTCCTTCTCTGTCTGTCTGTCTCCTGTGTGTGTGTCTATATTAGGGAATTTAGACTGTAAGCCCCAATGGGGCAGGGACTGATGTGAGTGAGTTCTCTGTACAGCGCTGCGGAATTAGTGGCGCTATATAAATAAATGATGATGATGATGATGATGGTTGGAAAGGTGCTATCAAAATGGCTCTGTGATACAGTTGTGGAAAAGAATACAAAAAGATTTCAAAGCATAAATAAAAAATGGATAGCATATGGCACCAATACCTTGCTTAGATCAGGCCCTTCCTTCAAACTTTATGACAGAGCCAGGAGGATATTGATCAGGAATGCTACCAAGAGGCAGATGACAACTTTGCTGAGATTGGTTGGCTGAGATTGGTTGGTCTGTGCATGTAACAATTATCTCACAAGCATTAAACATCTATGCCATATATTACAGGGTGGCAAAAAAGAAACCTCTTCTGAAAAAGTGCCATACTCAGGCTTGTTTGCACTTGGAAAATTCTAATGCCATGTGAAGCATAGCTGTGGCAACATTACGTTGTGAGGGTATTTCTCTTCAGCAGGGACAGGGCGACAATTCTGCAAGGAAGAATGGGCAAATATTCTCCAATCTAGGTGTACAAATCTGGTAGAGACATATCCAAACTGACTGATGGCTGTAATTACTGCAAAAGGTGGCCCTATAAAGTATTAAATTAGGGGACTGATCATTTTTCCAACCCTAGTTTTTATTTTTTTATTAATTGACAGAAAAAATGTTGTAAGGCAAAATGTGTAAATAAAGCTGGAAAAAAGTTTGATTTAATTTATTCAATTTTCCATGGTGTAATGTGACAAAAGGTAATGATTTTGACAGGTAGACAACATATGTTTTACAAAATTATAGTATTGAGTGGGATGTAATTTACATATTTTTAAGTGATTTAGAGGTATCAGTTTTCACAGTTAACAGCAGCTGACAGGGTGTGTCTGCAGTGAAACAAATCAAACAGAGCATCTGAAGAAAACTCCTCTATAAAGACCAGGTGGGAGTGTCACCTGTTCATCAAGCTTGGGCTGGGGGAGGAGTGTAATGTATTTAAGCCTGAGTTATTCATTATGCAATGTGACTGATGCCAAAGTTGTTCAGTGACAAGGGACCTGGGGGTAAATGTATCAATCTCTGGTTTTGTCAACTCGCGGGAGTTCGGCGAGATGACAGCTTAAATTTAAAGCGGCGCTGCCTTGTAAAGGGAAACTTACCTTTACAAGGCAGCGCCGCTTTAAATTTAAGCTGTCATCTCGCCGAACTCCCGCGAGTTGACAAAACCGGAGATTGATACATTTACCCCCTGGCCTATGTTAACTTGGCATCAAGGTAACAAAAAATTGTGTGAAATTTTGTGCTGTAAACTACTTTGCCATCCTGTTAATTAAAAAGCAAAGTACAAGCAAAAAGAAGGGTGTCATTATATATATATATATATATATATATATATATATATATATATATATATATAAATAATATATATATATATATATATATATATATATATATATATATATATAATGTCTAATTGGAGAATGCTGCACTCACATCTTCAAGTAAATTCTCCTTTGGGGTACTCCACAATAGCTCTTTCTTTAGCATTTAATACATATTCAGAAAGTAGAGAGGGCACTCGCCATTTAAATCAAATAGATTATTCTTTATTTTCAATCCAGTTCCAGACTACAATATAAAGGACCTGGATTGAAAATAAAGAGCAATCTATTTGTTTTAAACGGTGAGTGCCCTCTCTACTTTTTGAATATATATATATATATATATATATATATATATATATATATATATAGTGGCAAATGGAGGTGTTTACCACAGGCTTGTACAAGGATAAGATAGCTATTTAGCTGACATTTGTGCAGCAGTGCACCTAGTTTAAAGATAAACAGGTGGAGGACATATGTGTGACTCAATAATCATTTAAAGTCTGGCTTTACATGGTTTGAAAATGTCTTTTCCCACAGCTAAATATTCTCACACCCTGAAATATAAATGTGTAATATAATTGTATCTCTGTAGCAGTGATATCTTCCTCCTGACAAGCTATTGTTATCACTGCTATCAGTTATTTATAACACTGGGAAATACCTTATAGTATCCTACAATATGATAACTGATAAGGAGACCGAGGTACATAGAAAGTCTCATTCATGAGTAAATCGTGACCTGTAATATATTAAGCTGTGATAAACTACAGCCACATTTAGATATATATCTGTGAGTGTTATTAGCAGCTACCATCTTAGTAATAGTTGTGCTTTAATTTGCTTATTATTGGAATGTCCCCTGACACTATATTCTGTGTATTCTGTTTTAGGGCAGCTCACAACAGTTCATCCCCCCCGTCATATATCCCAACAGTTTTCCTTGTGGTCTTCATCATTTCAGTGAACCTGGTTGGTATGGGAATCATTGCTGTAGGGATTCTGATAAAACATATAATGAGATGTAAGAGAAGTGAGTATGGTCTTCGTGCTATTATATAACCAAACTTTAAAGCAGTGAATAGAAGAGTTGTGTTATACAATATGGTTGCATGTAGTGTGTAACCACAATATACAATGAGAAAGTCCTTAGTGAATAGATAAGTTTGTACTACAATATTGTAGCATGTAGTGTAACTACAGTTTACATTGAGGAAGTCTCTAGTGAATAGAAGAGTTGTGTAATACAATATGGTAGCATGTAGTGTGTAACTACAGTTTACATTGAGGAAGCCTCTAGTGAATAGAAGAGTTGTGTAATAGAATATGGTAGCATGCAGTGTGTAACTACAATATACAATGAGGAAGCCCCTAGTGAATAGATGAGTGACTGAGAATTAGAGATGCTCACTGACCCCTGTGTTTTGGTTTTGGTTTGGATCTGGATTACCATGGTGTTTTGGTTTTGGTTTTGCCAAACCAGCCTTGCGTATTTTGGTTTTGGTTTTGTTTGGTTTTGTTTTGCAATTTGTTAAAAAAATGACATTATTTTGGCCTAAAATAACATAATTTAGGTATTATTTTGTACCTACATTATTATTAAGCTAACCAACACTAATTTCCAGTCATTTCTATTCAATTTTTACCACCTCCTAGGTCACAATATGATTTTCATATACTTTCAAAGAAAGATTGCTGCAGTTTTTGCCAGTGGTAAGAAAAAGGCCATTGTCATGCCTGGGCATAAGACCAAAAATCCACGTCTTAAGTGTGGAATTATTTTTACACAAATTCTGACAACAGTTGTCTAGCCATTTGTAGCATTTTTAAAGCCACACTCAGTAGAGGTAGGGACCTTAACCATCTGGGATCCTCATCCATGTTACGTCATTTTTCAGCGAGTTCTTGGAAAGCTGCTGGGAAAATCAGAAACTTAGGTTAAAATATATAACAACAAGCAGTCCAGTATCATCTGCCTCCCTTCTCTCATCTACATCCCAGCACCTGCAATCTACCCCAACACCTTCATCATCAATATCCCCAGAACCAATAATTTACAGTTAAACAATCCTTTGCAAGAGGAAGCAAGTATGAAATCTGTCACCCAGTCGCAAAGCGGATCACAGACGCCATAAGGACTATGTTAGTATTATACCAGCGTCCAATGTCCATTATTAATGCAGCTAGATTTAGACAGTTACTTGAGGTCTTCTGTCCCTAATAACAAATTGCATCACGACCCCATTTGACTAGTAAAGGTATTCCTCACCTCTACCAGAAAGTTCATAAAAATGTAATTATTGGGCTACAAAATGCCATTCTACCCACTGTACACTTAACCACAGATATGTGGGCAAGCGGAACTGGGCAAAGTAAAGATTATATGACTGTGACAGCCCACTGGGTTGGTCATTCGCCTTCACCAGCAGGGACAGCAGCAGTATGTACCCAAGTATATCACATTTTTTCAGAAGTAGGCTACTCTGTGTATCAGCAGCTTCACTAAGAGGCATACAGCTGACAATCTTGTCCAAAAACTAAGGGATGTCATTGAAAGATTGCTAATCCTGCTTGGACTCTCCTGAGGATATGTCATTTCTGATTACGACCCCAATATTGTTCAAGCATTACAGGGTTGAATTCCATCACATTTCCTGTTTTGCACATACAATCAACTTGGTGTTACAGAACTTTTAAAAAATGACATGCAGGAGATGCTGTTTGTTTCCGGAAAAATTTAGGGTCAATTTCTGTTTTCTGCAACAGCATGTAGGAGAATGCAGCAGCTGCAAGAAGACTAGCATTTGAGGGGAATGTACTTAAGTCCAGCGAAGTAGTCACCTGTGAAGAGAGTACAGACACGGTTAGCTTGAGTCAAGTGATTGCCTTAATAATACATTTTGACAAGGAGCTACAGAAATTTAACGTGTGAAATAAAACAAAGTAAATGTGCTAACTATATTTTAATTGTAGATTTAATACTTAATTTGCTTCACAAGGATCCAAGAGCTTTCATCATCTTGTTTGGACGTCTTCTCCTTCAGTTTCTCTGGCAACTGCATGTTGTACAAAAAATTGCTTTCCCAAGACACCCAGTGGTGATGCAGATGATTCCGCACAACATTTTGATATTTGCTCCTCTGTAAAAGAATTGCCCAAAAATCGTGACAGCTCTGCCCTAAAATGAACTACTAAATCCATTTGGAAGGTCTTTATCGGCAATTACATCATAGTACACAGACTTCTATGATGGTGGAATGAATTAGTATTGTTTGAGGAAGATTAGCACTGAACCCTGCCACCTCTCATGTTTCTGAGTGAGCTATGGTACAATAAAATGTAACTGCAGATTTAGACCAAGACTGTCAGCCCTATTATTTCAATTTCACCAATTACAATTAGCAATGGAGTAATGGAGCTCTTCTCTTTGGGTGTTACCTATATAATGCAGTAGAATTTGCCTGCAAATTCGATAGACAAGCCTGCTTGTCTTCCTCTTCATCAATGACTCTCTTCTTTGGTGTGTATATTACACCCAAACCTTATTAGTGCAACAGTAGTTGTGCACAACTTTTAGACTCCAAATAAATTGGTCTTGCTTGCTCACGAGTGACTGTACAAGAATAAGTCTCTGCAACATTTTTTGATGTGCCACTAATAGACAAAGGCGAAGGCCTCATTCTTTCTTTGCCACTGCGTGTGTAGAATGGCATGTTGGCAATTTTTTTTTTATCGGCAGTTAACTTTTCCTCAGTTACAATTCTTTTTCGCTTCAACACGGTAAATTTTTTTTGGTGTGTGTTTTTTTCCCTGATTTAAAAAGACTATGTACTTTTACATCGCCTTTCCCAGATGACATACTGGGAACACTACCATCAGGACTGGTGACAGAACCTGGTTGCTGATTCTGCTCATATGTGGATTGCTTTGAATCCATTTTAATGAGCCCAAAGCACTTGTAGTACCAAAATTGTATTAGATAGATACTGCTGACAAATATGGCTTTTTTTGACAGGCAGAAAAAATAGTGTAAAACACTGGGGAATATTGGACACCCCAAATCAATTGTAGTGCAAAATATTGTCTTATATAGATACGGCTGACAAATATGACTTTTTTTGACAGCCAGAAAAATTACTGTAAAACACTGGGGAATATTGGACACCCCAAATCACTTGTAGTGCAAAATATTATCTTATATAGATACTGCTGACAAATAAGACTTTTTTTGACAGCTAGAAAAATTTGTGTAAAACACTGGGGAATATTGGACACCCCAAATCACTTGTAGTGCAAAATATTGTCTTATATAGATACTGCTGACAAATATGACTTTTTTTGACAGCCAGAAAAATTAGTTTAAAACACTGTGCAATATGGGAGACCCCAAAGCACTTGTAGTGCAAACAAATTGGAAAAATAAGCCTCCTCTATCCTCCTGCCTTGCTGCTCTAACAATTGCAAATAGATTTTGATTTAATAATAATATAATTGAATAGATTCGAAATAAAAGAATAATAGAAAGAATAAGGTGTACAATTATTGCTCTGTCCCTGCGCTAATACAGCAAGCCTGCTCTCACCCTCTGTCAAATGGCGATGGATTGCTGTGGAGGCTGGTATTTATGCTTTTCAAATCTCGCGAGAACCGAGCTCAGAAATACGAGTACGTCACAATGACGTTTTGCCTCGATTTCGATTCCGAATGGGCGGGAGAGTACCGAGCCTGCTCGGCTCGCTACTCGGATAGGCGGAATTCCGATGAATTCGGATCTCGGGGAACCGAGGTTGCCCATCTCTACTGAGAATATACAATAAAACAACAAGCCTCATAAACAGGTGTGATAACACTGATACAACCCCTGCATTTAACAGGTTACAGCACTTTGCAATAAAAACTAATATTTTTCCAAACTATAAAAAGAGACAAAAATAAACAGAACAAAGCACTTATTTGTCTTCAGCAATATGAGAAAATAATGAAAAAATTAATCCCTTAAATCTAACACATTGGACAGGGAAAACAGAAGACAGAATTGTCCTGTAATTTAGACCATTGTCAATATCACAATATCCTTATATAATATACAAAAAAAATGAAGTTCCTACAGTGCTCCATTGTTAACTGCAGCCTAGATAGACCTTAAGAAAACATAACACTAGTTTTAAAATATATATAAAAAGGTAAAGAGAAGAGAATCCAGGTTCAGGTTTGATCTCTTATAAAATACTCCAATAAATTACAGTAAAAATTATAAATGTGAAATACTTCAATTGATCCATTATTGAAGATCTTTGTTTCAATAGATGTTGCCAAAGGTACCATACAAAAAAAAGTTAATTGAATACTAGTGCAACACTTTTTAAGCAATACACTCTAATAAATAAGTGAATAATAATTGTGTCCACATCTTCAAACTTGTATAGATAATATTCTTCACACTATTTTTCTGTGCTAAGTGACAACAGCTTTCCAAACATGTTGGAAAGAGTTACTAGACTATTTCGTTATCTTTTGCCTTTAAATAGTGATCTTTCTATTGGTGCTTTGAAAACCACCTATGAGAGTGTGACCCCTAGTGGTGAAAAACGTACTTTTCATTCAGCTTTTATGCAATAATCCTTGGTTATTGGAACCTTCCTCATGGGTTATGAGCCTCTTATTTCCTCATTGTAGAGCATAGAAATAAAATGTATACGAAAACATTTAAAATATTTCATTATTTTTAATTACATAATAAATACACTCACATTTATTAATAGCAACAAAAACATTTAGAAAAACAGAGTATATGCAGATACTCCTACCGTAAAGATGGCTAAAACTTCACAGTGTGTCAAACTGGACTTTCCCGGGGTGATGGAGACACTGGAAGATACTTCTAATCTGGATGTTCTTGGGGTAATTTGTCACAGAATACACTTAGCTCTCCTCCTTCAATGCGTTTCTACCAATATAAACAGTCTTTGCCAAGGTTGACAAGAACAAAGTGTTCAGAATACAATTTTATAGTGCCATTGACCAATCACATGATCACTGTGTACAATTGGATCTTATTCTATCTAGCCGAATAACGGAGAAAAGATCTTGAAATTCATATTAATGAAGGCAGGAATTTTACTGCCAATGTCAGGGGTTTCGGGATTCTCGTAGTTGCAAACACCTACCACAGCCCCTTTCCATAACCCACATCCCAGGTAAACACATTAATGTCAGTTATTGCGTGTGATCCTCACGCATTCTAAAATGTATATATGTCACACAGAATGGTCCTCTGCATCTTAAATACAATAAAGAAACAATCTGCTTCTCCTGCTATAATAATGCAAAAGTAATTAGATTAATAAAATCTCTGGAAAAAATCTCATCTGACCCTATTATGTGGTGGGAACAAGGACTCAGACTACATCCCTTAGCAGTACCATTGAGTTAGCAGATTTGGGATGTTTTCTACAAAGAATAACATAACTTTAAAGGTGAGTTTAACTCCTAATTTACTGTGACAGTTTTGCTTTCTAGGAGTAAAGATTGGATTTTCTTTGAGTTTACATGGTAAGAAGAAAAGATAAGCTGTGAATGGGATTGGTACAACAGTTATTTTGTGACATTATAGGATACATGGCTCTATTCAGTGGTGGAAGTGGAGGTGTATACAGTAATTTGTCACTTCTCCTACTGTCTTCATTGTAACACTATAATATTCCATTCACTTACATTCCCATTATATTTTTCATACCGCCACTTTTTACTTTAACCAGTGGCTCTAGACATATCCGTTGACATGTAATTAGAGACCATGCCACATTTTTATTGTACAGTGAGGTTTAATTTGAGGTTCACTTGCAAGTAGTTACATTTGTCTTTCAGTCATCAGGAACATGTATTCAATTTCATCTCATGAACCTGTGTATGAAGAGATTGATTTAAGAATGTTGAAAAACTATCAAAGTTTGTCCCAACAATCAGGTATGTTTTGATTTCATTGATTTAAAATGAGATATTTCCAAAATTCATATTCGCACTTTAGTTACTAAATGTAAGCTTAGATTTTGTGTTTACTGTGTTGGTGGTAGTTATGATTGCAATGAAGATAATTGTGACAAGCGTTAGAGCGACAAGAAGATGCCGATTGCTCTAATTCCGACATATAGGAAACACAGACTTCATGAAAAATTGACAGACAACAATTCCACGAAAGCCTGCTTTAGACACCGACAGGATAACATACCGGCACTGAGATTGATGTTACTTAAAATGGTGACCGTTACATTGCTGGCATTAAGGGGGCAATGCGACCCGGCGGCTGTATAATGTCCAACCTGTGAGAGATATACATTTTATGAACTTCTTAAAGTAATGCATTTTGTATAATTACTATTCCCTAATGAACTTTGCCTCACATTCTTATCTTTTCTTCAATATGTCTCTTCTCAAGAATGTGCACATCCAGCAGTTTCAGTACAGGGAGCCCACGACCCCCATTTGAGGCCTACGTGACTGAGATAAGACATCTGCTGTACATCCTGTCCACAAACTGCTGACCTGAACAGGATGCCTTCAGAAACCTTGTATTCCTTATCTTCTTTTGTCTGTGAAACTATGCATAAATAAAGCTACTCTGACTTAGGGCTGGTCAGAATCAGAATTATTTTCAGCCTAAACATCTGAAGTTGTCTGTTTCTCTATCGATCGATACCCACAAGGTATAGCAGCCGGAGTTCAGGAGAAAGGACCCATTTAGGTCATCTCTGACAGTTTCAGTGGGGGCTCGCCGCCGGGATCTCCAATATATCAGACCTCCCGACAACGGGGTCTCCCTTTCCAGACAGACAGACGTTAATCCAGCGCTGGTGAGCAAAAAGCTTTATTTTTGCTCTTAGAGCTGTCTCTGTGGAGGGGGAATTATCCCAGCTCGAGGGTACTGCAGTCTGATTGACGGAGATCCCTGAACTCTGGCAACAGATACTATTAAGAGTATCAAGGTACTTGTGTGTAATCTGTCTTGTATTGTTACATGTATTGATATATTGTCTTCTCTATGCCATACACCTGATACATCTGTACACATGAATAACACCACAGAACTCAGTCAGATCACACAGTTGACCCTGCAAATAATCTTGATTGTATACGTGATTGTGTTTTTTGATGGATTTTAATGAAAGTAGTCAGGAACATTCAGAAAGGCAGACCAGCTGCAAACTTGTTGTAAAGCAAGACAGGAACAAATAAAAGTTTTCTCATTCAAAATATATTGGACCATAAGGTAATCCCATTATGGGAAATAAAGGGTCCAAGACAGGAAAGAAATCCGAAAAGTACGGGGATCTAGACCCCATAAAGTATATGCGAAAGCATAAAGGCAAGGATTTCACAAAAGGGATGAGAAAACTGTTCAAAGCTGCAGGGGTGTCTGAAAACCTGTATATTAAAGGTTCCATTTTTTTAAACAACTAATTAAAGACAATGAGAAAACACTGAAAGAAAAAGGTTATTTTGACAGATGTGTTGCATGGTGTAAAATGTCAGAAGAATTAGAGAATGACAATGATTGCTGTGATATGTTACAGTTAACAAATTTAAGTGACAATGATTAAATAGAAAATGTATCACAAGCTAAATGATATAATGACTAAAACAATGAATCAAGTAGGTTGTGTACTAAAAATGTATGTTTAAATGCTGCGCAGCTGAAGAGTGAGATGTGCCCCTCCCTTATTCTGTGTAAAAGATTTCAGTGTGTTGAGATAAGAAGCACTCTGTGTTTTTTTGTTATCTGACAATGTAACATTGATAAAATGGTTCTTCCAAGTATGTTTCTATTTTTCAATAGGAAAAATATGTCCTGAGTGCTGATTGATATTAGCATGTTGAAGCTAATGTGTATTTAATCTAATGCTGGGACTTGTAGTTCCACAGCAGTAGGCTGGAAGATAGCAGTTAATTTTTCTTTCTCTGTATGTGAGTTTTATCTCCTTCTTACTGTGTGTGAGAGAGATCCGTGTTTGTCTGTCTTGACCGTTTTACAAGAGACATGTTTCAAGGTTGAAAAAGCTGTACAGTTGTAAATGTAATGTTTTTGAAGAGATGCAAAAGAAGTTTTAAAGTCTTTGGTCCGTCACAAGACTGTAAATAATGTACATTATCACTATTACTGGTTTCAGAACAAAGTTGGCTGGGGTCCAACAAGCCGTTTCTATATTTGAACAAAGTAATTTTTTTTTTTTTTGAGAAAAATAGCTTTCTCTTTAATGAAGTTGAGAATTGTGGGAGTGAGCTTTACATGGAGATATATTACAAGCTGTTTTTATCTGTGTAAAATGGCGCTGATAAATGTTCTCAGAAATCAGGAGGGTTTGTTATGCCCATAAAGAATTGTTACGAGATAAAATGTCGTCTGTGAGCGAGAATTGTGAATATATATTTGTACTTTAAACATGGAAATCACAGAATCTGGAAATATGTGTGAATATTTGGTTTACAAAGAGATGATGAGAAAGGAGTGGCTTTGAACACTCGACCAGGTCTCGTCACTTTGACATTCCCTGTTTGTGATATTGGGGACTGCCTCTTTGAGGAAATCAGTTTTTCATTGCATGGAACGCATAGCGTCACAGTTAAGCTACAAAGAGAAACTTTTAAGCAAGTGTCGTATTAGCAGCTGTTCAACGTGAATTAATAACAGTTACTGTAATTCCTAGTGAATAAATGTTAATCTTTATGCAAAAGTTTTTTCTTCACAGATCTCCAGCAAAAAAAGACCATTTAGGCAATCCAGATTGCATTGATCCAACTTCCAATGAATAGAAGTTGCAATATGTTTTGGTCAACAGCTGAACAAAAAGCAGCTTTTGAGCTGATCAAAGATTTAATCACAAGCACCCCAGCCCTTGGGCTCCCTAACTATGAACTACCGTTTAACTTGTTCTGCCATGAACAAGAAGGGCACGCTCATGGCGTACTAACACAAGAACATGGGAGTAGACAAAGACCATTGGGGTACTACTCACAAAAATTAGACCCCGTCATAGTGGGAGCCCCAACATGTATAAAAGCAGTAGCAGCAGCCGCTTTATTGCTACAAAAAGTTGCAGACATAGTGCTGGATCACCCTCTCACCATTCAGGTACCACACTCAGTCATGGAAATACTGAATCAAGCCAGAACAAAACACATCTCAGCGGCTAGATTAACTAAATATGAAGTAGCACTACTGACACCCTCAAACGTTACACTAAAAAGATGCACAGTTTTAAATCCAGCAACATTGTTCCCAAGTTGCATGGATATAAAAGAGGGGAGTAACAGTATAGACGCTGCAAACACAGACAGTATAGAAAGTGTTGCTGAAGACACAGACAATACAGAGAGTGTTGAGACTGTGGCAAAACAGGAAACACAACTCAAAAAAAATTTCTGTGATCATGACTGTCTAGCCTTAATGGATCTGGAAACTAAACCTCCCGGGGATGTTAAAGAGACATCTCTTAGCAACCCTGATTTACTCCTGTTTGTAGATGGGTCTAGGTACTATGAGGAGGGCTCTCCCAAAACAGGTTATGCAGTTACAACAGAAACAGACATTGTACTCCAGCAACCCCTCCCACCAAGTCAATCTGCACAACAAGCTGAATTAGAAGCACTTATAAGTGCATGTCAGTATGCAGAAGGGAGAACAGCTAACATTTACACTGACTCCAGATATGCCTTTGGGGTTGCACATGACTATCAAAGTATTTGGAAGAACAGACACTTTATGGCCTCTAATGGTAAACCCACTAAAAATGTAGAAATCATTTTGAGGTTGTTTGCTGCATTAGAACTGCCCAAAGAAGTGGCAGTCATAAAGGTAAAAGCACACACCAGAGAGCAGACTATGGAAGTAAGAGGAAACAGACTAGCAGACCAGGCTGCAAGAGCTGCAGCAGACTTACCGCTAGTACAACACTATTTAGTGTCCACAACACCCCCCACCCTCCCTATAGATCTGGAAATGCTAAAAATCCTACAAAAGCAAGCAGCAGTATCTGAAAGAGAGGAGTGGAAAAAGAGGGGGGCGGAACACATAGAGGGCATATGGGCCACAACAGACAGACACTGTCTCCCTAGAGTCCTTTTTCCTACACTGGCTGCTCTAGTGCATGGGCCTTCCCATGTCTCAAAAGACGCAATAATTAACTCTGTATTCAGACACTGGATCGCGCCAGGCTTCAGCACAGCTGCCAGTGATCTGGTAAAGGCCTGCGCCATCTGTAACACACACAACCCTGGTCACACAGTAACAGTACCTCCCAGGGTGACACTGGCTGCAATGCCTTCCCCTCGCCCTATACTCAGTCAGGACAACACCTAATAAGAAACACAGGCTAAGCCCCTATGAAATACTGTTTGGGGGGCCGCCAAAGACAGGGTGTTATTTTCCACAATCTCTAGTGAAACACCAAGGTGAACTGACTAGTTATGTGAAAGAACTACAGAAGTCCCTCACTAACATACATTCTTGAGTTTTCTCTTCAATCCCAGATCCAGAGGATTGCACTGGAACACATGCCCTGGTGCCAGGAGATTACGTCTTCGTAAAAAGACACGTGAGGAGGTCTCTGGAACCACGATTTGAGGGGCCATATCAAGTTCTGTTGACTACACCCACTTCTGTGAAACTTGAAGGAAAGGATCCTTGGATCCACGCCAGCCACTGCAAAAAGGCTACGGTGACCCAGGATAAACCATGAAGGGGAGTAAGGTCCTGTTAAGAATTGTTCTTTTTCTATGTTTCCCTACAGCCTTTTCTAATTTAGAAGAACCAGAAAATGTTATAGCACACTTGCACAACGCCATCAGTCAAATAACCAATACCAGCAACTGCTGGGTATGTTCTCGTACTCCTACCATCAGTAAAAATATAGCCCTGGTTCCCATACCTTTGAGTAGCGAAGAGCTGACTAAAATGAGAGAGGGAAACTTCTCATGTGGACGCATGGTCAGCCACAAGTATAAAACCACCAGATACCCAGTAGTAAAACTAGGCACGAATGGAGTCAGACCAAAATATTGTTTCAATAAGGGAATAGAATCCAATAGGGCTATAAATGAGTCAATATGGACCCCATATGGCCCAATACGCATTAGTTACCAGAATAAGAGTTTCCCTTTAGGGTCTGTCCCTAAATCACGCTGTCAAGTTATAGTGAATTTCACCCAACCTTATTTATCACACTGTAATTCTGAATGCAACCAAACAGTGAAGATGGAATCCGGAAAAGGTACTATTTTTTTAAAAGAGTCAGGAGTGTATAAAATGTCAATATGACAGATATAATCTCACCTGGAACGGCACACTGCCTGCCTTTGACAATGACAGAGCAGAAAATGACACTTCATGTCACTTAGGACAACAGGTATCTACATATTGCCTGTTTTATGATATCCCCTACCTTTTACCAGATGATGTTTATTATGTATGTGGACGCAATGCCTACAGGTGGCTCCCCCCAAATTCAATAGGGGTATGCTACTTGGCCAGATTGGTTCCTGAATTCTATGTCATGACCCATGATGACCTCAGAGGAGTATTCAGGAATAAAAAGGACCATAGGCTTGAAAAAAGGGAAATTAAGACAATAGATACTGAACATATCCCTCTCATAGCAAAGTCCAAAGGGCACAATGTGGGTATTGGATTTGGTAACATCATTTCAATAGGGACATGGGGGTACATGGCAAACTATAATATGATATTAAAGGTTGCAGGACTTTTAGATAACATAACGGAAATTTATGACAAATCCTTTAGGTATGTTGGAAAAGAACTGCAGGCGATGAAAACCCAGTTAATACAACATCAACTTGTATTAGACTACATCACTGCTCAGTCAGGAGGGTACTGTTTGACCCTAGAAACAGAATACGGAACACATTGTTGTAACTTTGTAACAAATTACACTGATAATCCAGAAGAAGTAATAGACAGGTACATGACAGAAGCCAAGGAAATGAAGGAGAAATTCAGGAAAGAGAATTTTGACCCCGATACGGTTAATGATGGCTGGTGGACATCAGCCTTCTCATGGTTAAATCCTAGCAATTGGGGCAAAGGTATTTTCGCATGGATTTCAGGCATTTTAATATGGATAGCTAAGATATTCGCTTTATTGTTGTTGCTATATGTCATTTTTAAACTAAGCTTATGTTTTTTCCAATGCTGTTTGAAAAGGTGCAAAAATGATCTCATTCTGAATAAAAAGTCTCTTAAAAGACATGTAAAGCCCAAACCGGTATCAGATGTTTATCTTGCCCTCTCTGAGCTTTAAGGCTCTTTTGTACTCTCCCCCCCTCAGTCTTTCCCATTTTCTTTTTTTATTATTTTTAAGAATTAGGTGTACATGAACCATAGACCTGATTGAATGTATCTTTACCATCCTCTAAGGGCCTATCAGAGGTTCCATTGAATTGAATGAAGTAGGTCGGGTGCAGGAGTGCTTCATGCACACCAAAAGGATAGGCAGGGCAATTATAAAAATGATAAAAAGAGGGGTTTATGTGAGAGATATACATTTTATGAACTTCTTAAAGTAATGCATTTTGTATAATTACTATTCCCTAATGAACTTTGCCTCACATTCTTATCTTTTCTTCAATATGTCTCTTCTCAAGAATGTGCACATCCAGCAGTTTCAGTACAGGGAGCCCACGACCCCCATTTGAGGCCTACGTGACTGAGATAAGACATCTGCTGTACATCCTGTCCACAAACTGCTGACCTGAACAGGATGCCTTCAGAAACCTTGTATTCCTTATCTTCTTTTGTCTGTGAAACTATGCATAAATAAAGCTACTCTGACTTAGGGCTGGTCAGAATCAGAATCATTTTCAGCCTAAACATCTGAAGTTGTCTGTTTCTCTATCGATCGATACCCACAAGGTATAGCAGCCGGAGTTCAGGAGAAAGGACCCATTTAGGTCATCTCTGACAAACCCTTCGTAAAAACATCATATAGCCGCGAATCCTCGCATTGCCCCCTTGCCCTTACTCCCTAAAGTATAATAAAAAACAAAAAGATACAATGTGTTCCGTGGAATACAAACTCAAAATAAGATATAACATAGTCCACAAAAAAAAATATATATAGGGACAATTGGGCACTAGCTATTTGTAGTATTAGTACAATCGTATAATTATAGAATGCAAACTAATATTATATACATAACAACAAATTCAAATACTTGGTAAGGTTATTCAGTAAACACATCAATCAACCAACAATAACTTAATTCAATGATCAAAACAGTAACAGTCTACATAGCTTTGGTATATATTGCCAATAAACATTCAAAAGTCATAATGAGTGCACTCCTATTGAAAGTCAATATCAAATTACCCCACGACTCCCCCAAAAAACAGTGATTTAATCCACTAAGATTCCAAAATGTATTGTGTCATTTAAAGCCCTGGGACACATAGTAACTGTAAATAAGGTAGGCTCCTTATAAAGTACCATCTTCCCCACATTGGGAGGTTGTTTGTCATCCTGTCACAGAAACATCTAATAGCCCACATATATAAGTGACCATATGTATGTCAATATGTATACTACATATTCAGAAATACAGGTCATCCAATGTCTATTAAGATCATTTTGCCAGTCTGTGGTTGAATGTAGAGGAAGTACATTTTATACATTTAAAACATGCATGTGTTGAAGTAGCCAGCCATTATATTATTATTTATTTATTTATAAGGCTCCACAGATTACATAGCGCCAGATACAGAAGCAAGTCACAAATAGATGAGATGATACATATAAGTAGCACAGATGAGTGTGAGTAATGTTATGGACACTCACACAGAGGGCAACAAAAGACGTGACAGGAGGTACAAGGGAGTCAGTAGACAGATGTGGGACAATAGGTAGAAAGGACTCTGCCCACGAGAGATTACATTCTAGAGGGAGGGGTGATGAGAGACAGTAGGACAAACTGGGAAAAGATGGAGATAGCAGGCGAGGAAGTGGAGGTGATGGATAGAATGGTTAGGAGGTGTAAGATTAAAAAACTTGAAAAGGTGAGTTTTAAATGAGCATTTGAAGGACTGAAGGTTCCTGGGAGAGTCAGGTGAAATATTAGTAGACATATCAGTGCTCATCAGGGTGTCTTTTAAGATTAAGATTAGTTCCTATCCTATAACTAAGAAGACGTCTCTTTAGTAAAGACCTTTGTAATGTCGGATCAGTAGCACCATATAGCATGACTGCCAGTATCATGGGTTGTTTAGATAACAAAGTTTATATCCAAATACATTTGATTCCTCTTCTATTCCTTATAATTATCCTGAAAAGTATTAATAGTGGCCAACCTATAGCCTCATTACTGTAATCTTACTCCCATCTTCTGGAGTTGACTTTCAGCAGTCAATGGATCTGAGTTATTTCTCAATACTCTTATAAATTGTGGTAGTGATACATTTTCTTTGAGAGGTCAACGGTGTTGTCTGTTAAACTGTAAAGTAGTATTATGATAAGTGAGTTTCCTGTACACTCTATATTCAAGCTCTGTATCCGTGGTGAATACAGCAACATCAAAAAAATTGATTTCAGACATGCAAGCTTCCATATAACATCATATGTAAAGATTTTGCGGCCCCTAACCATTTAAGGAATACATTCTCAACATATATCTTGTAGCACATTATCTAACATTCAAATTTAAGCATGATAAATCTTTATACATAACCTTACATAAAAATGTTGGCATATGCTGGAGCTATAGTACTACCCATTGCCGTACAGGCAATTTGTAAGTCATAACAATCACATATGTAAAGTAGTTACAAGTAAATTAGTTTAAGGAAATTAATTAACTATTCAATAGGTGGATTATTTTTGTGCCATCATCATAATGCTTCCTTCACTGCCCTTTATCCCAGCCCATTAAGGACATAGGCCAACCCAACATTTTTAAATTTTCAATCATCACACCAAAGACAAGGTTCTTTCGAAAACCTACTGCCTTCTCATGCCAGTTGCTAGATCCAAAGAGTTCAACTGTCAGTGCTGTTGCCATCTTTGCTCCTTCTTTTTTTAATTTCTGCTCCTTGGTAGCAGCAGCTGCCGCTACAACTCTGTGAACACAGAGAATTAGTGTCCTGGCTCTGTGTGCAGCAGGGAACATGATGCCAAAGAAAAGTATCAGTCACACAGGTTGGTGGATGTACTCATGCAACGCAAGAAAGAAATACTTTCCATAACCAGAAAAGGAAGGAGGTTCAATTACTCTAAATGATTCATCTTTCATGACTCAACATTCCACTGTCTCTCTCCTTATTCCAATCATACCACACAGCTGGCAGCTGCACATAATACCAGTCACAAATGGCTGCTTTACTATTGGTGGCTGATAATGCTGCTGTCTTAAAATAGTCACACACACTTTCCTTACCAACAGCTACAAATGTTATTCAGTTTCCTTATGTATCAATTGTTCCCCACACCTCTTAGATGGTAACCTCATTTAGGCAGGACCTTTCTTACCTTCTGTTTCATGTCACTGTATTTATTTCTATAATTGTCTCTTTAATATAATGCTCTACATATTACGTAATATTACTACTACTATTACTACTACTACTAAAACTAAAACTAATAATAATAATGAATTATTATTATTATTATTATTATTATTATTATTATTATTATTATTATTATAACAATAAGAAGAAGAACAATGTGCAGTTGGGTGTAGGGGACGTAGCCAATATAAGATGCAATAATGTACATGCAGTCCTAAACTTTTATCAGCACATTATTTTGAGAAGTCCAAATTAGTCAAAATATATAGAACATATACGAAAAATGAATCAAGTGATTTGATCCCCTTTATTTATAATATAATAATGTTTAATGCAGTGTTTTACCCAGATGGTTTTGATGAGAAACTGGAATACTATACAAGTGAAGAGATACTTCCTATGATGCCAGAGCCAGGTAATATGCATGACAATAGCACATTGTAAGCTAAACATTAGTGGATACATTAATATTGTATCTAAAAATGTATTATAACTTATAGATCTGTTTGTACAGTTACATTATATAACGGCTTCTTTACTAGCACAATACAAATAGCACATATAAGGTACCCCAAAGCCCTGTTGAACAGCACAGAGGAAGTGCATAAACGCTTTTAAAATGCAGGGCTACAAGGGGTTAATTGTGCTCCTGATAACTTGTGCCCAGGAGTGATTGACAGGAGGAGAATGAAGGCCCAGAGACAAGAGTGAGCTGCTGCCAGAACTGTGACATTGCCAGCAAAGCGAACGGAGAACAGCTGGGGACACGCAGCGGGGTGCCAAAGACAGTCTCCACTAACTGCAGAACCATCTCAAGGTAAAACCCTAGCCTGCAGTGTACTGCACACACCCCAGTGTCAGAGGGAAGAGTGGTGAGAGAATCTATCCAAAAGTGACATTGCATTCCTGTACAAGGAATGATTGTGAGAGCTTTTCCCCCAGATCATACCTTTACACAGGCCGCAGGGAACAATTAAGACGGTCGTTTCAGCTATATCCTGTGTGTGTGCTGATATCTGGACACCATACCCTGTTGCAGAGCACATCATCATCATCATCATCATCATCATCATTTATTTATATAGCGCCAACATATTCCGTAGCGCTTTACAATTGGGGATAAACATAATAAACTAATAAACAAACTGGGTAAAACAGACAAAGAGGTGAGAAGGCCCTGCTCGCAAGCTTACAATCTATGGGCACATGTGCTGATAGAGATTCATTGACTGTTGAGAGAACAGCACCATCTTGTGGCTGAAATGAGCAACAGCCCTGCTTTCTACTATAATACTTAACCCTTGATGGAAACCTCTGCAGGACATTGGAACACTACCAAATTCCTGTGCACAGGTCAGCCCAGGACTGAGTGGAAAATATGGTAACGTTACCACGGATAATATTGGTGCACCAAATGTTTTAGATGATGTTAATGTTATGTGATTTACCTAAGAATTGATTTATTAATATTAAAGGTGTGACATTCAGTGTTAGTGGTACGGCTGCAATTCAAGTTAACTCAGCAGTAGATGCTAAAAGTGGGGCGCCTGACCCATAGGGAATAGCACGGTACCCCAAACACCTGAATAAGAAGGAGCCCTCTAGTGGGCGCGGTAGTGACCGTAAGAGTCTTGATGGGTTATTATTGATGGTTTTTGCATCATCACCAGTCAGATATTGTTAACGTGAAAGTAGTAACTGTGATTACCAGTGTGCCTTATTAGACAATGTGCATTGAAGATGTTATCGTTATTCTGCCTTATACTCACCAGGTGTATGTCATATGTTAAATGCTATTGTGCTCTATGCTGATCAGACGCATTATTTTGTCATTACTATTGAGCTGAAGGGGTCAGTGGCGCGGTGTCTTACCGAAACTATCCTTACCGCATTCTCAATAAAACCAAGTTGTTTGATCAATCCTTGTCCCTTTCATTGAAGTATTTATCTCCTGACCACGGGATATCCGAACAGAAAAGAACCTGACTCGTGTCTGGAGGACAAGGTAAGGGAAGGATTCCCATCAGTACTCGACCACCACATAAACTTTGGCGTCACGAACAGGATCCGAGTGCATCAGGAGAGTAATACCCTCAGTGAAAAATGGATCAGCAACAAGGCGGGGGAGCAGCGCAACCGGCAGGGCCACAAAACCCAGAACAGGCCGCCCCAGCAGCAACACCAAATATGCCCATAACCCTACCGTACTTTTTCGGGGCCCCATGGCTCCTGAAGTACAGCGGAGAGGACGACAAGCTACAGGAGACTTCATTCACAGAATTCAGGAACAAACTGGAATCCATGTTCCGGCTATACCCGTTGAATGAACAGCAGAAAGTGGAGATCTTAATAGGGCAACTCACAGAGTCGGCGCTCAGAGAAGTAATCTCATGGCCGATGGACAACAAGAAAGAAGCGGCACAACTTTTAAAAAAAAATTCCACAACGTTTGAGACAAGAACTCTTCCGGGGCTGAAGATGAAACTATATGCTCGCAAGCAACACCCGAACGAGACACTGCGGGACTATGCCCTGAGCCTACAAGAGATGCTAAGAGCCATTCAGGCAGTGGACAAAGAGGAAGTACGAAACGCGGACGACGCCCTGACCGTCCAGTTCGTAGAAGGAGTCACCCAAGAAAGCGTTAAGATTCAGCTATGACTGATGAAAGCACAGATGCCAGGCAAAACCTTCCGAGAGTTTAAAGAGACCGCCATCGCCATTGTCGGTAACCAACGGGGAAGGGAGGAAGAATACCCAGAATTGGTGGGCTTCAGAGAAAGCGCAAGCTCGAGGGGAGCCATGGCAAGCAGCACAGAAAAATCAACATGGGCCCAAGAATCGGTAATACGCTCAAAAAGCAAATGGAGGAGCTGGCCGTCGGAATGGAAGAAATCCAGGGAGAGATGCGCCAAATGGTGAGGCCACCGGCACCCACCTACGGGGAACCAGAGTGGAGGCCCGAAAGATAAAGACCAGTCCAAGGCAGGTGGGAACCACCTTGCGAGTATGTACGGCGATCGCCAAACAATTCGATGGTCAAGGGCACCCGATATGCCGCCAGTGCCATGGGGTAGGACACATAGAACGAAACTGCGTCCAAAACAAACATTTAAACTTTGACACCCCGAGATCGAGGGCCGAATCTCGGGGCGAGCCCCGGAAATAGATCCGGATCCAGAAAACTGGAAGCCCCAGTTCATCGGACAATGTCCCACGTTACCCGTTACAATTAATGGAGTGGAGACCCTGGCTATGCTTGACATGGGGTCGCAGATTACGACCATCCGGCTACCTACATTCCACAAGTATTGGGGCAAAGAACAGCTGTTATCACCACCCCCAACCTCGCTGCGACTGACCGCCAGTAACGGCCTCGAGATTGCGTGTGAAGGGTATTAGGAAGCGGACATCCAGATCGGAGCGACCTTGTTGCCAAGACAAGGCTATCTCGTCACCGCCCCCTGTGAAGTGAACATAGCCCCTATCATCCTGGGGATGAATGTGCTGCAAAGATGCCCGGATGAGCTAGTGGCGACTTTGAAGGGTAAATTAACCCAAGCGGCGTCCCCCGGTCATCAGGCCTTTTAACATACTGTTCGGCTCCTACAAGGTCATCAAAAGTCCGCTGGTCCCCATGTAAAGGTTTTGGGCACTGTCAAGTGGTTTAATGTGCGGAATGGATATGGCTTCATCAACAGAAATGACACCAAAGAAGATGTCTTTGTCCACCAGACAGCAATAAAGTGAAATAACCCACGGAAGTTTCTGCGCAGTGTTGGAGACGGGGAGACTGTGGAATTTGATGTTGTGGAGGGAGAGAAGGGTGCCGAGGCAGCAAACGTAACTGGCCCAGGTGGTGTACCAGTAAAAGGAAGCAGATTTGCACTCTACCAACGAAGGTTCCGCAGACGTTTCTACCGGCCAAGAGGAGAGAATGCTGCAGAATCTGGTGGAGAAGTAAGTGCAGAGCAAGTGAGCGAGGGAGTGAGAGCAGAGGAAGTGTCCCCTCAGCAGAGACCTGTTCAGCGCAGGCGCCCTCCTCCGTTCTTCTACAAGCGGCAGAAGAAAGACTACGACCGGGATGCGCAGGCCTGTCGGCTGCCAGAAAGGAGCATCGTCCTCAAGAAGAATAATCGACCCTGGAGTAAGCTGGATCCCAAGTGGAAGTTGAACCCGTATGTGATTACGGCCGAACCCATATCAAGCTCCGCCCAAGGCCAGACCAAGGGCCAGAAGAAACATCAAGGGATGACTGGGACGAAGAGCCAGACGATGGCGAAGGGACTTTGCCTCAGCTGCCCACTGACCCTTTCGAGCTACTATTGGCGGTATCAGGATTAGAGATCTACTGAAACTGTTGTATATAATGTATATTAAAACTGCTGTCATTGAAAATGTTTGCCATTATAACTGTTGTAGATGTGTGATTTGAGTTGATAAAGAACAACCACCTTTATGTCTTAATGCGTGAGGACACGCACCTGAAAAAGCGGGGGTGAATGTGGTACCCCAAAGCCCTGTTGAACAGCACAGAGGAAGTGCATAAACGCTTTTAAAATGCAGGGCTACAAGGGGTTAATTGTGCTCCTGATAACTTGTGCCCAGGAGTGATTGACAGGAGGAAGATGAAGGCCCTGATTGGCTGGGGGAGTAACAGGAAGAGGATGTGCAGGAAGGAGGAGAGAGAGAGCAGCATGGTAGAAGGAACAAGGGGGAGGACGTGCAGCCGAGCAGAGACAAGAGTGAGCTGCTGCCAGAACTGTGACATTGCCAGCAAAGCTAACGGAGAACAGCTGGGGACACGCAGCGGGGTGCCAAAGACAGTCTCCACTAACTGCAGAACCGTCTCAAGGTAAAACCCTAGCCTGCAGTGTACTGCACACACCCCAGTGTCAGAGGGAAGAGTGATGAGAGAATCTATCCAAAACTGACATTGCATTCTTGTACAAGGAAGGATTGTGAGAGTTTTCCCCCAGATCATACCTTTACACATGCTGCAGGGAACAATTAAGATGGTCGTTTCAGCTATATCCTGTCTGTGTGCTGATATCTGGACATTATACCCTGTTGCAGAGCACATGTGCTGATAGAGATTCATTGACTGTTGAGAGAACATCGCCATCTTGTGGCTGAAATGAGCAACAGCCCTGCTTTCTACTATAATACTTAACCCTTGATGGAAACCTCTGCAGGACATTGGAACACTACCAAATTCCTGTGCACAGGTCAGCCCAGGACTGAGTGGAAAATATGGTAACGTTACCACGGATAATATTGGTGCACCAAATGTTTTAGATGATGTTAATGTTATGTGATTTACCTAAGAATTGATTTATTAATATTAAAGGTGTGACATTCAGTGTTAGTGGTACGGCTGCAATTCAAGTTAACTCAGCAGTAGATGCTAAAAGTGGGGCGCCTGACCCATAGGGAATAGCACGGTACCCCAAACACCCGAATAAGAAGGAGCCCTCTAGTGGGCGCGGTAGTGACCGTAAGAGTCTTGATGGGTTATTATTGATGGTTTTTGCATCATCACCAGTCAGATATTGTTAACGTGAAAGTAGTAACTGTGATTACCAGTGTGCCTTATTAGACAATGTGCATTGAAGATGTTATCGTTATTCTGCCTTATACTCACCAGGTGTATGTCATATGTTAAATTCTATTGTGCTCTATGCTGATCAGATGCATTATTTTGTCATTACTATTGAGCTGAAGGGGTCAGTGGCGCGGTGTCTTACCGAAACTATCCTTACCGCATTCTCAATAAAACCAAGTTGTTTGATCAATCCTTGTCCCTTTCATTGAAGTATTTATCTCCTGACCACCGGATATCCGAACAGAAAAGAACCTGACTCGTGTCTGGAGGACAAGGTAAGGGAAGGATTCCCATCAGTACTCGGCCACCACACATAATGTATAGGCTGCTATGCGCATGCTATGCAATACAACACAAATAATACTTTCTGTATACAGTCAATAAAGGTAATTTATAAAAGTGTAAAAGTGTGGATCAGCAATGCAAATGCCGTTTTCTGACACAATGCTTTGTATATGAGTAAACACAAGGGTTTGAGGGACAATTTGGATGAATCTTTGAGGGGTTAAAAAATTCTCATAAAAAGTCTTAAAATTGACATATTGTACATATTTTTATTTGTGTTTTCTCTTCCAGAAAATAATCTTTATAATGTCAGGGCAGATACTGAAGATATAAAAGATTGTTGGGGGGACAGGGCATAGTCTGCTCTAGTTTTGTCACAAAAGTTTTAAAAAAAATGTGTTATACCCTTGCACCAAAAATCACCCCAATCACTCAATACAAAGGTTCTCCTACTCATATTCTATATTAGTACATACTATATCAATATATCAATATATATATATATATATATATATATATATATATGTATGTGTGTGTGTGTACCGTATATTTTTTATTTAATTAACAAATGCCATGCTCTACACCGTTCCTTATACATGAATTTCCAATAAAAAAATATTTGTCTAATTAACATCATCATGCTGGGTTCTGCAATTTACTTAAACAGCTCCTGATAGTTGAAATATGCCTCTCCAAATACAGCCTTTCAGAAACTCATAAGAGCGCTGTTTCTGCTATTTGTCAGATATGCTATTAAGCACTAAGGGACCTATTGATGAAGCCCTTAACCATGCATAAACTGTATGGTTTAGTTATTTTTAAGTAAAATATTAATTTAAGAAAGCCTAAGGGAGGTGATAAGAGAGATTTCTCATGCATTAGGCATGGGTAAACATTGGGTATTTAATGGGGACTGTGATCTGGGCAAGTTCCAAAAGCTTAGCTATTCAGAACTTGTCCCCAATGGCGTTAGCTATTCAATTCTATGGGGAGAGCTTTACGGTAGAGGAATCTTCGTATCCCTCTTCGCAGCCTCCCTGCTCTCTCTCGTGTTGATTACTGAAAATGACCTCTGCACATACATGAACCTAGGTCGTTCATGCGCAGTAAAGACTCCAGGTTAGAATCTGGAGTTAACGTTAGCAAGAAGTCATCACAGGGACAGCCTTCTTTCAGATGCATTGTCCCTACATGACTTCAGTAGTAAATTTAGTAGTAAACTGCCACGTTAATTCATCTGTCATCGGTGCGATAACAGGTTATAATTAAAGTGACAAAAGTCAATAAATAGGCTGCTAACACTTCTTAGGGGAATTTGCAGCCATAGACACAATCAGCACAGTCCGGTTTTTTTCCATGGTTACAGATGTTGCTGAGAATCATTTAAAAGTCATTAAAAGTGTGTTGCTAAATTGTTAATAGGCAATTTTCATAATTTAGCAAATTGTTGGCATGTGATGATCTAGTAACATTAAATCAAAGATTTATGCACATATTCTCCCTAAATCTCTCTGTAAGATTCCTAATAGTTCTGCCAACATGTGCAGGTTAACACATATAACGCATAAGTCGACTGACAGTTTATGATATCACGTATTTGAATGGTATTTTTGTTTGTAAAAGAACTTAATGTGCAGGCTTTGTTCTCTACATGTTCACAGGTTAGCATATTGATCTATTACATCGGGTCTCTTTCATAATCAATTGCCAACTTGTTCTTTCTGAGTTGTTAGTTTATTTACATATTTACTTGGTGCCAAAAATGACTTTAGGTTTTGATACTGGTATGAGTCGTGGCTCCCCGACGGCCGCGGCGGCTCACTTCCGGTTGTCCCAGGCGACCCGGCCGTCTCCATGACGACCAGGAAGTCACTTCCGCCCTCTACGTCCCGGTTGCCTAGGCAACAACCGGGACGCTCAGTCTCTCCTGCCACAGCGCCCGGCCAGCTGTCCTACAGCTGGGCGCATGCGCGCAGAAAAATGTAACATATTTGACTAGTGTCTATTATAAGATAGTGTGAGCCATTCAGTATACACTAGAAAATGTGTTTAGATATACAGGAAACAGTGTATGAACATCAGTATGTGTGGACACCACATTTCAACATTGCCAATTACTTGGTGATTAGTGCAGTAGGGAGGGGTCTCGCTGGCACTCTGCTCCTATTGGAGGACAGAGCCTCACTGCCAGTTAAAGCTCTCAATGTAGCTAGGCTCCCTGTTCCCTGTTTCCTGCTCCTGTACTGTGTTCTAGATCTGATTTCCCGTGTATGACCCCTGGCTTGTTTCTGGACCGGAATTAGTGGCGCTATATAAATAGCTGCTGCTGCTGATATAAGTCAGCTGTCATACTGCTGTACCATTCTGCGCGGACATGGAATCAGCAGCCTGCTCCCAGCTGCACAGAGGTCTGTGTAAGTGTTGCCTTTAAAAGTAGAGCGGGGAGGGCTCGGTTCCCCGAGAACCGAACCCACCCGAACTTTGCCTGTCCGAGTATCGAGCCGAGCAGGCTCGGTACTCTCCCGTCCGCTCGGAATCCAAATCAAGGCCGAACGTTAACGTGACGTCATCGGATCTCTGGGCTCGGTTCTCGCGATACTTGAAAATTATAAATACCTGTCTCCACAGCAAACCATCGCCATTTGACAGAGGGAGAGAGCAGGGTGTAGTCACAGGCTGATTAGAGCAGGGACAGAGAACACAATTCTGATTCCAATTCTGAAAACAATTGATAGAGAAGAGAGGAGGATAGAGGAGTCTTTTTTTTCAATATTTGGCACTACAAGGGCTTTGGGGTGTCCCCCATTCTTTTGCATTAATATTTCTGTCTGTCAAAAGTCCTGTTTGTCAGCAGTCTGAAAAATATTTTTTAGCACTCCCAAGTGCTTTTGGGGTGTCCCCCATTCTTTTGCATTAATATTTCTGGCTGTCAAAAGTCATGATTGTCAACAGACTTAAAATATAATATTTAGCACTCCCAAGTGCTTTTGGGGTGTCCCCCATTATTTTGCATTAATATTTCTGGCTGTCAAAAGTGCTATCTGTCAGCAGACTTAAAAAAAAAATATTTAGCACTCCCAAGTGCTTTTGGGGTGTCCCCCATTCTTTTACATTAATATTTCTGGCTGTCAAAAGTACTATCTGTCAGCAGACTTAAAATATATTATTTAGCACTCCCAAGTGCTTTTGGGGTGTCCCCTATTCTTTTGCATTAATATTTCTGGCTGTCAAAAGTACTATTTTTAAGCAGTCTAAAAAAATAATACTTAGCACTCCCAAGTGCTTTTGGGGTGTCCCCCATTCTTTCGCATTAATATTTCTGGCTGTCAAAATTCATATTTGTCAGCAGTATCTTAAACAATTTGTAGCACTACAAGTGCGTTGGGCTCATAATGGATTCTAAGCAGTCCACATATGAGCAGAATCAGCAACCAGGTTCTGGGAAAGGCGATGTCAAACTACAGTCTTTTGAAATCAGTCAAAAAAACACACACCAAAAAAAATTTACCGTGTTGAAGCGCAAAAGAAGTGTTACTGAGGAAAAGTTAAGTGCCGATAAAAAAAAATTGCCAACATGCCATTCTATACACGCAGTGGAAAAGAGAGAATGAGGCCTTTACCCTTGTCTATTAGTGGCAAAATGTTACCGAGCCTACAAGTGGTGCACAGCTACTGTTACGCGTCAAAGCCGTGCTGCAAGATAACAGTAAGGCATTAGAGGATAACACCAATCCCTGTGGAGAGTCCACCCAACAGTGGGATGTCTAATCGTGAGCATTCTGTTAGTGTACCCATAAAGAGGGACCCTTTCAGCAGTTCTGCTGATGTGTGCCTGAACAGCCCGAGTGTAGCCAGTGATACACAAATTGAGGATGCCACTTTGGAAATAGAAGAGGATGAGGGGGAGATTTGTGTAGGCGACGAGGGCGCTAATGAGGATGTTGATGATTATGATGCAGACAGATACCAAATTGCCTTTCTCAATTTCTATTTATATTCTAGATTATATAACGGCTGAATAGTTTTCTATTTTACTCCTAGTGGAGAGGGGATCTGAAACAGACAGATACCAAACTGCCTTAGTCCATTTCTTTGTATATTCGAATTTCTAGTTATACAGTTTATGCAGGCTGCTTTTTTTCTATTTTACTACAAGCTGACGGGGGGGGGGGGGGGAAGGCTGATGCAGACAGATATCAAACTGCCTTTGTCCATTTCTTTGTATATTCAAATTTCTAGTTCTACAGTCTATGCAGGCTGCTTTTGTTCTATTTTACTACAAGTGGATGGGGGTGGGGGGGCTGATGCAGACAGAAACCAAACTGCCTTTGTCAATTTCTTTAGATCTTTAAGAAGTGTAGAGTGTAATATACACCCAAAGACGATGGCTGCATTGCCAATAGGCTAAGATGGAGAGGAAGACAATCAGGTTCGTGTGCAGAATTAAGGACGGCCTACCAGGGATTAAACTGTTTTCTTCCTAATTTATTAGCTTTATAATTACCTTACTTATCCAAGAAACAGGTGGAGCACTACATTTGGTTACTTTATGCCCAAAAAAAGTGATTTTCCAACAAAATAGCAAAACCAAAACCAAAACCAAAACACGCAATGGCGGTTTTGCAAAACCAAAACCAAAACAGAAGGTAATCCCTATCCAAAACCAAAAACAAAACCAAAACACTGGGGTCAGTGAGCATCTCTATTTAAAAGTAATTTATAGGCATTTTTTTTATCTCAAAGTGTTTCAGCATAAATTTAATGACAGTATTAACAAATGAAAGAAAGCACGTCTCTCTTGGATGCCATAGTTCAGGTTGTCATAGTTGAGGTTAATCAACAGCTTTTAGCTACATATTAGTTTGTATGTTTGTGTAGCCTAAAGTTGTGAAAGTGGAATTGTCAACCTGATCTATTTCATCCAGGACACTTGGGCTCACTTGTAGTATAAGCTGCATCTTTATTCTTGGGGAGGCACCTGGTATTATCATTGCAGTGTAGGGATTCTAGAATAGCTAGATAATGTTCTCTGCTCTTGACCAGGTACAGTAAAATATCATATATTGGTTTTTTTACTTTAATATACCAGATGGATGGTTTTATTAATGTATTTGTAGATTTGTACATTTAGTTTTCACCATCTGCGTCTCTCTTAAATTTAAATTGAATTTTCAATAACAAATGTTAAGCATATAAAGTGGTTTCTTTGACCATTAACTGAATTCATTTGTGGGGAAAAAATAACCGATTATTGCAGTAGCTCAAAATGCAGTGATTCTGGACACAGGAGAGGTGGGAGACAGAGGGGCGAGGTATCTGGACACAGGAGAGGTGGGAAACACAGGAGAGAGTTAGCTGGATACAGGGGAGAGCTATCTGCACACAGGAGAGGTGGGAGACACAGGGGAGAGGTATCTGGACACAGGAGAGGTGGGAAACACAGGGGAGAGGTAGCTGGATACAGGAGAGGTGGGAAACACAGGGGAGAGGTATCTGGACACAGGAGGAGTGGGGAACACAGGGGAGAGGTAGCTGGACACAGAAGAGGTGGGGAACACAGGGAAAAGTTAGCTGGATACAGAACAGGTGGGAAACATGAGTGGTAGCTGGGCCCAGGAGAGGTGGGGAACACATGGGAGAGATAGCTGGACACAGGAGAGGTGGGGAATAACGGGGAGAGGTAGCTGGGCCCAGGAGAGTGGGGAACACATGGGAGAGATAGCTGGACACAGGAGAGGTGGGGAATACAGGGGAGAGGCAGATGGACACAGGAGAGGTGGGGAACAAATGACAGATAACCTTGCACCAATTAATATACTTTATATTATACTATATAGTGTTAAAATGCATCTAAATTTATCAACATCATTAAATCTTTAGGCGGCCTGTGCGGCCCCCAGAACCTCAACCATTCACATAAATTTCCATACCAGCACTTCTAAATTACCTTTTCGACCACTGTATCTAACTATTCAATTTCATAAAAAGATTGAAAACATTTGTATCTGTATTTGGAGCATAGCTAAGTATTTTTTTTTTTAAGCTCCAATTGTACTGTTAAATTCTGTTTAGACAGACTGAAGACCTCTCTTTTTATTCTATGTCCCTTGGACAGTTTGGGGTTCCTGTATAGAGGTTTACATATGGATTCGGATCCACAAATGGGTTTTTGACTGAAGTGTGTGGTGAGAATCCGATTCCCTTCCCTTCCTAAAAAATGTTGTGAAATTTGGATTGTTTGGGTTCTAGGTCTAGCTCCCGCATCAGCTGATTAATTCAGGTTGTTAGAGGGAGGGTTATCAATATTTATATTTAGTGTCTTAGAGTCGTGGCCATCTTTATTAGTAAACCTATTATTAGCACCTGTAGGTGTTTTGTTTCCAGTCGGACCTGAGCTATTTGGGGGGTTGAAAGACTTTCTCTCTTTATATAACTGTGTGTAAAGTACATCATATATCTGTTAGTGAAAGACTTATTGATAGTCTACCAGCGGAAAAATTCTAGTCCATTTGCAGGGAAGAAAGGCTGTGCGCCCACCCATGAAAACATTTACATAGTGACATGCACCACAAATCTGTACACATATATATGGATGCAGATTTTATGGCATCTTACACTTACACCAATCAGCCACAATAGTAAAACCACTGACAAGTGAAGTAAATAATATTGACTATCTTGCTACATTGACACTTGTCAAGGGGCCTGATATATTAGACAACGAGTGCACAATCAGTTCTTCAAGTTTAAGCAGGAAAAATGAACAAACGTAAGGTTCTGAGTGACGTTGACCAAGGCCAAATTGTCATGGCTAGTAACTGGGTCATAGCATCTCTAAAACAGGAGGACTTGTGGGGTGTTTCTGGTATGCACTGGTTAGTACTTACCAAAACTGGTCCAAGGAAGGACAACTGGTGAACCAGTGACAAGGTCATGGGTGCCCAAGATTTATTGATGCTTGTGGGGAGCAAAGGCTAGCCTGACTTGTCCAATCCCACAGAGGAGCTACTGTAGCACAAATTACTGAAAAAGTTAATGCTGACTATGATAGAAAGGTGTCACAACACACAGTGCTTTGCAGCTTGCTGCATATGGGGCTGCTTAGCTGCAGACCAGAGAGTGCCCATGCTGACCCCAGTCCACCGCTGAAATCGCCTACTATGGCCATGTGAGTGCCAGACCTGAACCATGGAGTAATGGAAGAAGGTGGTCCGGTCTGATAAATCACGCTTTCTTTTACATCATGTGGATGACATGTGTGTCATTTACTTGGGGAAGAGATGGCACCAGGATGCACTATTGGAAGAAGACAAGTTAGTGGAGAAAGTGTGATGCTCTGGGCAATGTTCTACTGGGAAACCTAGCATTAATGTGGATGTTACTTTGACACATACCACCTACATAAACATGGTGCAGACCAAGTACACCCCTTCATGGCAACAGTATTCTCTGATGTCAGTCACCTCTTTCAGCAGCATAATGCGCCATGCCACACTGCAATAATTGTTCAGGAATGGTTTGAGGAACATGACAAGAGTTCAAGGTGTTGACTTGGCCTCAAAATGCCCCAGGTCTCAATACGGTCATGCATCAGTGGGATATGATGGAAAAACAAGTCAGAGACATGGAGACCCCACCTCGCAAGTTACAGGACAAAGGATCTGCTACTAAAGTCTTGGTGCCATTTACCACAGGACACCTTCAGAGGTCTTGTGGAGGTCGTGACACTTCAGAGTTGTTTTAGCTTCACGAGTGGGACCTACACAATATTAGGCAGGTTGTTTTAATGTTGTCTCCTTACAACAGGAGAGACAAACAAGGGAGCAAACGGACATGCAAGCCTTGGCTGGGTACTGTAAGGGACTATTAACGTAATTGTAACTGAGGTAGACCTGGATGCAGATGCAGGAATACATCTGACAGGAGGAGTATATCCTGCAAGTGTTAGATGGCTAGTACGTGGATATTTAGTGATGATGATGATGATAAGAAGTGCTATCTAGCAGCTTCTTATTGCAGATTGTCTAGAGAGTACTTAATTCATTACTGTGGCTGCTATGTTATACGAAGTCGGGGCCCTCTACTCGCGTTATTTAAATTATATTTCCATTCAGAATGCAGCTGGGAAAAGGGGAAAATAAGAAATGCTTGTATCTAATTTAATTTAACCTAATTTAATTAAATTGAGTTTGTATTTGTATTAGAGATGGGCGGGCTCGGTTCCCCGAGAACCGAACCCACCCAAACTTTGCCTATCCGAGTACCGCGCCGAGCAGGCTCGGTACTCTCCCGCCCGCTCGGATTCCAAATCGAGGCCGAACGTCATTGTGACGTCATCGGATCTCGGAGCTCGGTTCTCGCGATATTTGAAAATTCTAAATACCTGCCTCCACAGCAATCCATCGCCAATTGATAGAGGGAGAGAGCAGGGTGTAGTCACAGGCTGATAAGAGCAGGGACAGAGAAAACAATTCTGATTACAATTCTGATTCCAATTCTGATAACAATTGATAGAGGAGGATAGAGGAGTCTTTTTTTTCAATATTTGCTTTGGGGTGTCCCCCATTCTTTTGCATTAATATTTCTGGCTGTCAAAAGTCCTATTTGTCAGCAGACTAAAAATATAATATTTAGCACTCCAAGTGCTTTTGGGGTGTCCCCCATTCTATTGCATTAATATTTCTGGCTGTCAAAAGTCCTGTTTGTCAGCAGTGTGAAAAATAATTTTTAGCACTTCCAAGTGCTTTTGGGGTGTCCCCCATTCTTTTACATTAATATTTCTGGCTGTCAAAAGTACTATTTTTCAGCAGTCTAAAAATATAATATTTAGCACTCCAAGTGCATTTGGGGTGTCCGCATTCTTTTGCATTAATATTTCTGGCTGTCAAAAGTCCTATTTGTCAGCAGTCTCAAAAAATAATATTTAGCACTCCCAAGTGCTGTTGGGGCGTCCCACATTCTTTTGCATTAATATTTCTGGCAGTCAAAAGTCATATTTGTCAGCAGTATCTAAAACAATTTGTAGCACTACAAGTGCTTTGGGCTCAGAATGGATTCAAAGCAGTCCACATATGAGCAGAATGAGCAACCAGGTTCTGTAACCAGTCCTGATGGTAGTGTTCCCAGTACGTCATCTGGGCAAGGCGATGTCAAACTACACTTGAAGCGAAAAAGAAATGTAACTGAGGAAAAGTTAAGTGCCGATAAAAAAAAAATTGCCAACATGCCATTCTACACACGCAGTGGCAAAGAGAGAATGAGGCCTTCACCTTTGTCTATTAGTGGCAGATCCAAATATGTTACCGAGCCTACAAGTGGTGCACAACTACTGTTACGCGTCAAAGCCGAGCTGCAAGATAACAGTAAGGCATTAGAGGATAATGTTTGCTCTGAATCACAAATGACACCAATCCCTGTGGAGAGTCCATCTAACAGTGGGATGTCTAATCGTGAGCATTCTGTTAGCGTACCCATAAAGAGTGACCCTTTCAGCCGTTCTGCTGATGTGTGCCTGAACAGCCCGAGTGTAGCCGGTGATAGACAAATTGAGGATGCCACTATGGAAATAGAAGGGGATGAGGGGGAGATTTGTGTAGGCGACGAGGGCGCTAATGAGGATGTTGATGAAGATGAGGTTGTTTGTGTAAGTCCTGCACCAGTGGCAGCAGTTCTGGCACGTGACAAGAAAAAGGGCATTGTCATGCCAGGCCATAAAACTAAAAAATCCACTTCTTATGTGTGGAATTATTTCTACCCCAATCCAGACAACAACTGTATAGCCATTTGTACTGTATGTCAAGCCACAGTTAGTCGAGGGAGGGACCTTAGCCATTTTGGAACCTCGTCAATGTTACGCAATTTGACGAGAAATCATGGCAAAGTGTTGGGAAAAGCTGAAAGTTCTTCCAAAAAAATTACAAGCACTCCATCATCAGCTAGGACCCTCCGGTCACCGACATTCCGATGGCTACAAAATACACCCACCACACCATCTTCATAAATATCCTCAGTAGCGCTCGGAGTTAGCCCTGCATCCCACTTATTAAGGCTGGATGACTCCTGCACTATTATTGATTCCTCTGAAGAAAGCATTAGTCCCACTGCTGCTGCTATTGCTGCTGCTGGGGGTGAATCGTCAGCCCAGAGGAAGGCCAAGAAAAAGAGCAGTCCTACATTTCAACAATTAACTGTGAAACAATCATTTGCTAGGGGAAGCAAATATGACAGCAGTCACCCAGTCGCCAAGCGAATCACAGACGCCATGGCTGCAATGTTAGTGTTAGATCTGAGTCCAATATCCACAATAAATGCAGCTGGTTTTTCACAGTTAATTGAGGTTTTGTGTCCGCATTACAGAATTCCATCGCGACACCATTTTTCCCGTAAAGCTATTCCACAACTATACCAAAAAGTGTGTACAAATGTAGAGATTGCGCTGAAAAATGCCAATCTGCCCACTGTCCACTTAACCACAGATATGTGGACAAGTGGAAGTGGTAAAACCAAAGACTATATGACTGTGACAGCCCACTGGGTTGGTCATTCACCTTCACCAGCAGGAACAGCAGCAGCATGTACACCATTGCGTAACATTTGTCACAGGCAGGCCACTCTTTGTATCACTGGCTTCACTAACAGGCATACAGCTGACAATTTGTTATGCAAGCTAAGAGATGTGATTGATACATGGCTTCTACCACTTGGACTTTGCCCAGGATATGTCATTTCTGATAACGCCAACAATATAGTGCGAGCATTACAGCTGGGTGATTTCCAGCACATTCCCTGTTTTGCTCACACCATCAACTTGGTGTTGCAGAGCTTCCTACAAAATAACCGTGAGGTGCAGGAGATGCTTTCGGTGGCCCGTAAGATTTCAGGCCATTTCAGGCATTCGGCCACAGCATGTAGGAGAATGCAGCAGCTCCAAGAGCAGTTTAACTTGCCCTGCCACCAACTTAAGCAGGAGGTGGTAACTAGGTGGAATTCCACCCTGTACATGCTGCAGAGGATGGAGGAACAGCGCAAAGCCATCCAAGCGTATTGCACAAGCCATGACATTGGGAAAGGAGGGGGCATGTATTACACTCTTGCACAGTGGGGAATCCTTTCAGTCCTCTGCAAGGTGCTGAAACCATTTGAAGTTGTGACGTGTGAAGTGAGTGCAGATTCTGCTAGTTTGAGCCAAGTCATTCCTTTAATTAGACTATTAGAAAAGCAGCTTGAGAAACTGAAGGAGGAGATGAAATCAAGCAATTCCGCAAAGTATGTTGGCCTTGTCGATCAAGTACTTCATTCGCTTCACAATGATCCTCGAGTTATTAAGATCTTGAACTCGGATCAGTAAGTTTTGGCCACTGTGTTTGATCCAAGGTTTAAGACCTACATTGAGTCTTTTCTTCAAAATGAACGAGATGTGAACTTTTGCAAGGAGCTATTGCTTAGCAAGTTGTCCGCTGAACTGGGCCTTGGCTTGACGACGTGTCCTCCTTCACTTTCTCAAGCTGCTGCTGCTCGTAAAAAATAAATGTTCCCAAAAAGAAGCATGGAAGACGCAGGGGGCAGACCAGAACAATTTAACATCTGGGCAGGATTTTCCCAAAAAATGTGCAAAACATGCAAAGGATGGTGGAGGATTATTTTCAAGAGGTAATTGATATGGAAATGTTAGACAGTCCCTTTCCTTACTGGGAGGAAAAGCAGGCCATTTTGAAACCCATGTACAAACTTGCTTTGCAATACCTAAGCTGCCCACCCTCCAGTGTGTACTCTGAACGAGTGTTCAGAAGAGCTGGAAACTTAGTCAGTGATCGCCATAGAAGGTTACTTCCCAAAAATGTGGAGAAAATGATGTTTATAAAAATGAACTACATCTTCCACGAGGAAGGCCTTCACCATCAAAGACATCCAAGCACTGACTGTTCTCTAATGGCGGATTCAAGCGGCGATGAATTGATAGTCTGTGAGGATGACGTACACACTGATGAGGGTGAGGATGAAGCTCCAGATGATGACGATAACATCTTTTTAAAACTTTCTATTTAAGTCTAGAGTGCAATCTACCCCACAAAGAGGAAAGGGACTTGGGGCATTTCCACATCACGTACCGTCTTGAAAGGCTGCTGTTTTGGCAATTTCTTATTATGGGTAGGGTGTCATACACAGACTGACTCCAAACTGCCTTTGTCTATTTCAATTAATATTGTACAGTCTATAACGGCTGAATTTTTTTGTATTTTCTACAAGTGAAGGGGGGCCTAGAGAGACAAAAACCAAACTGCCTTTGTCCATTTCTTTACATATTTAACTATAAGTGTGGGGTGTAATATACACCCAAAGATGATGGCTGCATTGCCAATATGCATAAATGGAGAGGAAGACAATCTGGTTTGTGTGTTGAATTAACGAAGGCTTACCTACCAGGAATTAAACTGTTTTTTTGCTAATTTATTAGCTTTACAATTACATTACTTATCCAAGAAACAGGTGGAGCACTAAATTTGGTTATTTTATGCACAAAAACATTGATTTTACAACAAAATAGCAAAACCAAAACCATTACACGCAATGGCGGTTTTGCAAAACCAAAACCAAAACACGACGGTAATCCAGATCCAAAACCAAAAACAAAACCAAAACACGGGGGTCAGTGAGCATCTCTAATTTGTATGTAATATTTATGTCTTTATTTAACTGTATTTTATATGGTAAGTGTGACTGTCACATTTATTAATAATTTTTTCAAGCAATAGTCTTGTGTCTATGACAATTCATTATTATATTGTGCTCATGCGTGTGTCTTTTATTGCTTACGTTAAGGCGCAAATGTGTCTATCTCCACATGAGCCCCTAAAATAGTAAATTTAACAGTAAATTCCTTTGAAGTGCAATCTATCCATCTCTTTTTCCCCATCCACCTCCATGTCTCAGTCATCTACCGCCCCCCTGGCCCCACTTCCCTTTTTCTTGACAACTTTGCAGCCTGGCTTCCCAACCACCTTTCCTCTGACCTCCACTCCATCATACTAGATGATTTTAACATCCATATTGACAAGCCCATCCTACTTCGGGTGCAGAAGTCCACTCCTTCATTCTTTCCCCTCCTCCATCTACCTGACATCTGGATCCCATCCGCTCGAACCTCCTTCGTTCCCTCTCCCCTACTGCCTGCCCCTACTTTGAACACCTCTTCCACCTGTCATTCTCCATTGGCATCTAACCCTCTTCCTTTAAACATGCCCTTATCTCTCCCATTTGTAAAAAACCCAATCTTAACCCCACCTCACTTGCTAACTACCACCCCATTTCACTTCTCCACTATGCCTCTAAATTATTTGAGCTGGTTTCTACAACTGCCTCTCCGGATGCCTATCGGACAATTACCTCCTTGACCCTCTCCAATCCGGCTTCTGCCTTCTCCACTCCACTGAAACTGCCCTGGCCAAGGTAACAAACGACCTTCTCTCGGCTAAATCCAGGGGTCACTTCTCCCTGCTCATCCTACTAGACCTCTCTGCAGCAATCAACACAGTGGACCACACCCTCCTTTTACAGATCCTTGTTTCTCTCAGTGTCACGGCTCAGAATAATTTGTTGATCCCCTGCCTCTATTTTAGATGGTATCAGTAGAGGATGGTGGAGACAGAGCACGATGGTATGCAGAGTGATGGTAATCACAGGTTAAAGTTCTTAACTCGTAAGCATCACGGATAACAATAACACAGGAGATGATGCTAGTGTTGCAACGTAGTATATTAATTGATGATACAACAGAAATTAAAATATAAATATATATACATCTCAGCAGAGCTGAGTACACGGCAGTTCATCAGATTACAGGAATAATCACAGATGTTACTTCATAGTTGGTAACCGTTGGCAACAGCATGAAATAGCAATATAACAGTTCAACGCAGAGATGATGAATAGAACACTTGGATCCAATAAGAAACACACCGCAGATGAACGTGAATCACTGATACAGCTAAAGTCCAATTAGACTAGTATGTAGAACTTGGCTGATCCGGAATGATAATATGATTCAACTAGCAAGTGGTTACTGGTATCACAATAGTTGTTATCTAGCGGAACAGTAAACGTTATATGACATCCAAAGACTTGGGTGTAGATAGAGACATGCCATAAGATGTTGCCTAGAAGTAACAGCGAGGTGAAGAGTATCTGAACTGTGCGTGGAACTACAGGTCACAGGTGATCCGGTTCTCAGGTACAAGGTGAGTTCACTACAATATGCAGCAGCTGAACAGAAGCACACAACTTGAGCTGAAGAAATGGCTACAGGCTCGGCAAACAGTTCATAGTAAAAGTCCAGCAACAAGTAAATAGCAGAGTAATAATAAGCCGTGCCAGACGTGGAACTACAGATGACAAACAACTTGATTGTAGTTCAATATCGTAGTGCAGCAATATAGTCAGCCAAATAGAATAGTACTTGAGCCAATAGATATAAGCACGGGTGTAGTAGACAACTCACAAAATAGTTCAGTGTGCATACGAACAGCAGAAAGTAACTCCAACTTGTAGATGAACCGCAGAGAGGAATACAGCTGAGCCGATCAAGAGTAACGATAACAGGTAACTTCGGCAGCAGGTAATATCCAGAGAGCAGGTAATGAACAACAGATAGTCCAGGTAAACAGCCAGAACCCACTGCAGCGTGAGTAACATGAAGAACAGGCAATGAGTCCATAATCACAGGAGGTTAAAATAGTACTCTAGAACCAATAAGCTTTGGGAGGAAGTCCCAATCAAGGTAACAAAGAACACCTGCGAAAAAGCAATGTTTCAGAAGCAGAGGCAAGCACAATCATAGTTCTTAAATGAAGAATCACAGCGCCGGCGCCTAGCTATGGGACCGGTGTGTGACACTCAGTCTCTCTGGCTCTGTCCTCGCTTGGTTCAAATCTTTTCTCTCAAATCGCTCCTTCTTTGTATCCACTTCTGGTTCACCCTTCCCCCCTCCACCCTCCCTGTAGTAGTCCCTCAGGGCTCTGTTCTTGGCCCTCTACTCTTTTCACTGTACACTACCTCCCTGGGTGATTTCATCAATTTCTTCGGTCTCCAGTATCATGTTTACGACAATGACATTCAAATCTACATCTCTTACCCCGCCCCCCCCTCTCTTTTGTAACTGACTGTCTTTCCGCCATCTCCTCTTGGATGTCCTCACACTTTCTCAAAATTAACATTGCCAAAACCAAGTTCATTGTCTTCCCTCCTTCTAGATCCTCATCCCATCATGATCTCTCTATCACTGTCAAATACACCACCATTTCATGTGTTCCCCAGCTCCGCAGCTTGGGTGTGACCTTTGACTCCTCCCTCTCTTTTGCCCCCCACATTAAATCTCTTGCCCAATCCTGATGCTTCACACTTCGCAACATCACGTGAATCCAGCCCTTCCTAACTCAGGATGCCATCAAAACCATTATACATGCACTCATCATTTCCCATCTTGATTACTGTAATCTTTTGCTCACTGGCCTCCCCTGCACCCAGCTCATCCTTCGCTCTATACTCAACCCAGGTGCGAGACTTCTTATCACGCCACTCTTCCTCTGCTTCTCCTCTCTGCCTTGCCTTACACTGGCTCCCCTTCCCCTACAGAATCCTTTTCAAACTCCTCACCCTCACCTACAAAACCCTCTCCCACTACATTGGCCCATACATCTCCAACCTCCTCTCCATTTACACTTCCTCCTGTTCCATGAGAACGGTCAATGACCACCACCTCTCCTCCAATCTTATAACCTCATCACACTCCAGAATCCAAAAGTTCTCCTGGGCTGCCCCCCTCCACTGGAGTGACCTCCCATGCTCTATCCAACAGTCCCTAATCTGTGCACCTTCAAACAGACACTTAAAACTCATCTGTTCCTCAAAGCCTACCAGCCATCCACCTAACCATCTCTCCATGCTTGATCTCCTCACCTCTCTTCATCTGCCCGTTACTTGCTCTTCTTGCGCTAGATCCCCTTCACTTACTCACCATTGTGCCTGATGTCTGTTTGCCCTCCCTTTAGTATGTAAGCTTTTACGAGCATGGATCTCTTCCCCCCTGTTTCTATACCTATTCTTCTACTCCAGCTTCACTGCACTAGCTATGGTTGGAGTTTTTGGAGTCCTGGGGGTAAATTTATCATACCCAGGTTTTGTCAACTCGCGGGAGTTCGGCGTCTTCGCAGCTTAAATTTAAAGCGGCGCTGCCTTGTAAAGGGAAGTTTCCTTTTACAAGGCAGCGCCGCTTTAAATTTAAGCTGCGAAGACGCCGAACTCCCGCGAGTTGACAAAACCGGGGTATGATACATTTACCCCCTGGTATTATTCTGTACTGTTTTACCTGTATGGTCCACTGTTTGTATTCTGTATGGTGCTGCGGAAATCTTGTTGTACCCTATAAATAAATAATAATAATAATAATTTAGACGTTTTGATCAATTAAATTGAACAGAATATGTAAAACTATTCTGATCAGACCTATGTGCTACAGTGACCAGTTTACTACTTATTGTAATCAGAATTAAATGATTTATTTACAGTCAGCACTCGCTCCTCCTACATGCTCCAGTAAGACATATTGTCATTGCTGTAATCAGCAGTAACTTGTTTATTTACAGCCAGCACTAACTTCTCCTATATGCTCCAGTAAGACATATTGTCATCAAGGCACTGTAACTGGTTTATTTAAAGTCAGCCCTAGCTCCTCATATATGCTCCAATAAGATATATTAGCATCAGTGTAATCAGCAGTAAATTGTTTATTTTCGATCAGCACTCGCTAATCATATATGCCCCAGTAAGATATATTGTCATCACTGTAATCAGCAGTAACTGGTTTATTTACAGTCAGCTCTAGCTCCTCCTATTTGTGTTAGGAGATGCGGCCCTGATTGGTTGCTCTGTGTATTTAAGGCAGGGAGGGCTTAGCCTCCCTGCCGGATATAGCGCTTCTGACCCAGTCTTGCTGACTTGCTCCTGTTTGTTGTATCCTGTCCTGTGGATACTCTGTTGGATTCCCTGTGTATGATACCTGCCTGGACTTTGGACTTTGTCTGTTTGCTCGTGACCCTGACCCTTTGGCCTGTACCTTGGACTTGCTACTTTGCCTGTGACCCCAACCTTTGGCATGTTTATTGACTACGCTGCTTGCCTGTGACCCTTGACCTCAGCTACCGTCTGACTATCCGCTGTTTTCGATCCAGCCTCCTGGCCTGCCGCTGTGGGCCTGCATTAACAAACCCACTGTCACAGTTCAACGTGGAGGCGCAGAGTCTAAACGCACTCCTGGTCTTCACCAGGGACCCCTGCAAGGAAGCTTGGAATTAGCTGCAGGAGTACGCAGGTCGCGGCCCTCAGGGTCAGCCACCAGTGAAGTGGTGCTGGTAAATGGTGCTGTACTGACCAGAGGTAGGATGATATAGGGATCAGGCAGAGACGTAGTGAGGCGATCCGAGGTCAAACCGGGCTGGCTGCGTAGTACAGAGGAGGCACACAATAGCGAGGTCAAATGGTCCGGGGTCAAAGCCAACGAGGAGGATAATGCCAAAGGGAGATCCGAAGGGAAAGTCAAACAAGCCGGGTCTGGAGCCAGAAGATCAATCCGAAAACAGCCAAACACTGGGAGACGCTGGAGCAGGGGAACCATTCCACAATACTCTGGCACCCTAATGGTGCCAGAGACCTCTTGATATAGGGAGCGCTAATAGCTCATTGGAGAGCGGGGGTCAGGTGAGGAGAATAGCGGGCGGAAGTACATCATTCGCCCCGTTGCTTAGCAACGGGACGTAGGGATTCGGAGACAGGCGGCCGTTCCCGGCACCGAGTGAAGGTGCGGGAACGGCGCCTGGCACCCACACTATACCTGGAGCTAAGTCCTGGGGGCATCTGAGTACCGGTAAGCACATCACGCTCTAAGGGAAAGGCGGCTGCTATAAGTGAAGACCTCCGCCATCTAGTTCTGTGGGTTGGTGATCAGACCAGCAGCATAACAATATGCCACAGTAAGATATAAGGTCATCACTATAATCAGCAGTCACTGGTTTATTTACAGTCAGAACTATCTCGTTTTATATGCTTAATTAAAATATATTGTCATCACTGGAAACATTTCATTGTGACATTATCTTAGGTTCCTCTCTAGAGAACAAGATGTCAGAATATGATGACACAGAATTATCATATGAGAACCTCAACAATGATGAAATAACTACAGACGAGAGTAAAGGTAACTGTCCATTCAAACATTTAAATCAATCAACTAATGAATATAAGTCAATATTGGGATTTGAGAAATATTATATGCTCACCTGTAATATATGACAGTAAAGTGGGTTTATATAGGGAGCAGTGCACTCTGTCACATTACATAGTGTGTTATGCATCACCATTTATGTTGCATGTAAAGCTGATAAACAATAAGATCATTGCACAATTCAGTTGTACTGGGTAATGCATAACAGATATGGTGAGAAATGTGGTTTTATGCATCACTCTAGGTCACTGAAACAATAAAGTAACAATAAAGGAATACTGTGTTCAAGGAAATGAATTGATCACAATTTTAAAGTAAAGAAGATAATGTACAAAAATTGCACAAATAGCATATTATAACAAATGTCTAAATGGCAATTTCTCTATATATGCCTAGGTCTACCTAGATATTGTGGAAAAACATCTTTTCCCACCATATGTATAGATAAGTAGTGGGATGTTATAATATATGTCTACTTTGTGCGGTACATGGTGTTTGTATTTAGTTGCTTATTAATCCATTTTAGCATAGTCTCATTATTGATATTTCACTTTGGTTTTATTATATTAGGACAAGACGAGAGTGTAGACTATGGATATGATGATGCGGCTGTTGATCCTCATGGTGTGACGGCTGATGGAGGAGTCAGTATGGATGACAGAGAGAGAACATGTGTGACAACATCTTGTAATGGTTTGTATTAATGTCTGAGCAGTTGTTTCCTTTATTTAATTACAAAAGTGTGTATCTTGCTGTCGAAGTCGTATAATTGGATGAACAAAAGTATATTGGTTAATATTGTTTTATTGGTCGATTGCACTCAGTATGCCACGCTACACGTGGCATACTGCTATCGCATGGTAAAATACGCACGTACACACCCGCATTACAACATTTAGTTATTTATTTAATTCATATTCATATTGGTTCCGTTACACAGTAATTTAAGAGCAGATAGTATTTAGTTTATTATTAGTTTATATATTATGATTATATGTACACTTCAGTGTTATTTAAGGTTCAGGTTATAGGAAATGTGTCATGTCTGATATCATTCTAATCCCCTATTTATCAGCAGCTGTCCGGTTCCATCGCCGAAGAGAACGCATATTGCATATTCTAGTTATTGATGTTAGGCAATATCTTGTCAGATTAATATCAGACTGTAAAATGCTAATGGACTAGTTGTAACTAGTTTCTGGGCGGGAGAATCATCTGGAATGTTGACCTCAGCCTTTGAGGGGGTTGTTTAAACTAGCCTATGACCTGTTTACCCTGGACCCACCCGAAGTCTGGACCTATAGAAGCAAGCCACGTCATCTGCATTGTTCTTTCTGTAACACTGAATGTATAATCATAGCTGCGCTCCTAGTCTTCAGTCTACTCTGACCACAGTATTCAAGGGTGAACTATTGTCTACTGGTACCGTGGGAGCGCAGTGCGAGCGCATGCGAACGCAGTGGTATATATGTATCTTTTAGTATTGGCTGTACTGTACTGTATTATATTATAATCATGTATTGAACTGTTAACTTTTTACATCTGCTAAAATAAATCACTTTGTGCGTTAGAAACACAATACAATCGCTTGGGCAATGCTTATTTGAAAACTATAGATCTACTTTAATATTGCTTAATGGATATACACATTTCAATTATTTTAGTAATATGCTTTATTTAGAGGAGACATATAAATACATATTACATTTCTTAATGTACTGCTATATTAACCATTTGTCATTAGTTATCAGGGTTTATATAGCCACCAGTTTATAAGCCAATCTTTATCTGGTGTCTTCTGCATAGTCATTACGTGTAATGTAAAGCTGGTTAAAAAAATAAAAATAAATCATTATAAAATTGAGTTGCACTGGGAAATGCCCCCAAGGACGACTCAATGGTATTGATAAATAGGGCATGTTAGTTAAGTTTTATTGTGGTCCATTGAAGTGACTATAATCTCCCAATGTGGCCCTCAGACCAAACATGGTTGTGCCCCCATGACCTGATGAAGTTGTGAATTATCTTCTTTCCACACCATACATCCCTACAACAGTAGTGACCTGTTTATAATAGCAGTTTACATGTGCTGTATGTTACTTAACACATGGTAATTATCCATAACTTGTCTGCACCACCAGCAGAACTGAATTAAGAAAGTGTTTTTTTTTAAACTTAATAGCCGGTATGCTGTCCTTTCACTGTTTATTTGTTTAAGGCTTCCATTGCTAGCATTTATTGTGGGAGTTTATTGGGAGTTGATTGAAGGCACTGGTCATGTGTCTGTTACCTATGCAAACAGCGTGCCAGTATTGGCTGCTTAGCTAGTGTGTTTTGTTACAAGTGTATTGAGATTTATATAGTATAATGCAGAGTTACACCGGAAGTAAATATGAGAAGATCACACTACCTGATATCACTACAAGAGGATTATATCCACCACTCTCCAGTGAGTTCTGTTACCTCCACCTCAGCTGCTTGTACACTACCTGGACACTCCCTACTGACCTCTTAGCTTGGATAAGATCACTGCTGAATTACTGAACCACTTGCAAATCTGGTCTCTCATTTCGTTTTCTCAGCATGTCCAATCTGTCATTCATCTGTATTACCATGTTGTTCATCTGTAGTACCAGATACCTGCACCTGAAATACACTGACTGCTCTCTATGTCTATCCACACTGCCCATGTTCCTCTTCTCCCACCTATCCTACCTTTTTCCCTGTGTACCCCTTCTTACACATTCTCCCTGCCCAATATCGTTACCTAATTCAACCCACTCTCCTGCCAGTTCAACTGTTTAGCCTCTACCTCCTCTGCTACCCCCTGGACCACTAATCTTAATATCCCTTTTACACCTATTGTCTCTCACTACCCCCTCCCTAAGCTCTCAAAAACAAGGCACTCTACCCTATGTCTCATGTCTGTCTTCCTTGTTTGTCTCTGTTATATCTTATGTTGAACTTTACATGTTGTTATGTCTACTGTTATCATATATATCATATTATACAGGCACTATGAAATATGTGGCGCCATACAAATAAACGATAATGATAATGTGCAGTGCATGGTGTCATGTTTACTTGCTCAGTAGTCCATAATTGCCCGGTATTATTATTTATACCTCACTATGTATTTCTATTAGGCCAAAACGAGTGGAGTGTAGATCACGAATATGATGATGCGGCTGTTAGTCATTCTCCTCAGGGTGTGAGGGCTGATGGAGGAATCATTATGGATGAGAAAGAGAGAACATGCGTGACTCCATCTTACACTGGTTGGTACAAATGTCTCTGTTTCCTTTATTTATTGAAGTACAAAGTCTGTATATTTCCTTGTCATGAACACGCTCCCAGCTGCCGTGACTTTGAGGTGTTTGCTATATGAGGTTGCACACGATTCCAGCCCGCAGTCTCTCACACAGCTTATAGATGTCAGGTTTCCCAAGGCAAGACCACGGAGAGAAAGTAGGTGAACAAAGTGATTTATTAGAAACACAGGTAATACAGGTTCAGGATGCAATAACCGGTAAGGCAGTAAAATAACCACAGTTCTAAACAGCAGAATAGACAATACTGAAGGCTATGGAGAGATGCAGTAGTCAGCAGGTTGCAGGGTAAATACCTCTGAAAGAGGTGGCGGATTGCAGGGTTAGATACCTCTGGAAAGGCGGTGAGATGAGCAGCCTGCGGATTGCAGGGTTAGATACCTCTGGAAAGGTGGTGGAGATGATTAGCCTGCGGATTGCAGGGTTGGATACCTCTGTAAGAGGTGATGAGATGAGCAGCCTGCGGATTGCAGGGTTAGATACCTCTGGAAGAGGTGGTGAGATGAGTAGTCTGCGGATTGCAGGTTTGGATACCTCTGGAAGAGGTGGTGAGATGAGTGGCCTGTTCTTACTGTCACGATTCATGGCAGGGAATATGGTTCCTGGGTTTGTCATGCAGAAATACAGGTACAGGTAGGGGAACTCAGTTAGCAGAGTTCTTGTAAATAGTCACACTGAACAGCAGGCTGAGATGCTGGGAAGGATGGTAGGCTCTGTGAGCTGATGTCTGTAGGTTAGACACACTGAACAGCAGAGAAGAGATGAGGTGCTGGAGAAGAAGGTAACTCTGTGAGTGGATATCCAGGAATGAGCAGAGCTGAGTCAGACATGCAGAAATACAGGAACAGGTAAGGGAGCTCTGTGAGCTGAGAACTGTAGATTAGACACACAGGTTCAGCTGAGCTGAAGTGCTGGAGAGAATGGTAACTCTGTGAGTTGAAATCCAGGAATAAACAGAGCTGAGATGAGCTGCTGGAAATGATGGTAACTCTGTGAGTTGATATCCAGGAATGAGCAGGGCTCCGTCAGTCATGCAGAGATACAGGAACAGGTAAGCTGGAGCCAGGGAGCCAAGTCTTCACATAGTAAGGGTAGACAAACAAAGAACAGGCTACACTAAGAATCAATGAGCTGTAGAAAGCAGAAGCACGGAGATCCACCCAGGTGTATAATTCAGGAACCAGATAGATGATGAGCTGTGTCTGCAGCAATGGAATGAACAGCAAAACCACAAGGTCAGGCACACAGGAAAGAATATCCAGGAACAGGAGTCAAAGGATGCTTCCTATCAGGTTGAGTAACTTGATGATCTGGCAAAGGTTGCTTGGGGCAGGCAGTCTATAGAGGCCAGAAGTAGGTGTTTAAGTTTCCAGCAATAACGAGGCAGGTAAGGGCAGTCTAAGTACCACAGTGGCCCCTTTGGTGGACAGTGGTACTACAGGCAGGATACAAATATATACAAAGGTCCAACAAAGTACCTGCAGACAGGAGCTGCAGGATGCAGGTCGTGACAATAGACCTACTGAATCGCCCCCAAACAGTGCTCACACTCCCACACACTTCAGGTTTGCCACCACCTAATGAATACGGGCAATAGGAACCCAATATACTGTCCCACACTGGCACATGAGGGTTCTAGCTGTCCACAGACTAACAAGACCCACATCAGCAAGCACAGGGTTAACTCTTCACACCTACAGACTGTAACACAAATGTCAATGCAAGCACACACAGCTTGTTAATCAAAAGTATCAACAAATCACTCACTGGGTTAACTTGGTCGAGCTATTTCTTCTTACCAGGCTAATGGATTTGTTAGAGTATCAAGGACGCAACATATTAAATTACAGATTTAATATACAAAAGTACAGGGCAAACAGATAAAAAAATAATGAATAAACAATTAATAGATTGACATACACAAGCAAAACAGTTTAAAATAAAAGGGGTTACCTTCAGAGTGTCACTTTAATGAATTGCATACTCTGTGCCATGGGAAATTTGGCAAGGAAGATGGACAGCTTATCAATGTGAATTAATTTCCCAAAAAGTCTGACAATTTTCTGTGTCTCGTCTCAGCATTTTAAAGATCTGTCCGTGCTCCCAGGGGGTTGTGGCCTGTGACATTTTTTTCAATCACCATTTCCATGTTGCCTGATTTACTAAACAATTTTACTATGAGATCTAACTTTTCTCTAGAGCGTCACATCGATCCAATTTTATTATTAATAATTCTCCTATGATTCTGGCCATCTTTTTATACCAAACATGATGACATTTTGACAATGTGACATACCTTTTCCAAAGATATGTGATTTTACCTCTTCCCGGATACCAACTGTACCTGTCATTCACAACCCTGGTGTGATTTCTGCTCCTCAGTATGGAGTTCCAACCGGATTTCCCAAAATATGAACTATGAAGACATTTTCCTTTGAAGCTCATATTTCTATATACCTGTATAGGCCTTCACATGCTTCCTACCAGGATCTCCAGCTGTGATCTGCCCCACAAAGTCTATTCAGGTGTCCAAAAACTCCATCCCAGACCAGGCTATCTCACAGCAGGAGCCCTTTGAAGCTGCCCCAGGTGACACTCTTATCTTTTCACACTGGAATGTGCAAAGTCATCAAATACATTTACATCAGACTCTGTCTTCACATTTTACACTTTAACAGCTCAATTTATGCATAGATTCATTTGATATAACATATTTACACTGCAGTTATGATTTATCCCTTATAAATAACTGCAAGTTCCCTATGTTCACAACATTCTTCATGGGTATAAACATTGTAATTATAATGAGTGGTATAGAGGAGAATGCTTAGTCTCTAGAGATTATTGGTATAATTAGATTCATTGCTACATACACATTTTACTTCTAATAATTATCTAGAAAAATAAATACACAGATTAAAGCACATCATTCTATTCTGATGTGTTATAGGGCAGGGTAAACTAGTTTCTTTTAGAAATAAGTATGTTTACTTACAAAACCATTCACTTGTTATTCAGCGCCCACTGACTTATTTCTGTCTGTCCTGCACCACATGTCATCACAACGGAAAAGGTGCTCCTATAACAATGTGCACAAACAACTAACAATAGAGATGGCCCTCTGCTCTTCTCTTTCTATACCACCTCTCTCTGTGAACTTATTCAATCTGTCACATGCCGGTCCCATAGCTAGGTGCTAGCGTGTGACTTGCCCTTTAAAGAACTATGTTGGTGCTTGTCTTCTGCTTCAGAGTCTCTACCTTTTCATGGCTGTTTTATGTTATCCTAATTGGGACCTCCTTCCGAAGCTTATTGGTTCCTGAAGACTATTTCAACCTCCTGTGATCAGGGACTCATTGCCTGATCTTCATGTTACTCACACTGCCGTGGGTTCTGGCTGCATCCCTGACTCTTTGACTTCTCCTGGATGTTATCGGTTGCCGAGATTGCTTGTCATCACTGCTCTCATCGGATCCGCTGTATAACAGTTCATGGTCATCTACAAGCTGAAACTATCCGTTGATTTCCATCTGCACACTGAACTGTCTTGTGAGTTGCCTATTACATCTGCGCTCATATTTGGCTCAACTACCTCTCTGCTCAAGCTGCCTATATTCTTTATTGAACTACAATCAAGTTATCTTGTCATCTGTGGTTCTATTTCTGGCATGGCTATATTACTACTCTGCTGATTATTAAGTTGCTGGACTGTTCTCAAGAATATATTGCCGAGCTAGTAGCCAGTTCCGTTATTCAAGTTGTGTGCGTTATCAGCTGTGTCTCGTTAGTAATGAACTCACGCCTCTTGGTGAAGTTGGATTATCTGTGACTCCTAGTGTTATGCACGGTTGGACTGTTATTTCCACGCTGTATTTCTAAGCAACATTCCATTGCATGTTTCCAGATTACCCAAGTTCTTGGACTGCATTAACATCTCCTGTTCCGCTGTTTGAACCATTACGTTACCTATAAACCATCTGCTAAAGTAAATCATATTCCATCTGGATCAGCCAAGTCTATCTACTATTCATATTGGACTTTTAGCTGTGTCAGTGATTCACCTTTATTGCTGTGTGTGGTGTGAAGGTTTCAAGTGTTCTATTGTACCATCTCAGCATTGAACTGTTACTGCCTATCATCATGCCGTTGCTAATGGTTACCATCTGAAGTACTTCCGTGATTGTATTGTTTTATGAACTGCCGTGTACTCAGCCCAGCTGAGTTTTATATATACATCTGTTATCTACTGTTTCTGCATCATCAAATTAATATACTAAATTGCAACACTATATCATCAACTGTGTATTCTTCCTTGTGCTGCTCCCAAGTTGAACTATCAATCCCAGCGGGTTCTGTCTCCACCATCCTCTGCTTTTATCATCCTGGTAGATGTTGGGGATCCTTAAAATATCCATAGCCGTGACACAATCTTTTGGCCTCCAAAACTTTCTCTATGCTGACGACATGCAAATCTATCTTTCCTCCCCTGACCTCTCTCCCACCTTCCTAACCCAAGTATCTAGCTTTCTCTCTGCTGTATCTATATAGATGTCACAGCGCTTCCTGCAACTCAACATCTCCAAATCTGAGCTCATCATCTTTCCTCCTGCCAATGTTGCTATCCCCTCCTATATCTCCCTCTTGGTTGACAACATCACTCTATCTCCTGTCACCAAAGCCTGTTGCCTTGGAGTCATCTTAATTCAGACCTCAGCTTTACCCCTTATATCCAGTCCCTTACCTAATCCTGCCACTTCCTCCTTTGTAGCCTCATTAAAATCCATCACTTCCTCTCTTAGGAAGCAACCAAAAGCCTGGTCTATTCACTCATCATTCTTGTCTCTACTATTGCAACCTCCTTCTCACTGACCTTCCCGACTCTCACATTTTTGACCTTCAATCCATACAGAATGCTGTGGCAATGTTCATCTTCCTCTCTCACCGCACCTCTTCCACTTCTCCTCTCCATTAATTCCTTCATTGGCTCCCTATCCATTTCAGAATTCAATTCAAGCTCCTTGCCCTCACTTACAAAACCCTTACCAACACTTCTCGTCCTTACATCTCTGACCTTGTCTTGAGGTATAGACCTACCCAACCACTACACTCAGCCTCTCACCTCCGCCTCAGTTCACCACTCATTACCTTCTCTCATGCTCGCCTCCAAGACTTCTGCCATGTTGCCCCTAAACTTTGGAACTCCCTACTCTGTCTCACTCGACTCTCCCCCAACCTTCAGTCCTTCAAATGCTCACTTAAAACTCTCCTTTTAAAGCTCACCTATCCTACCACCTCCTAACCATTCTATAGATTACCTCTTCTTCCTTACCTGCCATCTCCATCTTTCCCGAGTTGGTCCCACTATCTCTCACCACCCCTCCCTCTAGGACATAATTCTCGCATGCAGGGTCCTCTCTACCTATTGTCCCTCGTCTGTCTACTGTCTCACTCCCTCATGTTATGTCTTTTGCTGCACTCCATGTGAGTCCCCATAGCATTACTCATATTCATCAGTGCTACGAATATGTGTTACCTCATCTATTTGTTACTTGCTTCTGTATCCAGCGCTATGGAATCTGTGGCGCCTTATAAATAAATAATAAACTCAGAGTATATTAACAGTATTTTTCTATATTTGGAAATTGATAAAAAAAGTTTTTAAAATATACCAATAAAGATTGTGAATATATTTAAAGAAACTGAAACCTCTAGAGTGCCCCAGTGTACACATTTCCTGTCTCTTTTTCATTTTTGTATAATTGAACTATATGTGAGGGTGCACCCACTTCTGAATATTAATGATAAATCTAACCAAAGTGTAATAATAATATAAACAAGAAATATCAAAGGGGTAAATGGTTTACTCAGTGCGGTGTAATTTAATCTATTGTGTCTGGCTCCAGTCAGCTGGTAATTGCCGATTGTTACGTCTCACTGGAGACAACTACCAACCGGTATTGGCACTGGCCTTCTCAGGGCGCAGAGTCTAACTGACCCCCCTCTCTTCTCCAAGAACCGCTGCAAGGGGGATGGTTTTAGCTGCCGGAGGCCACAGGTCGCGGCCCCTAGGTTAGCCCACCGGCGTGGTAGAGAGATAGTAGTAGGGTGAACGGTTCTGGGAACACAGAAAAAAGCCTCGTCTAGCTGGATATAAAACAGCTTAACTGTAAGAAGTAGGAAGGTCAGACCTACCTTGCTGTCTAGTAGAGAGGCACGAGAAGACAAACACGAGAGGAGTCAGGAACTGTAGCTGGTTCGGTACACAGAAAGTCAGCCAGTGTGTGTTGCCAGGGATTCAGCAAATGCAGGGTTAAATAGACAAGCGGGGTCGGTACACAGAAAGTCAGCCAGTATTCAAAGGGAGAAGTGCACAGGGAAAGCACAGGGATCAGGAGTAGCCAGACGCAATAAGTACACTTATTGCTCTGACACAGTAGAGTGTCAGAGTGAAGACTAAATAGTGGGGAAGTTTGAATTCCCTGCCTCTCAGGTCACATGATCAGACGGACCTAACACAGGTACAACACTAGTTTCTGGTTCCAGGAAGTTGATGATTACAGGCAATGAACTAGTTCCTGGCTCAGAGCAGATGGTGATTACAGGCTCAAAAGAATGTTGATGATATTATGAGGAAGGACTAGTGGCTACGTGCACAAAGCTGACTGGCCTGATTATGTTATTTTGCATGATAGGGAAAGAACAGGTACAGGTGGTGGTTGCAGAGAGTTCAGAAGACCATAGAATAGGAATGGCACTGGAGACCAGCAAGTAGTCAAGAGTAGCAAAGAAGACATTTGACATTTGATATATAAGAGATATTTTATGCTGGGCACATTTGGAACAGTAAGCTTTGTTTTCCTGTATGATCTGCTTGAGAGTAGTCCACCAATAGGACCTTTGAATGAACTTTTTTTTTTAAACTCCAGAATGTCCAGAAAAGTGGGAAGCCTGAGCCCATTGAAGCAATTTCTTGTGAATAGCTGGAGCTCCGAATTTTTCCCCTGGAGGCGGTATTGGAACAATATTGGTGGTAGAAAAGGATATAGGATCTATGATGGGACTTCTTTTAGTGAGGCAAAGATCTTCATCTTGGACCATAGAATTAGAAAGGGCATCAACCTTGCAATTGTGGGATCCTGGCCGTTAGGTTACCTTGAAGTCAAACCTGGAAAAGAACAAGGCCCATCTAGCTTGTCTTTGATTCAGACACTGGGCTGACATTAGCTACAAAAGGTTTTTATGATCTGTAATGACAGAGATGGGATATTTGGCACTGTCACGCCGGAGGATCTGTCTATACCTGGATTGGGTTGCGTCTCTGGAGCTGGACTGGTGACTACGTGGACAAAGCTGAGTGGCCTGATAATGTTCCTCTGCATATATTGATAGGACTGGTGCCGATGGTGTTTACACTAGCAGAGGAGAGCAAACAGGAACTGGATTGCTGGACCGGAATTCTGGACCGGACTGTAGCCGGAATGCTGAAAGAGGATTGCTGTAACCTGACTGGAACCAGAAGGCTGTAATCGGAATGCTGGAAAAGGATTGCTGTAACCGGACTGGAATGGAATGCTGTAACCAGAATGAAACCAGAGTGGAAGGAACCAGAGTGCTGGAATTGGACTAGAGCCAGAATGCAGACTGTGCTGTAAGAGCTGGATTAATGGCAAGACTGTAGTAAGATAGATAGCAAGGCTGCAAACTGCTGGGAACCAGGTTGGCGTCTGAAATACAATGTTACACTGGCAACAGGTAAGGGCTCCAGGAAGTCCTTTTATAGTTATTTTTGATTCCTGATTGGAGACTGCAGTCAGCTGGGCAGAAGCATCACTCTGAGTTGCTGAGATGGATCAGGTGACTATATCCAAGATGGCAGCTCTCATGAACTGGTTTTGGAGGGAATCTGGAATGGGGGCTGTTATCACCTGATTGGCTGAGAGGAATCATGTGACCAAATCCAAGTTGACTGGCCTGTTTATATTCTTTTGCATGAGAGGGAAAAAACAGGTGCAGGTGGTGGTTTCAGAGAGTTCAGAAGACCAGAGAATATGAATGCCACTGGATTCTGGCAAGTAGTCAAGAGTAGCAAGACTAGCATAGAAAATTAGCAAAGAAGACCAGGCTGGAACCGGATTGCTGGACCAGACTGGAATGTGGAACACTGGTCCGGATTACTAGAACTGGAATGCTGGAACCAGAATGCTGGTCCGGAATTGAACAGGAACAGAACCGGAATGCTGGAACCGGATTGCTGGACCAGAATTGAGCCGGAATTCTGGAACCGGATTGCTGTACCGGACTGTCTGGGGATAAATATCAGAGTAGACTGTAAACTGCAGACTTCTAGAAACCAGACATCTGAAGAATCAACGTTGCACTGGCAACAGGTTAGAGCTCCAGGAAAGTAACTGCTATCCACTGATTGGAGGCTGCAGTCAACTGTGCTGAAGTAGCACTTTGACTGGCTGAGAGGGATCAGGTGACTGGATCCAAGATGTCAGCACCCATGCACTGGTTCTGGAGCGATCTCTGGAGTGGAGACAGACTGGGCAGCATCCTGCAGAGACATCTAAGCCCAGCAGAGCCTGCAGACGGCAGGGAAAGCTTAGAAATACAGCGGAGGGGTAAGTAACAAGACCTGAGAGCCTGGTGTGTGACAGCAAGAACTTGACAATAATTAGATCACAATGTAAATTGTTAAAATTATAAATAAATGTATATTGTATTTGTTATATCTTTCATGTTGTGAAAGGTGTCAGCGGTGTTAGGTGGATATGAAGCCACAAATGCTTTTAACTTAAAACAGGTTGCTGTTTATTGAACTTGATAACACTCTTGATTATGCAGGTACTCACAGTTGGTATGCTTTGTAGTACAGCAGCAATCAGATAATACCGTCTTATATGTAACATATACTCTTATGCACTCTTTTTTATAGCTGGTATACATGCAGACAGGTTCTTTTGTGTACAGACATGGGCAAAAGTTTTGAGAATTGTTACGAGCCGCGGCGTGCCCAGCTGCCGCGACTCACTCACCTACGTCCCTGCCGTCGCTATGGCGACCGGGACGTCACTTCCGGCCATGACCCGGCCATTGCCAAGGCAACAGTCGGACGCTTCAGCGCTGCGTCCCGGCAATGAGAGGAAGCCGGGCGCATGCGCTCATCGTATCCTCCAGCCTGTGGGCTCATTAATGCTTGAGCACATTAATTATGCAGGGGGCTGTGTCTGATTCCGAGCTAGGCTCTGATTGGTGGCCACTGGTACTTAAGGCAATGAGGTCTGCTGCCTCATTCCCGGTTATAGCTTTTGTTTGCCAGTCTGCTGACCTGCTCTCTGCCTTGTTCCTGTTTGCTGTAAATTCTACTGACTACCCGTGTATGACCCTTTGCCTGAATTTTGACCCTGCCTGTGTTTCTCGTGACCTTGACCTCTGGCTTGATTACCGACCTCCCTGTCTGCTCGTGACCCCTGACCTTGGCTTGTTTATCGGATCTGCTACCTGCTGCCGCCCTTGACCTCTCCTTGGACCTTACTCTGCTTGCCTGGGTTCTCCCCAGCCGGTACACACTTCACGACCCTCTGTCAGTCTGCAGCCCAGTCTGTCCCCACCATCAGGGGCTCCAGTGAACACCTGATTGGCAGAGTAGACTCCGGGTTGTGTTGTGCCGGCTGGAGGGGTTCCTAACAAGAATGACACAAATATTATTTTTCACAAGGTCTGCTGCCTCAATTTTTATGATGCCAATTTGCATATACTCCACAATGTCATGAAGAGTGTTCAGATGAATTACAATTAATTATCCCAAAAACAACATTCCACTACATTTCAGCCCTGCCACAAAAGGACCAGCTGACATCAGGTCAGTGATTCTCTCGTTAAAACAGGTGAGAGTGTTGACAAATACAAGACTGAAGATCACTCTGTCATGCTGATTGAGTTAGAATAACAGACTGGAAGCTTTAAAAGGAGGGTGGTGCTTGAAATCATTGTTCTTCCTCTATTAATCATGGTTATCTGCAAGGAAACACGTGCAGTCATCATTGCTTTGCACACAAAGGGCTTCACAGGCAAGGATATTGCTGCTAGTAAGATGGCACCTAAATCAACCAGTTATCGGATAATCTAGAACTTCAAGGAGAGATGTTCAATAGTTGTGAAGAAGGCTTCAGGGCGCCCAAGAACGTCCAGCAAGCGCCAGGACTGTCTCTTAAAGTTGATTCAGCTACGGGATCGGGGCACCAAAGTGCAGAGCTTATTTAGAAATGGCAGCAGGCAGATGTGAGTCAGGTGTGAGTGCATCTGCACGCACAGTGAGGCGCAGACTTTTGGAGGATGGCCTGGTGTCAAGAAGGTCAGCAAAGAAGCCACTTCTCTCCAGGAAAATCATCAGGGACTGACTGATATTCTGCAAAAAGTACAGGGATTGGATTGCTGAGGACTGTGGTAAAGTAATTTTCTCTGCAGAATCTCCTTTCAGATTGTTTGGGGCATCTGGAAAAACGCATGTCCAGAGAGGTGAGCGCTACCATCAGTCCTGTGTCATGCCATCAGTAAAACATCTTGAGACCATGTGTGGGGTTGGTTCTCAGGCAAAATTGTGTGTGAGCCCACTCCCTTGGCTAAGAATACAGGCATGAATAAAGAATAGTACCAAAACATCCTCCAAGAGCACCTTCTCCCAACCATCCGAGAACAGTTTGGTGACTATCAATGCCTTTTCCAGCATGATGGAGCACGTTGCCATTAGGCAAAAGTGATAGCTAAGTGGCTCGGGGATCAAAACATCAAAATTTTGGGTCCATGGCCAAGAAACTCCCCAGACCTTAATCCCATTGAGAACTTGTGGTCAACCCTCAAGAGGCCGGTGGACAAACAAAAACCCACAAAATTCTGACAAACTCTAAGCATTGATTAGGAAAGAATGGGCAGCCATCAGTCAGTATGTGGCCCAGAAGTTGATTGACAGCATGCCAGGGTGAAGTGCAGAAGTCTTCAAAAAGAAGGGTCAACACTGCAAATATTAACTCTTTGCATAAGCGTAATGTAATTGTCAATAAAAGCCTTTGACCCTTATGCAATGATTGTACTTTTACTTCAGTATACCATAGTAACATCTGACAAAAAGGTCTAAAAACAGTGAAGCAGCAAACATTGTGAAAACCAATACATGTGTAATTCTCATAACTTTTGGCCATGACTGTATGTGGGCAGACTCTCATATTATTCTACTGGGAGTCTCTGGTCATTTAATGAAGGACTTTCGGGAACTTATACACTATACTGGAGTAGCTATCAAAGCTGCGACTGTCCCTGCTCATAGACTGATTGGAAGTGACGTCATGAAGCCGAACTTCCGGTTTGCGGCATTGGCGCATGCACAGTAGTGTATATTGGACGCTAGGCGTCCTGCCCCACTTATAGTCCACTAGACCACCGGGGATCGGGCTCACAGGTTACGAGATGGAGCGTAGTGTTCCTATTCTAACATATTGTCAATTCCAGTTGTAGATGTTGCAGCAAATTAAGTTTTGTTTATCACATTTAAGTACAATTCAGTTTTATTTCTACCTCCAGCACATGCGTCCAAAAAGTGAGAGAGAGAATGTTCTCTGGCTGCAGTCCAATTTATAAACTTTAACAATGGTGGGTGTATCTTACAAAATGAATTGTATTTATTATTATAAATTCAACTTTAACAATCCACTCTCTGTTAGTACACAAAACAATCATCATAATAATAATACAATTCTTCCCTTGTATCAACGATGTGGTCCTTATTCCTATTTATCCTAACCTGATCTTGACCCTTTCCCTGTACCTGATGTTTCTTCTAGAATGTATTTTACCATTACTGATTCACAAATTGTGAGTATTACCATTAAACCTGTAGTTAATGATTCCATCATTCTTTTTTTTAACTAGATTACTAATTTCCTATATATTTTATTACCTGTTAAAAATTATATGACCACATATATCTATATAGATCTCTAACATATCAGTTAGAACCACTAAGAAAAGTATACCCAATGTAGACATTTATTTACTCTATAATCAATTACTTATTTTGTTCATATGTTCCATTAGTGAGATATGTGTAATATCTTACTCCAAATCTAATCTCTAAAATTAACACTATACTTATCAGTTACACGTGTCAAGTGATATGATAACATTCCATGTTATATAATTTCTGGTTTGAACACTTATTTCCTTATCTAATGGTTTTCTTCTAAATTTCATGTATTGAACAAAGAAGTGGCCTGAACAGCTCTTGTTACCTTTTTAAAACTATAATGGCATTTTCAATATCATTTTCAAAACCATCTTTATTAGTATTTAGTGTAGAAAAAACAAGATCCAACTAGATTATGCTAGAATTTAAAGAAATTATGAGGAGAAAAACAAACTCATGGAGGCCAACCATATATGGCTCATTCTTTTTCACTCATTCCCCTTTCTTGAACCAAATAATCTTTCGCTTCCTGGAACAGTCTTTTTATCATTTGCTGATTTTCTTACAATGGTAGAATGAATCCTAGTGTCTCTTTTAAGAGCTTTCATTAATATGGTAGTGATCATCCACACATGGTAATGTAATTCCCATTGTTTACTACACAACCAAAATGCAAGAAATTTCTACTTGTTAGTGTTTGACAAGTCTGATTAGAGGATCTTCAAACTCTTTTGTTGTCCTTTTAGTCGTTTGACTATGCTAATCAAATATTTGACAGTCACTTCCTTGTTACAGTTCAAATGTCATTACATGTGGTTATTTCCCCAAAAGTGTTTCAAAAGGTGAAAGGTTACATAGAGGTCTGAAAGGGATTTTGATGCTGTACATAAAAACAAAAGAAATGTCTTTGGCTACACCAAGCTTCTCCCATTCATTACGTTGTCCAATTCTAACAGCAGCACCTATTATAATAAACCATACACTTTAATTTCCCTGTTCTTCATCAAATTAAGGTACATGTTATCTTTCTTAAAACAATACACTTTTCATAAAGTTATAAAACAAGAAACTTCTAACCCTTCTAAACAATCTTACTTCTATCCCTTCATTGATTTCCACTGTTCGCAATATATGTCTCTCCAATATATTTTATATAATGACCAGTATATATCCATATGTAATCTATTATAATGATAACCTTCAATACTAAATTGTAATAGAAAAATGAAAACTTTATCCGTAACCTAAGATATGGCAGCCTACTCTTAAACATACTTATTATGATCTATACATCACACCTTTTCCCCTTATCTATCATGTCTACGTCATTAATCCTTTTCTTTATATACTGTATATCCCAATACACTATACCAATCTACTGTGCTATAGCCATAAATGATCACAAATCCCAAACCCTACATAAATGATAAGAAATTTGAAAAGACAGTAATCTGTGCATGTCAATATACCAAGTGAGAAAGTGCAATCAGATATCAGATCATTAATTTCTAATTCAAATGTGGATTGTGTAGAATATATCCATGTGCATTGTGTTAACCATTGCTAATTCATATATGTACATATAAGGACATTTTAAAATCAATTATAGCAATACAGACATTGTTTACAATTCAAGGTAATGTTTGACTATAGGAGAAGAGACAAATGTCTTTTACCTGATCCCACTATGCAGAGATGAAAGAAAGAAAAACTTGTGTCTTATTTTGCATCTGACACCAGGCTAACCTTTGGATAGTACAACACTAGTTTGAACACCTCCTACTTATTCTATATTATAACTGACAAATAATCTAAGATAATAGTTGTGATATCATGATGTCACTCTTAGTAAGGTAAAATGGAGCCTTGTAATTTATCCAAAATAATCCAATAAACCAAAGTAATTGACAGCTGGCAGCTTCTTGTCATGACCAGCTTATCAATACACCACCCGCCCCTATCTACTGGGGAGGAGAAAGTATGTTAAATAGAGAGATAATGTGTAAAATGCATAGTACAATTGTGAATGCATTGCCCCTCTACATCTTTTCTTCCCAGGACACACTGGATATGGATTGTTTTATTATTTAAATTATTTCATGATAACAATACCCCTTTTATCCAATTTATAAACATTTCAACCTTAAACCTTGTTAAATAACTTGTAAAGTATAAATTTCTCTGTTAAACCTTTTAATAATAAGTTTAATGTAATACCCATCTTTTCTGGGTAGCAGATCTGTATCCACTACTGCTATACTCTGTAGCGCAAACCTAAGATCACTGTTTTAGTGCCCCTAATGGCTACAGAAGGTTATTACCTTCAATTTTAACACAGGAAATATAAACAAAATATTCTGTTATTAACAAATGTACATAATTATTTCAGTCATCCAATTTATTTAATTCTAAAACATTCCTGGTGGCCTAGTGGTTAGCACTTGTGCCTCACAGCACTGGGGTCATGATTTAAATTTCCGACGATGGCCTTATCTGTGAGAAGTTTATATGTTCTCCCCGTGTTTGCGTGGGTTTCCTCCGGGTGCTCCAGTTTCCTCCCACACTCCAAAAACATACTGGTAGGTTAATTGGCTGCTAACAAATTGACCCTAGTCTGTGTGTCAGTGTGTGTGTGTGTGTGTGTGTGTTAGAGCATTTAGACTGTAAGCCCCAATAGGGCAGGGACTGATGTGAGTGAGTTCTCTGTACAGCGCTGTGGAATTAGTGGCACTATATAAATAAACGGTAATAATAATAATAATTCCCTGGACTTGTTTTAGGGAAAGAAAAGCACAAAACAAAACAATTTTAGACATTTACAATATGTGACATTCTACTGATATGAATACCTGATTCTGTCACACCACCAACTTGCAAAAACAAAAACTAAAATATTTTTTTCTAATACTTAATAACACACTTACCCATACGCTTTGTTTTCAACCATTTGTATTATTAATAATAATTCTCTCAATATATTTTTAAAATTATACTAGTACACTGTATTGATGCATCTTACATTCATATATATCTTTATCTTGCATAATCTTTCATTTACACATAGTTTGTTGTTTCATAAAATCTTCTTGTGCCCAAACCTAACATTAGCTAGACCAATAAAAATATTTCTGAAATGTAAAAAAATACTAGTCTCCCCATCTCCTCTAATACATATTCATTCATATCTAGTAAATGTACATATCTCTTGGGTTACATAAATTTGACTATAATATCAATCCTATTGATACAGACAGATGTCCAAATACAGTACATACCAAAAAAATATATATATAATCAGTATTTGTAAATTACGTAAAGTTTATGCTTTAAACTAATAATTCATTCTCTATGTCTCAATTACAATATATATGACCTCACTGTATTTCTATTATTTCACATAAATATACATGTGACAATTTGTTTATTTCTTGACAATAATTAATCTACCAAAAATCTTAATATATTAATTGTTCATTAATAAATATTTTTTTCAAAATGCATTTATATATTAATGATCACTTACAACTGACCATAATATGATCTTAGAATAATAATAGATTTACAACCACAGCATAAACTTTTATGGCAATATATATTTGAAACTTGTTAAGACTTCAATAGCAGCAAGTTTCCTGTATGCAACATGGCATTGCATTTCACCCATGGTCTGTTTTGGATCTCAAAAGCCATTCCTTGGAAACAAAAAATAATAGCTATATTAATCAAGTTATCAAACAAAAGTTTTAAACACAAAATAACTATTATAACCTGTCTTTATAATCTCACAGGTCAATGCAAATATCAGGATGATGATTACAATCTATTACTGTTAAAGTGTAATTTTTTTTTAACACATCTTGTTAACACCATATTTTACTATGGCGCTATATTTGTCTATAATAATTAAGATTTAAAAAAAACACTAAGACTTCCATATTAATTAGAGTATCATGCACTACTTGTGAAACTAATCTATATGCAAAAAAAACTAGATTTGCACATGTATTTGCGGTGTACAAACTGCCCTTTGTTGTATTCACAAGGCATCTGTAAACACCTAGGTGAGAGAACTAGCACCTTATTAACATTCTGATTAACATTTAGATAGGCTAGAATGTATGTTCAATATTGTAATAATAAGAGAAGTATTATTTAAAAGGTTTAGAGTCTTGGAAAATGTCACCACTATATCTGTTGTTAAATCCTTATTCATTTAAGAATAAATATGACTTCACTAATAGTAATATTTCTGTTTTAGATTTACTTGTGTCACCATTTGCCTCTATGGTTTTGGGTGTATAATACCCTTTTCTGCATATTAATTAACTCACCTCTATGTGAACAAAGAAAAACTGTTTTTCATTATATTAAGAACAAAGATATGCTGATTACACACTATGGGGTATATTTACTAAACTGAGGGTTTTAAAAAGTGGATATATTGCCTATAGCAACCAATCAGATTCTAGCTGTCATTTTCAAATAAATGAAAGCTAGAATCTGATTGGTTGCTATAGGCAACATCTCCATTTTTCCAAACCCGCAGTTTAGTAAATCTAGCCCTAAGATTCCACATTGTCTCAAACGCCTTCTGTCCACATTTTAACTGAACAAAGAAACTGCTTTTCCACTACCATTAACATTTTTAACTAAACAGATAAACTCATTTACCTTCCTAGTTTTAAAAAACCAATACTTTCCTCAATTTCTTTTTCCCCATTTTTTTCAAATTCTAAACATTGACTTTTCGGCAAAGATATCTTCCTTAGCCTGATACTTGTGAGATAATAGAAATAATCTTAGAAATAGTCATTCTACAGGTACCTGCCTCATTTATTTATTTTGAGAACCACAAAACAATGCACATTTAGAACAATTTTACATTAAAGTCTTTTGGTCTGTTAACAAAATGTTCCAATAACTTAACAAGTTGATCATTTATAAAGATCGAGGGAAACTAGAGCACAAGTTGCATGTGATCTGACACCCCTCTCCCACCATCTTTACTCATGCTCAATTTAAATTCCTAATTTTTCATGTTGTCACAATTGTAAGTTCTAACTTTTATAATAACTTAAATAATAACATTTTACACACCATTAACACTCATATTTTACAATATATATTTATCAAACATGCCAAGAAAAGGATAATTGTTTCATACATTGAGCAGTCATTTACAACCACTTCTCACAATACTTCACTGCATCTGCACAGTACTTTTCCTAAAACATGGTCGATACATACGGCTCTTTTAACGGCAGTCATCTTCCCAATTTTGGTCTTGCAGCCACTTGGCTCACCAACACAACTCAAGTGGGTAGGTGTCAGCTTTGCACACTAAGTAGTTAGTGGGATCCTGCTGTCTTAACTGGGATTAGCTAGACTCCCCCCAGGGTGGAAGGTATTCACCAGGGAATCCTGCAAGGGAATTTTGACTTTAACGGCTCCCATCCTGCAGGTCGCGGCCCTCCAGGGAAGTTCCCAGTGTGACAGATGTGAGAACAGATCTAAACAGCATACAGAGAGATACAGTTTAGGTTTCGGTTGATAATAAAACAATTACCACTTAAAAGTAGAACATGAATGCTAGTTCAATGGAGTACATGATGCACTGCAGATGATGGGTCACGGCAGTGTACAGAAGAGTAGAAACAATCAACGGAGTTCCACAACATAGGCAGAATACTAGTGAGCGTAGACAACAGCAAGGACTCCTAGAAAGTGAAATATAAATATAAAGTTTACTGGCATGCAGAGAATATTGTGGATGGTGGAGCACGGCTGTTATACAGGAGAGTAGAAACAGTCAATGGAGTTAACGGTTCAAGCTGATACATAGTGAGCAATAGCAACAGCGAGTACCACTAAAAGTAAAATAGAATGTAAAATCGGTTGAATCCAAATATGCATTAACGATGAAGAGACACAGACACCACAGAGATGTGGAACACGTCAGCAAAGAGTAGCTAGCAGGCGTTGATCACAGCGATTACCACAGATGAATGAAACAATATAGCAGAGATCAGCAGACTCCGAATATGCAGCAAACTATGACCCACGGCTTACCACAGGAATGTGGAAGGAGTGAGCAGTAGTCAGCGGTGAATGCAGAGTAGCTAGCTGGCGTTGATCACAGCGATTACCACAGATGAGTGGAGCAGGTGAGCAGAGATCAGTGGACTCCGAATATGCAGCAAACGTTGACCCACGGCTTACCACAGGGATGTGGAAAGAGTTTGCATACACCGCTGACTGCTGCTAACTCTTTCCACATCCCTGTGGTAAGCCGTGGGTCATCATTTGCTGCATATTCGGAGTCCGCTGATCTCTGCTCACCTGCTCCACTCATCTGTGGTAATCGCTGTGATCAACGCCCGCTAGCTACTCTGCATACACAGCTGACTGCTGCTGAGTAGCTAGTGGGCGTTGATCACAGCGATTACCACAGATGAGTGAACAGGTGAGCAGAGATCAGCGGACTCTGAATATGCAGCAAATGATGACCCACGGCTTACCACAGGAATGTGGAAGGAGTTAGCAGCAGTCAGCAGTGTATGCATAGTAGCTAGCGGGCGTTGATCAGAGCGATTACCACAGATGAGTGGAACAGGTGAGCAGGGATCAATGGACTACAAATATGCAGCAAACAATGACCCACGGCTTACCACAGGGATGTGGAATGAGTTAGCAGCAGTCAGCGGTGTATGCAGAGTAGCTAGCGGGCGTTGATCAGAGCGATTACCACAGATGATGATCACATCGATACCAGAGATTAACAGAACAGATAGGCAGTATAGATGATAACGGGAACAGGCAGCTGAACCAGGCCAGGTGTAGACTTGAAGAACCAGCAATGAATAGGTGAAAGGAGGAGCCTTAAAAAGGAGGACTGACCAATAGTAGAGCTGACTAAAACCACAGGTGAAGTATTCACAGATGTAAACCGTGGCTGACAGCCTGTACCAAGAAGAGGTTTAATATGAGAATCAGTGCTTTGAGGCTCGGGTGGAGATAGCTGGGGAGCGGAGTGTGACAGTAGATCTGATTATAGTGTATCCGACGCTGACCAAGGAGCACTCTACGGTACTTTTGAATGCTATAATCCTAAATGCCCAATACAAGCAAATTGATGGTGCATGTCTGCAGGACTCGATCGCAGCCACTCGGCTATTCAACGATCTCTTCGCTCCAATGACTAATCCCTAACTAATCCTAACTTAAAAACTGCTTACGAAGATTCAGTGCTATTTTAATCTACAGTCTATTAGTATTATTCAACTTATACACTTTCACAACACCCACACAGAACAGGCATGAAACTTACTTCACAAACAGTACAGTTTTCCTGATTGGCACATTTAAAATCAGATACTTCTATTTGCTATTTGTATATAACTACTTAATATTAGATTTGTGACAGCATGCAAAAATAAAAATATCAAACAAAATTAAATTTTCACTACAAAATCTACAATTGAAACACATTTTTCTGAACAAGAAATCACCCTAAATATCTGAGAATTCTTTTGGCAACTTTCAGTCCATGGGCAGGATGTGGTCTTCCAACAAAAATGCAGCTATAAGTCATATTTGATGAACCCACTCTATGTTGGTAGGCCAAGACTGCAAATGGCAGAAAGTTGAGAAAACCACTTGACGAGCCCCCATTGCTAAAATCATAAATGAATGTGTATTGGCCATTCCAATTGTAGATGTTGCGGAAAATAAAAGTTTACTTATCACATTTGTAAGTTACAGCAAAAAGTACCATTCAGTTTCAATACTACCTCCAGTCCATGATTACAAAGCGTGAGAGAGAGACCGTTCTCTGGCTGCAGTCCAATTTATAAACTTTAAGAATGGTGGGTGTGACTTACAAAATTATGTCAATACAGAGGTCACACAACAATGCTACAATGAATTACCATTGCTTCACGGATATACATTCATGCTTAGCAGCCATATTAAAGCAATTCCAAAATAAACAATATGTATTACATATTGCAAATCAGGTTGCACTCTATGAATTGTATTTATTATTATAAATTCTACTTTAACAAAATAACAATGTTGCAAAGATATGTAAAATTATATAAACAAAAATAAAGCACAAATAGGTAAGAAATAAAACTATAACCACAGAAAAATCTCAAGAAAAACATATAAATATACACCCCATGAAAAATAATGTGTATATTACAGCTTGTTAACTGAAACATAAGTACCTAAAAGTAAGTTCCGAGCAAAGCTAACATAATAGACATACTCAGCAAATATCTCAGCTGTGAGGTTATTAAGGAAAATGATCCAGCAACACTCAGGAGAATAAGTATCAGGAAGAGCGACAGCTTCCTCAGGGGTAATACAGCTGTTAAGATATGATGAAAAAAAATGTTCAGAAATAAATTTAAGACACATGTGAAATTTACAAGTAATCGCTATATTTACCTTTTTGTGTTATTCTAGGATTCCTTAACCTGAATGACCAGAATAAAGGTTCTGAATCTGACAATGAAAATAGTTTTGATTATGATGATGCAAGTGGACTTGGGCAAAACTAGAATTGATGTGGATTGATATCCATATGATGACACATTTATGAATGAAGAATTAAGCAGCATCTACTTGAGGACTGTGTGCACATTAGATCTGCTAAATGCAAAGTAGTTTTCTGTAATATTACTTGCTGCATTATAATGAAAATCTATCCCTCACTGTCCTGACCATAAACACACACTGAATAGTTTATGCGCCTTCTGCTGGTAACAACATAAAGCAATGGAGAAAAGGATATTGTACATTATTTTCCCAGTTATCTTACTGCAGTTGGATACAAACACAGTTAAACTATTATTTGACAAATGTATTCTGAGCCATTATCAGTGTAAATCACAGTGTGTTAGTTTTATAATCAATGATGTAAAATGGAAACAATATGCAAATGAATTGTCCATATTCAATAAAATTTACCTGATTGTTTTCAAACACTTTCTAGCAGAATTCTTTGTCTCCTGTTTTACTCAGCACACATGGTAACATGTTATCACTTTCCTTGTTGTATTGTAATTAACTATATAAGATAAAACAGCTGCATGTTCCTGTAGTAGAGAGGAAAACAATGTGCGAGCAGAGGATTAGTGACCAATAATGCCCAATATTGCATTTCCTGAGAACTGAGAAGAAAGAGCTCCCCTGAACTAGGGGTGAGCGGGTTCGGATTTTTGAAATCCGAACACCCCCGAACAGTGCCGATCCGAGCCCGGATCCGGGCACTGTTCGGGGATTCCCGGCCGATGCAAAACTCAGAACGAGGCAAAAGTCATAATCCCGCCGTCGGATCTCGCGAGATCCGGATTCATATTATTCCCCACTTTCCGCCGCCATCTTCACTCGGGCATTGGAAAGGGAAGAGGGGAGGGTGTTTTTGTGGTGTCCTCTGTCCTGCTCAGTCCAGTGGTGCTGTATTGTGCTCTGTCCTGCTCAGTCCAGTGGTGGTGTCCTGTGCTCTGTCCTGCTCAGTCCAGTGGTGGTGTCCTGTGCTCTGTCCTGCTCAGTCCAGTGGTGCTGTCCTGCTCAGTCCAGTGGTGGTGTCCTGTGTTCTGTCCTGCTTAGTCCAGTGGTGGTGTCCTGTGCTCTGTCCTGCTCAGTCCAGTGGTGCTGTCCAAATCAGTCCAGTGGTGCTGTCCTGTGCTCTGTCCTGCTCAGTCCAGTGGTGGTGTCCTGTGCTCTGTCTTGCTCTGTCCAGTGGTACTCTCCTGTGCCACATATAATTTTTAAAGGCTTTGCCGAGTGTGTGTGGTTTAGGGGTACGCTCTCCTGTGCTGCATATAATGGAGATCAAAAATGTGGAGGATAAAGTAGGGAAAGATCAAGAACCACTTCCTCCTAATGCTGAAGCTGCTGCCACTAGTCATGACATAGACAATGAAATGCCATCAACATCGTCTGCCAAGGCCGATGCCCAAAAAGCCAAAGTTCACTAAAATGATCCAAAAAAAGAAATTAAAATCATCTGAGGAGAAACGTAAACTTGCCAATATGCCATTTACGACACGGAGTGGCAAGGAACGGCTTAGGCCCTGGCCCGTGTTCATGACTAGTGGTTCAGCTTCACCCAACGATCTAAGCCCTCCTCCTCCCCCCCCCTCTAGAAAATTTAAGAGAGTTAAGCTGTCATCAAAAACACAGCAAACAACTCTGCCTTCTAAAGACATGGCCAAGGAAAATTCCTCTTTGGGGCCTAGTTTTTAAAACTGCCATCCTGTCTGCCACTGCAGTGCCACTCCTAGATGGGCCACGTGTTTGTGCCGCCCACTTGTGTCGCTTAGCTTAGTCATCCAGCTACCTCGGTGCAACCTTTTGGCCTAAAAACAATATTGTGAGGTGTGAGGTGTTCAGAATAGACTGGAAATGAGTGAAAATGAATGTTATTAAGGTTAATAATAGTGTAGGAGTGAAAACAAACCAAAAAAACAGGATTTTAGCAGTTTTTATGCTTTTTAAGAAAAAAATCAGAACCCAAAACCCAAAATCTTGAGGGGGGTGTTTTGGCAAAACCAATTATAACCCAAAACCTTAAGGTAATCAGTACCCAAAACCCAAAACGCGAAAAGTGGCTGGTGCAAATCCCTACCCTGAACCCAGACCTGTCACAATAGCAGTGCATGTAATGGTTGCAGCGTCCTCAGAACTGACTGTCAGTCACAATTTCTGGGAATTACTAGTATAATAATGTCCGGAAATAACATTGACAGGTTCATACAATAACATTCATTGTCATTTCCTGCAGTGTTTATATATGACAATATCTACAGTACACTATGGTGCAGATGTCACATCACTGGGATAATATGAAGACATTCTATGTAAATGGTAATGTCTGAGCCGTGTGTGATGAATGTTGCAGAGTATGTATTGTGAGCTGTACATATAATAAACACTCTGATGATATTTTATTGGTAGATACTTCCTGCAGACTTTTACACTAATAAAGGTAACATTACAGATTGTCATTTATTCAAAACAAGACAGAGCTGTATCTGATTAAACCCACTGGTTACACGTATATAGTTACTCTGTATGACAGAAACTGAGTGAGAACATTAAGAAGCAGGAAATGGGTCCCGGGTTTGTCTTGCTATCAGCAGGGAATCAGGTGTAAGTCATTTCTGTAATATACTTAGTCGTCTCCCATACACCACAAATATCTGTCTGTAACCTCATATCTCAAAGAGCAGATGGCAGAGCGGTACAAATGCCTTTCTAGATATTGTTTGTTTCCAACATTAGTAAAAATCTAAATATACAAGAAACCTGGCATAAGAAAAATATATGCTAATGTCATACTTGCCAACTTATGGCAAGTATGATACGGGAGCATGCCAGGGGGCGGGGCTCTGAAAATCGCGTCATTTTGACCCGTGACGTAATGACGCAAAATGCGTTATTTTACAGCGGGGGCGGGGCCAAACACTGCGATTCCCAGTGAATCACAGCGTTTTGTACCTAATTCTGCCCACTTCACTAGGTAGTGGGCAGATCAGGGAGATTGCCGCACTTTCCCGGGAGTCCGGGAGACTCTCGCCAAATGCGACATTCCGGGAGAGTTGGCAAGCATGGCTAATGTTCTGACTGCAAAAAATATATAATATCCGTGGTAAAGTCTTCAGGTAAGATATGCACGTGGATATGTGAGAATATTGCAGAAATAAGATATTAATACCAACATGGATGATACATAAATGACTGTTGCCTAAACTTGCAGCAAAGTAATGCAGGGAAATGAAGTATCTTTGCAGTGATATCAAACTGTGACATAATAAGCCTGGTTAGTTGAAGACCAGTAAGGAGGGAATTACATTAATCTATGCAGGTGATAATGAGAACATGAATTAAAGTGTTTGCAGTGTCTGTGTGAGATACATACATATTCTGGAAATGTTCTTTAGATGTATGTAACAGGATAGATAGATATATATATATATATATATATATATATATATATATATATATCATACTTGCCAACTCTCCCGGAATGTCCAGGAGACTCCCGAAATTCAGGTAGATCTCCCAGGCTCCCGGGAGAGCAGGCAAATATCCAGCAAATGGCCTCCTGCTGTCAAAATGATGCAATACGCTGTGAACCGCGCCATTTTGGCCCCGCCCCCACGACAAAACCGGCATTTTGTTGCGGGGCCAAAATTACGCGATTCACTGCGCTCCACCCCTCCCGCCCTCCAACCACGCCCCCCTGCCTGGGATCTCCCGGAAAGAACTTCAAAAAGGTTGGCAAGTATGATATATATATATATATATATATATATATATATATATACACATGTATATAAAATATAAATTTGATGTGAGGAACAAAGTACGGTTCTGAGTCATGGAGTGCACATAGTCAGCAAGTTTTAATGGTAGGGTTAATTGTGTTGTCAACAGAAATAGATGAAGTATGGGCTAAGTAGTTTCTGTTGACTAGTGGAATGATTATTGGCAAGTACTGGTGTGACTCGATCACTTATAAGTAACTTATGGTATAAATTTATTTAAAGAAAATAGCGCAAGGCGCTTATTTATATAATTGCAAATGCACTTATTTTGATATTGTGTATATTTTGGCAAGGGAAATCTTTATTTCTGAGACCAGGGAAGAAACTCGTTTGTTTTAACTTTCCTAGAGGAAATGCACTCATGTCTGAGGTATATGTTTGACTTCTGGTAAGCATTTATTTGAGGCAGTCTGTGTGTAGTTTCTAGAGGATGTCCCCATTAAGGCTAATTAAGTCTATTCAATGTGAGTGACCAACAGTAACACAGGAGGTCATTACTGTAAGTTCCTGAGTGGCTTTTGTTAAGGGTGTTAGAACCTGTCTGAATATTGTAAACATCATGTGATGCAGGATATCACAGAAGTGTAAGTTTTATTAAATATAAATTGCATTTAAAATCTAAGAACATCCTGAGATCTGATAGAAATATGAGGAAATCAGTTTGATGTGGAAGTTAAATTGTGTTAGATGCAGGATTAGAGTACATCCTAATGTTAATGTTTTAATGAAATATTCTAGTCTGTGTGGAGCCTTCTCTGATCAGGGGGTTGGCTTACCCCCTGCCAAGACTAGTCTCTAAAACTGTATAAAAAGAGAGCCCTTGTACACTGAAATGTGTCATTCTGATGTTCCACCTGACCTGACCACTGATACCTTTAATCAGTGGAACTCTTCTTGTCAGGACACTTGAGCAAAATAAACATCACTCTGCTTCAAGACCCTGCTTGACAACTTCTTCAATATTGCTGTATTCCTGTGACCTACAGATTAAACCCTAAATCTAATCCGTCCTCCGGCTGTTCTGAAGTTTGGACCCAGCTCCTAGTACCACTGCTCTGCCCGCTACCCAACAGCTCAGGTCAGTGTGATAGGCCTGAGGGGGTCCATCCACTTCACCCTGGTCCATAGTAAGTGGTCATGGGTACCAGCACAGGTGTACCAGCACAGAAGTACACTAGCAGTCACAGTTACCCAGAAGGAACGTGGTTCTAGATGCTATAAAGGAGTCTAGTGGTGGCAGCAGGCTCCTCCTACTGTGACAGGAGGGATGTATTCGGAATAACGAAAGTGAATGGTGCAAAGTAAGCCCAGTCGGTTCCCAGCAACAACATACAGGGTGGCATAGGCGCTCCATCCAATCACAACTGGTATAAATCAATGTTATTTATGTGTAATTATAGTCAGTGTACTTGTTTCACTGTAATCTGTGTGGATGATGAAGAAGAAGGTGGGATTACCAGTTTGCATACCCATGATAATGTGCATTAAACAAATGACTCTTGATGGTAAAGTTTTTCTTGACTGCAGTACCCCTCAGGTAATATCAACACCGGGCTTGCTACCCAGAAACATTGCTTCCTCCTATAATGCATCCTAGATCCCTGGTTCAGCTAGATTAACAGAATTGTACGTTGAGCATTAAGGAGAGATGCCGCTGATTGAGTTGTAGCGTGGGACAGTAAAACTAACAGTGCAGCATAGAAAGACACTCCCTCTCTCTACAGTGTTGTGGGTTATAAATAAGAACCAGGATGTTGACTTGTGAGGTGGTGATCAGAAAGAAAGAAAGAAACATGTTGGCAATATTACTCATTATTGTGTTATGCTTGATAATGTGAGGAGTCTAAGCATGATAATAGGAGAATCCCAGCCTTGCATTTGCCCTCTGATGGTTTATTGACACTGTAATAGGCTCCTGGGATCTGCCATAATAATGATACAATGCCTTTGATCTTATTAATAACCAATCTAATTGATTATTGAGATATAATGCAATTTGCGTCTTTTTGCTATTTTAGTCACGTCAAATAATGCGCACCCATGACATCTCAGATGTACTTTAGAGGCATTATTTCACTCAACCTTTTGAGCATTTGCCTTGTACCATGTCAACCATAAACAAGGTACCCCAGTTCAAGGAGATAGAAAAAAAGCGCAGACTTAGATATAAGGCTGCCCGTGTACGGATACTCCTATCCACAATGGAGTATACACAAATACAATAGATCAAACCACAAGCCCGCCACGAATGGCGCCTAATACCAAGATGTTATGGAGACATCCTCTCGTATTATGTTTCAAATTGAATGTGTGTAAAACATATGCATAAAATCAGTCCAGTATAGTGAAAAACTTCTAGATGCAATTTCTCCAGATGGGTAAACTCTTTATAATATGTTCGTCTTATTCCATCCAAATTCACACGGAAACCCCTTAGGCAAATGCACTTACCAGATGTAGGTAGTACAACAGCATGTAAAGCTTCCCCCGCTCTGTTGGTTTGGTGATCAACTCAGCGTGGGATACTCGAGATGACTCCTTCTCCTATAGCTCCGATCATCAGACAGGAAAGACGCAAGGAGGATGGTCACTCCCTCTGACTCCTCGCCAATCCACGATCCTATGTACTTAACAGCGATTATTCTTTTACGGATAGCTTCAATATAATCCTCCAGTGATCGTTTTCTAGGATTCAGATGTATCAGGTGTCTCGTAATAGAGATCCTCCAGATGTCATAGTGGTCGGGGAAATATAAGAGAATGCCACATACGATGGAATATATGCAGTATATATATTATCCACGGAATCGCCTGCAACTCACGGGAATAGGGATATACGGTAAGAGACACCCGCTCCTGACCCTCCAGCCAACGCGTTTCGATTTGGAATGAATCTTTCTCAAGGCTTATGGGAGGTGGGTTCTTCCTTTCTATTTAAACTAATAAAAAAAATATAGGAGGGACAAAGAGGATATGAACAGGGGGACTATACACAACCCGAAGCCCCATATGAATACAGATAGAGAAGAGGATCAAAAAGAAAAAGTGAAAAGGGCTCATGAGCATTATAGATACGAAAGAAATTCAAATAGGTGGAAGTATAATACATACCAGAATGACATTGATAGAAAAAGAGAGTTGACCCCAAATTTGAGAGATGCTCCTAAATATTATGACCGTCCAGACAGAGGAAGTAGATATGATTACGATAATGAAGAATGGCACGAAGTTAGAAGAAGCAAATATAACACCAAAAGGAGTCCCAGAGAAGTGAAAAGATGTTGGGACCATAGGAACAGACATCCTATACAAACTAGGAATAGATTTGAGGCCCTCAGACAACAAAGTGTTTTTTTAGAAGAATAAAACTGATCAACAAGCGATGTAACAGGAAAAGGGGTAAAAGAGCAGGGATTCAATTAAAAACCAAAAATAAAAATAAAAATAAAAATAAAGCCACAAGAGAGGAAAACCATATAACCTGTCTTAATCAAGAAGAGAAAGAAGTAGAGACTGAGAAAGGAATTCAAAATCTTTAATTAAAGTAAACATGTTATATCAGAGGATGAAAAGAAAGTATTGACTAAGGGGTTAAAATTTGCTCCTTCCAGCATACCAAACAAATTTAATATATTTGTAGATCTTCAAAAATTCATAAGAAATTTCAACAAAAATACAGGCCCCCAGGAAACAGGGGACAAAAACAATGATATAAAAGAGCATACTTTTAAGAGAAAATCTACTTTCTATCCCCATCAGTGTAAAGGACTGTTAGTAGAAACATTTGAAACTTTAGTTAAAGAAGATCCAAGAAATATGAAATGGAAAAAAGGGAGGTGCAATTTAACTAAAGCTGAACGGACAGCATTGAAAGAACTAAGAAACAATGAATCAATAGTAATAAAACCAGCTGATAAAGGTGGGAGCATAGTTATTTTAAACCTGGAAGATTATGATCAAGAAAACTATAGACAACTCAATGACCCTCAAACATATAAAAAGTTGAGGGGCAGATCCCACCGATAAGATTATCAATAAGTTGGATCAGCTATTGTCTAAATATGAAAGTATTAATATCATATCACCTAAGGTTAAAGAATTTTTGAAAATTCAAAATCCCTCTATTCCTGTGTTCTACACTTTACCTAAAGTGCACAAAAGTATAACATCCCCCCCAGGGAGACCAATAGTTGCAGGGATAAACGGAATAACTTCTAATTTATCCCACCTGTTGGATCATCACCTACAACCTCTTATGTCCCATATCAAATCTTATTTTAGGGACACAATGGATATGCTGAATAAATTGAAAGAGATCAAATGGCAGGATTCTTACATTTTAGTAACAGCAGATGTAAGTGCCCTTTATACGATAATAGATCACGATAAGGGAATACAAGCAGTGAAATACTTCCTAGACAAAACAGACATGAATGCATCCCTAAAAACGTTCATTTTGGAAGGTATAGAATTTATCCTTAAGAACAACTTTTTTTGGTATGGTGGAAATTTCTATTTACAAAATTGCGGAACGGCCATGGGGACCAGATTCGCCCCTAGCTACGCTAATATGTTCATGGGCTGGTGGGAAGACATCTTTGTGTGGAACCACCCAACCATGGGGGCGGATCTGGTCTCATGGTTTAGATATATCGATGATATATATTTCATTTGGAGAGGGGACCAAGAATCTTTAGATATTTTTTGTAAAGAGCTCAATCTCAATATGTTGAATATTACACTAACATTTGAGATCAGTACTAGCACAGTCCATTTTTTGGACTTGGAAATTAAGGTCACAGATGGCAAATTAATTACAGATATTTATAGGAAACCAACAGATTCTAACTCACTCATCCCTATTGATAGCAATCATTACCACAAATGGCTAGAGAACTTACCAATGGGCCAGTTTAAAAGGATTAAAAGGAATTGTACAGAACCTCATAGGTTCCAAGAAAGGGCACAGGAATTAAAAGTCAAGTTTATAGAAAAGGGGTACAATGGGGATGAATTAGAACAAATGATAGAACAAGTTAAGAATATAGACAGGGATCAGTTACTTATTCCGAAAATAAAGGACAAGATTCCTAATAATAAAGATCTAGGAATCCCATTTATCTCTCAACATTGTTCACACTCGAGAGAATTTAAAAAAATCATAAACCGTCATTGGCCCATCCTTATGAGAGACCCCATGCTCATTGGAGTTATCCAACAATATCCAAAATTTGTATATAGAAGAGCCTCCACCATAAGGAACCATGTAGTAAAAAGCTGTTTGAAACAAAGGCCAGATATGGTTATTAAATCGCAAGGTTTCTATAGGTGTGGAACATGCCAACCCTGTCACACGGTTAAAGGGCATGGAAAGAAAAGGGAGGAAGTGAGATCCTCCACTGCAGATTATGTGCACAATATTAAAGATTTTATTACGTGCAATTCCACCAACTGTATTTATGTGGTGGAATGTACTTGTAATAGACAATATGTCGGGAGAACATCTAGAAAACTTAAAGAGAGATGGGGAGAACACATTAGAAACATCAAAAATGTCTATGAGCAACACTCTATATCATTACATTTCAAAGAACAGCATAATTGTGACGTTAAAGAAATTAAATATTTTTGTGCGATACAAAAGATATCAGGAGATTGGAGGAAGAAAAATTCAGCAGTACAGTTGGCACAAGCAGAAACGAGGATGATTTACCACTTGGACACATAAGGATTTTGAGACAAAATGGTTCCTTATGTGAATGAGTCATCCTGACTTGGTCATATGTTTATTAGGTGTGTATATTTTAGACTTGAGTAGAAAGGTTGTACATTATATACATTTACCCCTGTTATATGTTAACAAATGGTATGGTTTATTATATATAGGGTATGTATTATTACCTTAGCTTATGGGCGCTACAAAAGGTAGGTTTGCCTAATGGATATAGACATGTTTGGCGAAGATAGATGTCACATTTGGCTTAGTTATATTGCTAAGTTATATTGCAGTAGCAATGCCCTGCTCCCCCCTTTTTTCAGCACATTTTTAAAATAGGGTTAATATATTTATGTGCACCACTGTTTTTATTTAGTCCGTGTCAGTTTCCACTTGATACGTGATAGCCCAGACATAATCTTAGTCTACAGACCTTGTGGGGATTGTTCTCATTAATGCTACACAGGACACCTGCGGACGGACCATTTATTAGTTTAAATAGAAAGGAAGAACCCACCTCCCATAAGCCTTGAGAAAGATTCATTCCGAATTGAAACGCGTTGGCTGGAGGGTCAGGAGCGGGTGTCTCTTACCGTATATTATTATTCCCGTGAGTTGCAGGCGATTCCGTGGATAATATATATACTGCAAATATTCCATCGTATGTGGCATTCTCTTATATTTCCCCGACCACTATGACATCTGGCGGATCTCTATTACGAGACACCTGATACATCTGAATCCTAGAAAACGATCACTGGAGGATTATATTGAAGTTATCCGTAAAAGAATAATCGCTGTTAAGTACATAGGATCGTGGATCAGCGAGGAGTCAGAGGGAGTGACCATCCTCCTTGCGTCTTTCCTGTCTGATGATCGGAGCTATAGGAGAAGGAGTCATCTTGAGTATCCCACGCTGAGTTGATCACCAAACCAACAGAGCGGGGAAAGCTTTACATGCTGTTGTACTACCTACGTCTGGTAAGTGCATTTCCCTAAGGGGTTTCCATGTGAATTTGGATGGAATAAGACGAACATATTATGAACATATTATAAAGAGTTTACCCATCTGGAGAAATTGCATCTAGAAGTTTTTCACCATACTGGACTGATTTTATGCATATGTTTTACACACATTCAATTTGAAACATAATACGAGAGGATTTACTATATGTCTCCATAACATCTTGGTATTAGGCGCCATTCGTGGTGGGCTTGTGGTTTGATCTAAGGTACCCCAGTTGTTATGCTTGTGCATCCCAATTAGAAATCCATAAGAGCGACTAAAGCGATCCCTGTGTTTGACAAGGCTATATATATATATATATATATATATATATATATATATATATATATATATTGCCTAAATATTACACACATCTATTGACCTCCACTGTCAAATAGCCCACCATTATGTGCTAATCGCTAAATAAATACAAATCTATCATTTACCTCACTATACTGCATTATCTATATAAACATCCATTCATCCTATTCATTCCAGTTATCTAAATATACAAAACAGGCATAAAGATACAAGTCTTTTACTTTACAAAGATAATCAAACATACAATACATAACTGCATACATACAATACAGATAATACATTGTAGATTAAACAGACAATGCTAAAACTTCAGAAGTAAGTATGTAATATCCTATTCTGTTGTGTGTGTGTGTGTGTGTGTGTGTGTGTGTGTGTGTATTTATATGTACTAGTGTATATGCTGTAAGACAGAAATGTATAGGAGTGTATGGTCAGTATTGCTCTTTCATGTACTGCGTGTATAGATGTATCAAGAGAGAGAAAGAATGTGTTTTAAGAGTGTATGTTTAAATGTGTACAAAATGATGCATGTGTACCATGTGGCCCTGAAAGATGGGCATGGGAATCCATTGTAGTGTAGATAGCAAGCATTCCTGAGAAGCTAGCCTTTGTAAAGTATATGTGAAAAGGTTACTTAAAGATTCAGAGAGTTAAATGGAAAACTTTACATATATGTGCAAGCAATGTAATTATAAGTTGCAGGAAGAATACATATAAGGTAAATAAAGATTCAGATAAAAGTTAATAGAAATACATGCAAGCAAGGAAAGTTATACAGACAGATATAAGAAGATAAAAGTTACAGACAGATAAGGCATAAGCTTACTGTGGAGTGGTTATGTCCTGTGGGCTTCAGGTGTAAGAGAAGTCCCCAACTTTCAAGTGTGTATATGGTGTGATCAAAAGAGAGCTTTTACAAACCGAGTTAAAGCTTAGAAAGCTTTACCCAAAATGCCTTGCTTCAGGTGGGGCTTGTGACCTATACCACACCCACGCAACTGGACAACAGCAATGATGACTCACTGCTCTGTGTTTCTTAGCTATGACTTCCCATCCTGTGAGCACATGTTTTTCCTTTGTTTGAACCTAAATTACTGTGGAGCCATATATAAGAGACAATTTCTTTGGTTGAAATGCTCTGGCTTTCAGCCAGTTCATATCTTAATCTGCGCCTAAGTTCAGCGCATGTAAGCAGCAGTGGAATGCTAGCGACCATTATGCGTGGCTGAAGCTCCGCCCACCGTGACTGCATCATATTAAAGTAATTCTATCGTTTTCAAATAAGCATTGCCCAAGCAATTGTATTGTGTTTCTAATGCACAAAGTGATTTATTTTAGCAGATGTAAATAGTTTAACAGTTCAATACATTATTATATTAAGATACAGTACAGCCAATACCAAAAGATACATACATACCGCTGCGCTTTGCATGAGCTTCGCTGCGCTTCCATGGGTCCCAGTGCACAGTATATCTGCTTAGAATACTGTGGTCAGAACATGACTGAGGCTGGTGGGGGTGCAGCTATGATTATATATACACATTAAGTGTTACAGAGAACAATGCAAATGACGTGGCTTGCTTCCATAGGTCCAGACCTCGGGTGGGTCCAGGGTAATCAGGTCATAGGCTAGTTCAGACTAAGGAATCCAAAGGTGGGGGTCATCTCTCCAGGGGATGTGCTCCAGTTATAATGAGTTCATTAGCATTTCACATTCTGATATCAATCTGGCTATTTATTGCCTAACTTCAATAACTAGAGTATGCAATATGCGATCTCTTCGGCGATGGAACCGGACAGCTGCTGATGAATAGGGGATTAGTATGATATCAGACATGTCACATTTCCTATGTTAGTTAAAGTTTGTTAGAATCGCACCAGGAATATCCTAATTGCTACTAGGTAATGGTTATTCAATTATTAATATCCATATAGTACATATTTTCAGTATTCTATTTATATATATATGTCAAAAAACCTAGAAGTGGTGCTCCCACACTAAATATGAGAATTTTTGATCAACAGAGAACCTTAGTGTTTCAATGGGGCACTCGTAGGATAGAATGAAATAATTTTTAAAACATATTATAGTTTATTAGTATGCATTAAAATAACAACAAAAATAATTGGTAGAGCAGTGAAATATTAAAATGTGTATATGGCTAATTAAACCAGTGTGATTATTATACTACTGTTAAGACTAGCAGTCTCTGCTAGCACGCGCCGTTCTGTCTCTCCTGTGTATAAATCTGGGGCTTGGTTAGTTCTGTGATCTTTCAAAAATGCCTAGATCACATAGAATAAATACTTGGGCTAGAATTGCAGTCTAATAATGACTCTGTCTTATTAGAATCCCCTTTCTCCGTAATAGGAGAGCACAGAATGAAAGGACTTATTGCCAATTAAATATCCCTATCCAGGTTAGTGATGTTGTATAGTCCTGGACACCCCAATCAGCTGAACCAGATGGTCACCGTTCTATATATACTACTTAGAAGTAACCATTTAAAATGTAAGTATGATATGCCATAAGATTCTGTATACTTTTGATATCAAAACATGTTAGTTTCCTACAAAATATAGGTGTCAGCTAAACCTGGAGTTATTGATTACTACTACAAGTGTGCCACATTTTTAATTAGGGCACATCCTGCCTTTATCTCGGCTTGTTAGATCGTAGCCCTCTTGTTAGTATGATTTCATAGAAAGACTGTCTATTCCTGATCTGTAGAGTAAATAGCGTCCTTTCTATTTCTGTTACACCCCACTCCCCAGTAATCTCAAATCTCTGATAAATTCTTTTTATAATATTGAGAAAGACGAACAGCGCGTGAATCGCCGACGCGCGTTTCACTGAAAAAGCTCAGCGTAGTGACCCACTGAAAGCACCTACAATGGGCACATGAGCGTAGAATTGGACCATGGAGCAATGAAAGAAGGTGGATGGTCAGGTGCATGTGTACCGTTTTCCTGGAGAACAGATGGCACCAGGATGCACTATGGGAAGAAGGCAAGCCTTGGGAGCCAGTGTGATGCTCTGGGTAATGTTCTGTTCGGAAACCTTGGGTTCTGGCATTCACAGAACAAAGTACCATCTACCTAAACATTGTTGCAAACCAAGTACAACCATTCATAGCAATGGTATACCTTAATAGCAGTAGCCTCTTTCAGCAGGATAATGTCACACTGCAGAAATTGTTCAGAAATGGTTTGAGGAATATGACAAAGAGTTCAATGGGTTGACTTGGTCTCCAAATTCCCCAGATCTCAATCCAATTGAGCATCTGTGGGATGTGCTGAAAATACAAGTCAGAGCCATGGAGGCCCTATATCACAACTTACAGGACACAAAGGGTCTTCTGCTAATGCCCTGGTGTCAGATACCACAGGACACCTTCAGAGGTCTTGTGGAGTCCATGTCTGAATGGGTCAGAGCTGTTCTAACAGCATGAGGGGACCTACACAATATTAGGCAGGTGGTTTTAATGTTGTCAATGGTCAATAAAATTGTCACGAGCCGCGGCGGCTCCAGACACCACCGCGACTAGCTCCTTCCAGTTTCCCCGCATCCCGGCCGTCGTCATGATGACTGAGGCGTCACTTCCGCATTGTTCCGGCCGTTGCCAAGGCAATGGTCGGGACGATCTCTGTCCACAGCGCCGCTTCCGGCTTCTAGGGCAGCTGGGCATGCGCGCAAACTAAGTTTAGATTATTGCCCAGCTGGGCTGATTATCCCCGCTGCTGCGCAGGACATTTTCTATTGGCCCACATCAGTATATAAGGCAGGAAGGGGCAAGCCCTCCCTGCCAGTTATAGTTCCTACTTCTGCATACCTTTCCTGCTCTGCTGCTGTTGCTGTATTATATATTTATTCTCTGTTGCCGACCTTTGCCTGGATTCTGACTTTGATTGATTGTCTGTGACCTCGACTCCTGCTTGTATTAGACGCTGCTGATTTTCTTGTGACCCTGTACCTTTTGCCTGGACTTGAACTCTGCTGAACTGCTTGTGACCTTTTTTGACCTCGGCCTGGACCTGACACTGCAGTTCGCTAGCCACCATACATCCCTTGCCGGGATCTTCACTCCACCTCTGTGTGAACACCTGCGCTACATTCTCAGGTATCAGCTCCTACTACTAGAGTACAAGACCTAGGGGCATCAGAGTACCTGTGAACACATCTAGCTCTACAGGTAAAGCGGTTCCTATAGTTGAAGACCTCTGAAGTGGTTCTAGGAGTTGATGCCTGGGGGCGTGAGCCGTAACATTATAACAGGCCCAAAAAATATATACTAGGAGTGAGTGAATTGTCTATAGTCTGTCCTATGGAACCTAGTCCGGCTCAAGTGTTAGCAGAACAGATCCAAACCCTGTCCCAAATGGTCCAAGATTTGTCTCAGTGACAGGCTGTCCAAGAACAGGCGTCAAGAGCCGATCAAACCTCCTGTAGTGGGAACAAAGATGCATTTGCCAGATCGCTTTTCGGGAGACCGCAGGCTCTTCCGTAATTTCTGTGAAAGCTGCAAACTTTATTTCAGATTGAGGCCACTCTCGTCTGGATCACCACAGCAAAGAGTGGGGGTAATTATCTCCCTTCTACAAGGAGATCCTCAATCTTGGGCATTCAGCTTGGATTCCAATAGTCCTCTGAACAAATTAAAGATTCCCTTGTCCAGTACCCTCCTGCGGGATCTCTCGAGGAACTCATGCAACTAGCAATTCGGATCGACCGAAGGTTCAGAGAGAGAAAAGCTGAAAAAGAAAATCCTTTGCCCTACTTTCCGGTGTCTTCTCAAACTTCTCCCTCTGATCAAATTGAACCCATGCAACTGGGAGCATATTGACTATCTTCTGAAGAAGGTACCCAGAGACGTAGTTTGGGTCTAAGCTTGTACTGTGGAGAGAAGGGCCACTTGCTTCGTACTTGCCCCGTCAAACCGGGAAAAGACCAGGCCAAGTGAACATGGAGAGTGTACACTTGGCCCTACAAGTCATCTCTCCAAAAAATTCCCTGCTTGTACCCGCTCAGCTCACGTATAATGGACGAGATATTGCTGTTCCTGCATACTTGGACAGTGGAGCTGCTGGAAACTTTTTAGATTTGGCCCTTGCACGGATCCTGGCTTTCTCAGCCGTCCCTCTTGAATCCCTCTTGTACATGGTTTGGATGGGAATCGCCTGGACAAGGGTGAACTTCATCATCGCTCATCTCCTCTGCAGTTAAAGTTGGGTGCTCTTCACTCAGAGACCATCTCTCTGTATCTTATTCACTGTCCTTCGGTTCCTCTGATTTTGGGCCATCCATCGCTTGCTCTTCACAATCCCTGTATCGACTGGACTAAGGGTGAGATAACCAAGTGGGGTCCTCTGTGATCTGTCCCAAGCAGTTACCTTTTCCTTACTGTGAATTCCATGAGGTTTTCTCAAAAAAAGAAGCAGATACTCTCCCTCCCCACAGGGAGTATGATTGTGCTATAATCCCTGGTTCGAGATTGCCCAAGGGAAGATTGTACGCATTATCTATTCCAGAAACTAAAGCCATGGAGTCATATCTAGAAGAAAATCTATGGAAAAGCTTTATTAGGTCTTCCAAGTCACCTGCTGAAGCTGCTGGATTCTTCTTTGTGGACAAAAAGGATGGTCGGTTGAGGCATTGTATTGATTACAGGGGGTTAAATAAAATAACCATCAAAAACACTTATCCCTTGCAACTTATCTCAGTCATCTTCGACCAACTTAAAGGAGCAAAAATCTACTCTTAAATAGATCTGCGCGGAGCATATAATCTGATATGAATCCGGAGTGGTGACGAATGTAAAGCGGCCTTTAATACTCAAATGGGCAACTATGAATACCTCGTTATGCCCTTCGGCCTTAGCAACGCTCCAGCTGTCTTCCAAGATTTAATTAATGATGTGCTTCGCAAATTTTTGGGCTCCTTCGTAGTGGTCTATTTGGATGACATACTGATTTACTCCTGCTCATTAAAACAGCATCGTGAACATGTTCGACAAGTACTTCTGAAACTCCATCATCATCATCTATACGCCAAATTGGAAAAATGTGAATTCGAAGTCTCTAATGTCACCTTTCTAGGATATAATATTTACCCTGAAGGCTTCGCTATAGATCCAACGAAAGTACATGCTATCCTTGACTGGGTGCAACCCTTGAATCTTAAGCCCATCCAAAGATTCCTGGAATTTGCTAATTATTACAGGAAATGTATTAGTTCTTTTTCTATTCTTGTTGCTCCCATCACAGCTCTAACTCGCAAGGGAGCTGATCCGAAAATCTGGCCATCTGCCGCAGTATCCGCTTTCGAAGCCTTGAAACAAGTTTTTGTGTCTGACCCTGTTCTGAGACATCCTAACCCAAATCTTCCATTTATTGTCGAAGTCGATGCTTCAGAGGTAGGAGTAGGAGCCGTGCTTTCTCAAAAACACCTTGAAGACCATGGTCTTCATCCTTGTACGTACTTGTCCCGAAGATTTTCTTCCGCTGAAAAACATTACGACGTGGGCAATTGAGAGTTACTGGCCGTCAAGTGGGCATTGGAAGAATGGCGCCACTGGCTTGAAGGAGCAAGACATGTTATCACAATTTACACTGATCATAAGAACCTGTCTTACATCCAATCAGCTAAAAGGCTGAACTCCAGACAAGCACGATGGTCCCTCTTCTTCTCCCGTTTCCATGTTATTATGCCCTATCCCATAGTTTTGTCTCATGTCAGACTCCTACCTCAGAGCCGTGTCCTATCGTCCCGGCCTCGTCTGTGCTGATTGCCTTCACACAAGAATTGGGAAAAACTCTCCTAAAAGTTCAACCACAGGCACCTCCTGAAACCCCTGTAGACAAACTGTTTGTGCCTATCCATCTCTGGAAATGTGTTCCATCAGAATGACATGACAACCAGACTTCTGGACATCCTGGTATTGCTAAGACCATTAAAATAATCTTCCGAGTTGTCTGGTGGCCATTTATGTCTGCGGATGTTAGAGAATATATATTATCCTGCGATCTGTGCTCTAAAAACAAGGTTCCTCGGAAATCGCCTACTGTTCTATTGTTGCCCTTACCAGTCCCAGTCAGACCTTGGACCCACTTGTCCATGGACTTCATTGTCGATTTACCTCCATCTTCTGGGTGCAACACCATCTGGGTTACCGTGGATAGGTTCAGTAAAATGGCTCACTTTATCCCGTTGACTAAAGTGCCTTCAGCACGCTCTCTAGCCTCATTATTCATCAAACATGTGTTTCATATTACATGGCCTCCCTGAAAATATAGTATCCGATCGAGGCTCCTTTTTCATAGCGGTCTTCTGGAAATCATTTTGCTCCCTGCTGGGTATTAGTCTAAGCCTGTCATCTGCCTACCATCCGCAGTCAAACGGACAAACTGAAAGGGTAAATCAGTCTCTAAAGCAATACCTGCGATTATGTATTTCTAAAAGCCAAGACAACTGGGTGGACTTTCTCCCATGGGCCGAATTCGTCTACAACAACACATGCCATTCTTCATCCCAGCACTCCAATTCTACTGCAATCTTGGGTATCATCCCAGAGCCAACTCATTGTCCTCTTTGTCTGCCGATAAATCATCTAAACCTAGGTGTACGGCCTCCCGGCTTAGGAAAATCTGGAAGTTGATACATCAGTCCTAACTCCGAGCCTCTTTTAAGTCCAAAGTCTTTGCTGACCTTCACCGTTCTGCCTGTTCCTTTAAGGTTGGAGACTTTGTGTGGTTGTCTACCCGGAATATCAAACTCCGCCAACCGTGCAAGAAGTTAGGGCCCAAGTTTATTGGTCCTTTTCCCATCCTGAAACAAATTAACCCAGTATCTTTCAGGCTGAAGCTTCCAGACTGATTAAAGATTCCCAACACGTTCCACTGTTCCCTATTGAAACCCGTTCTCTCCTCCAAAAAGTTCAGATAACTACAGCCTTCTAAACCTCAGCCCTTATCCATCGATGGACATCAAAAATTTGAGGTCGATAAAATCTTAGACTCAAAGAAAGTTCAAGGCCAAACTCATTTTCTTGTTCATTAGAAGGGGTATGGCCCTGAAGAGCGGTCCTGGGTACCACAAAGGAATCTACATTCTGACAAGCTACTTATTGAATTCTTTAAAAAATTCCCCGGAAAACCAGGTTGTCGGGGTTCCATGACACTTCTTCAAGGGGGGGATACTGTCACGAGCTGCAGCGGCTCCAGACACCACCGCGACTCGCTCCTTCCAGTGCCCCCACGTCCCGGCCGTCGTCATGAACCGCTGTCAGATACAAATGATGATACATAATTTCCGGTATATTTTTGCTTAACAGTTACATTTTCATGATTACAAATTTTGTCAGTTATCAGATATTATTTTATAATTCGAAATTCGACAATATCCTAATGTTCTATTACCTATGTAGGTCTAATCGCAAGCTATTACACATTTGTTAGATATATATGACGATACGTCACTTCCGGCATATCAGATTTTTATATTAGATTACTTTGATATCATTACAAAGTACATTTATCTGGTGTTCCATTGTATTTAAGGTTTGAGGTGGCGAATATTATTGTTCCATTTTGTGATAAAACGTAGATTATCATTCTAATCTGTAACGTAACGTCATATCCGGTCCGGAGAAGATCAGTTTTGTACGATTTTCACGTACAACGAAGAATTATAGAGATTTGAATGTCGGTATAGGATCTTCAAATGTATAGGACACCAATATGCATTGTGTATAATAACTATGTGTATGCATACAGTTTTGGTGTTTGATTGGCTACTTCCGGTATAAATATCCACATCTGTTAGATCAATCTTATCTCCTTGACAAAGACCAATAGATGGTCGAAATGCGTTGGAGTAATAAGGTTGATCGATTTTGGGGAATATCTTACCAGTCATCATCTGCCAATTCAGGAGCGTTAGAGTCATCCTGGGATTCTCCGCTTATGAGTTATGTGCTGACAGATTTGGTTTCTGGTAGGAGTATTCCCACAATACTGTTTTTATTTTTTATTTTGCATTTGTCTTTTTATCAGTGTTTTAATAAATTTGACATATTAGACGATGTCACGCTATATTGCTCCTTTTTTCTTCCTGCACATTTTTACATGTGCGAATATCCATATTGGAGATGAATGACAATCTAAGGAGCATGTTCCGGCATTCCACTACTTTGGAAGAATCTCTTTGTGTATTCTGAATGATATTATTCCACTTTCTGGTAGGAACCCATCTGCTATTATATATACGAAGGTGATGGTGAGGTGATTTTCACTTTGAGAAGACTACCTGAACAGTGGCATTATCTTTGTGTTTGGAGTTCTTTACATCTGGGACGCATTATATATGGTCATTATATTTGATATAAATATCAGCATTTAAACTTTTATTTTATATTGGTACAGATATGAATATCAATGAGTGCTGAATGTCTTGATTTATCATTAATTTGTCATATTATTTAGGCTGTATACCCCTATATTCAAGATCTTGGCTGCACTTTGACTTATAGAGCACTGTGATTATTGATTATCTACATATATTATCTATTGGTGTGTATACATTTACCAATATTTCGGCTGCACTATGTTTTCATATCGCACCTCAAGAACAGAATTAATATCGGAGGTTTTCAATAAAGAAGACACTATAGTAGAACTTATGAATGAGGATCTAGATTCAGTTTTCAAAAAATTAGAAAAAATTCTGATGAAAGAAAACAAATTTTGGTGGGAAATAGTGACTTTGGAACAATATTTGGCTAGCCAAGTTATTCCTAAAGGTCTTCAAATTAATAAATTACCCTCTTTTAGTACATCTTCTATAGAGTTTAAAAGAAAATGGACATTGATAATACAACAATGTTCCTTTTCACTCATAGAATTAATATTGGAGGAAAGAAGGGAAGATCTAAGGAAACTTGATGATGAGATTTTTAGCCTAAAAAGTTTGATTAGATTGGGTGGTAGGGACCCTTTTGGGAGGGCTTACCTGGGACGTCTGCGCTTTGTTTCGTTTTTGTGTGGGTTGGTGCTGCCTTGACGGATGTTCCGGATGTTCCAGTTACGGTTTTTGTTGGTTGCTTCTTTGTTTTTTCCGTGGCGCGACCTGTGGGGAGATAAATGGGGATTTGGAGGGAGAGAGGGGGAGAGGCGAGACAGTATACACAATATCGGCCGTCAGGTGGCTCTTTTAGAGTGGGAGATGTTTATAGCTCCTTTTGCAGTTTTGTTTATAGCTGTTTTGCCTAGTTTATAGCTCTTTTGCCGTGTATATTGGGGCGACTATATGGGTATGCAGAGTAGTAGACTCTTGGGGGGGGGCCGGACAGTGGGATTACGGTGCCCGATTTAAGCCTCTAGGGTGAGAGCTTTGCAGTAAATCTGCTAATTATTTGCTTGCTTCTCTGGAATAGTATATTGTGTTACTGGAGGGTGAGGGGGTAGTGCAAGCTTTATTTTAAAAGGAAATTTGGATGTGTTCCCTTTTTAAAGGGAGATATGGTTTGTGTGTATTAGGTATAAATAAGTATAGGTGGATGAGGGGAGGATATGTGGGGAGTTATTGCTAACAGGACAGATTATGTGGTTGTTGCTGTGAGTGTATATGTGACAGTTAGCGTTTTTGCTGAAATGCTCTAAAAAGAGCAGTTATGTGTACAGGGTACCTGGGGTGGGCGGGTTGGCTCCTGCTCCAGATTCTGGATCGTAGCGCTCGTGGTGGCTGCGGCCCAGCGGCTTTCTCCCCGTGCTCTTGGAACGCAGGAGCACTCCAGACGCCTCACTTCCTATTTTCTTCTGGAACGCACAGGCGCCTGTGCGTTCCACTGCAGGGATCAGTTCTCCGCTCGTTACTCTCCTTCTTGCGGTATGGAGTTACTTTCTCCTGGGGTCTTGATGCTTGGAGGATCTTTTGTGTGGGTGAGTGTTTTCAGGGTATTGAATCCAACGCGTTTCGTCCGGGCGGACTTCGTCAGGGATATGCCTTGTCTTTGTCAGTGGGTCTTTTTATGTGTGTCCTTCAGTGTTTCAACCAATGGGATTTGTGATGGGAGTCGGGGGGAGGGATTGTGGAGGGGGATAATGAATTGTGAGTTGCTGTGTGTTGTGTATAATAATTATGGAGGTGTTATATTTTAATGATATATACTTATGTGTTGCTCTTTATTTTTAATTTGATGTGTACTTGGGTAGCGGGTGGGACACGGGGACAGGGGTTATATGTTTTGCGGGGCGGGACTGGTGTGGGTTTCTGGACTCGGCGCTTATGTGTCATTACAGACTTATGGGACTAATTAAATGTGTGGGGATAATGGATTTTTAGTAGGATGTTATGTGGACTTAATGTTTTTATTATTTTCCATGGATAGCTGCTAAAGGGCACGGGGGTGTGGCTATTATGGGGTAGGGGGTGGGGCTTGGTTGTTCTATCGTGGTGCTATTTTTTGGTGGGGGGGGGAGGACATGTCAGATTCAATTCTCTTTGTATAGAATAGAATATGTTTATTTTTATATCTCAGTATATTGAGTATGGGCTTAAATTTAAATATTAGTTATGAGGGGGGGGGGGGGGGTATGGGAGGGCATAAATTCCGATGGTGGAATAATTTTGTGGCGATATATGTGTCTTATTTGCTGGCTTTTGGTGGTGTTATGCCTTTTTTATCTTGGGGTCTAGTTGGGCTTGGTAATTGGGGGGGGAAAGGGCTGGCTAATTTTGGGTATAGGATGGTTGGACTGGATAAGACATATATTGTTGGGTGGTGTTTATAATGACTTGGGGGGGGTGAATTATACTTTTATTATTTTCTTTTGGAGATATACTTGTGATGGGTGGGAGGAGTGGGGGTATGCGGATAGGCGGTGTGAATACTTACTCACAGGAAACTTCCCAGGTCGAAGTCGATGTTGAGGCCTCTTGGTGTCATGGTTCCTAGTTTGTGAATCCATTTTGCTTCTTCCTGTGAGATGAGTTTAATGTAATCTCCTCCTCTCCACGGTTTGGGGATTTGTTTAATGCCCATGAACTTCAGTCCTGCAGGGTCTTGCTCGTGGGTCACTCTGAAGTGTTCAGATACGCTGTGGTTCTGTACTCCTTTTCTTATATTCCTTATATGCTCCGGAATCCGTGTTTTGAGGTTTCGGATGGTTCTTCCTACGTACTGGAGCCCGCAGGGGCATTCTAGGAGATATATTATTCCCGTGGAGTCACATGTCATTTTTTTCTTCTATCTTGTGTTTGCTGTCGTTTGAGTTTGAGGTGAAGTTGGTCGATGGTTTTGTAGAGCTGTGTCTTGTGGTTTTGCATGCTGTGCATCGGTTGCAGTGGTAGAATCCTTTTTTGCCTTCTTTAATCCAGGTTTCTTTCTTTCTTTTTTCTTTGCTGTCTGTTGGGATGAAGCTGGCCGTTAGTATGCTCTTTAGATTCTTTGCTTTCCTGTATATCACCCGCGGTTTTTCCGGTAGATATTCTTTTATCTGCTCGTCTTCTCGGAGGATGTGCCAGTGTTTCTTCAGAATGTTTTCAAATTTGCTGTGGTTGCTATGGTAGTTCGTGATGAACAGTGGTGTGTTTTCTTCTTTTTTTGTTTTCTTTTTGTAGGTAAGGAGTTACCTACAAAGTGGTCCGCCCGGACGAAACGCGTTGGATTCAATACCCTGAAAACACTCACCCACACAAAAGATCCTCCAAGCATCAAGACCCCAGGAGAAAGTTACTCCATGCCGCAAGAAGGAGAGTAACGAGCGGAGAACTGATCCCTGCAGTGGAACGCACAGGCGCCTGTGCGTTCCAGAAGAAAACAGGAAGTGAGGCGTCTGGAGCGCTCCTGCGTTCCAAGAGCACGGGGAGAAAGCCGCTGGACCGCAGCCACCACGAGCGCTACGATCCAGAATCTGGAGCAGGAGCCAACCCGCCCACCCCAGGTACCCTGTACACATAACTGCTCTTTTTAGAGCATTTCAGCAAAAACGCTAACTGTCACATATACACTCACAGCAACAACCACATAATCTGTCCTGTTAGCAATAACTCCCCACATATCCTCCCCTCATCCACCTATACTTATTTATACCTAATACACACAAACCATATCTCCCTTTAAAAAGGGAACACATCCAAATTTCCTTTTAAAATAAAGCTTGCACTACCCCCTCACCCTCCAGTAACACAATATACTATTCCAGAGAAGCAAGCAAATAATTAGCAGATTTACTGCAAAGCTCTCACCCTAGAGGCTTAAACCGGGCACCGTAATCCCACTGCCCGCCCCCCCCCAAGAGTCTACTACTCTGCATACCCATATAGTCGCCCCAATATACACGGCAAAAGAGCTATAAACTAGGCAAAACAGCTATAAACAAAACTGCAAAAGGAGCTATAAAAATCTCCCACTCTAAAAGAGCCACCTGACGGCCGATATCGTGTATACTGTCTCGCCTCTCTCCCTTTCCCCCCCCCCCCTCTCTCCCTACAAAGTTTGATTAATCCATTTAAAGATATTGAGGATGTACAGATTAACATTAGGGAGATAGAAGAGAGACTTAAAAGAAATACCAAAAATTTGATGAA